>NC_056729.1:105087028-105392028 GCF_019279795.1 Protopterus annectens
GTTTTATAAAAATGATATTTCTGAATACATAATTTAAGAATTATTTTTGTAATTTTTAAAACTTGTAACTAAAGGTGTCTGTATTTTATTCAAACAAGTTTGTGGGTTGTACCAGACCTTTTATGCTACTGATAATACATTCATTAGCAAAAGAAGTGGTGTATTTCATACCTTAAAGACATTTTTATTGTCTTACTAATATTTCATTGCCTCTTGCTGTAACAGATAGTTGCTACTAAGTTATTTTATTATAAGCAACCATTTATTTTGTTTTGTGAGTATAAGAATACGCCCATTTGGTATGTGTGGTACCCTGTTTCATGCCTTTTTCCCAGACTATCAGCCAGTCTTGATAGGTAAAGTGTTTCATGTTATTTTTGCCTTATGCTAAACTCTGGATGAGAGAACTCCACTTTGCATGCTTCTGTAATTAGTCTGCCTTTCTATAAAAGCCTAGTGCATCCTGTTTATTTCATATTGTGTAACTTCTGCCATCAGCTTTCATTCTTTGCAGTCTGTTTTAGCTTTGCTGATTTGTTTTGATTTGGCTTGAGCTGTCTGCCTACATCACTGATGATGAATCATGCCTAAAACTGCTGTTACCGAAGGATTGGCCAATCTTTCATTTCTTGCTTGCAGCAAAATCCTTGCTTTACTTCCTTGGGAAATTGGGGACAGATTAAATTCTTTACATTTGTTTTTACTGTCTTTCTCCCTTTTTTAAGATGACTTCCATTTCCCTTAGTCTTTTGACTTTTCTTGGCATGCTTCAATATGCCGCTTCTGGTGTATATAGTTTATTTGCTTGCTGTGTAGTTGAGTTCTTTTAAATTGTTAAAAGTGTATTGTAAAGGTCAGTGGCTGGTCAAAACAACAGAAATAATGCTGGTTACACTCCTAAATCTAGAGTAAGATATGGTCAAAGCAGTCTGGCAGTCACAGTGAGCCAGTAAAGAAAATTATGTATAACCTAATCTATGCTTCATTCATCACTATTATGTAGCTGAATTACACAGGAATTTTGTGGCCGGTATTTGAAATTTACATTAGCTTCCTTCAGAGATACCCATTTCTGATTATTGTTGATCTGTCTCACTGTCTTAATTAGTACTTCAAATTTTAGTTCTTGACACATGTAGTGAACTTTGACATTTTAAAGAACAAAAATGTTTTTCAAATGAGTGGTATTTGTATCAGCAGGTATAGTCATCATCGCTTTAGTTTGTGACCATTCTTATACTGTGTGTTTGTTTTCCCCATTCCCATACCTTTACGTTTTTCCATGTTTCCGTTAACATTCCCTGTCAGACTTGTGTTTTCATGTCTTCCCATTCTCCAAGCCTGATGACCCATAGGTTTGGACAGATTGGTTGGGCGATGCAGTCTTTTATGTCCATGTTCTGTGTTTCATTGTTCTTTTAACACCAGAACTTCTATCACAAAACATCTTTAAAGGAGAAGCACAGAGGGCCACAGAGCTATCTGTTCTGCCTGACTGTTTGTTCAGCCTTTTTTTTATGTGGATATCTGTCTTAACTCTCTTGGTGGGCACCAGTTCAAGCATTCACAACGACAGCGCAAGACCAAAGTGCCTCTTATATCCGTATTCAGCTGCTGTGGTTTCCACTACTCCCTTGACTGTATAGTTGCAGTCAGGCATCATAATTTGTTCTGCTTCCCTGCCCAGAGGTTCAGAGAGGCCCATCAGGTAGAAAATCAGTGTTCACAGGGCCTTAATACACTCCGCTCCCTTTGTTTGATATGCCCATAATTACCTACAGTGCCAGCAGTTCCACAGACAATATGCTGTTAGACGCATCTGTTACCCCCATCACTTGTGAATAATTGGTGACGAGTTAAGTACATGTTGTTGTGTTCTTTCTTTTTTATGATTTGTCTGTTTTCCCTTTTTTTGTTGGATTCATATTTTAATTATTGTCTCTTATGATAGTGTATTGTGTTACTGCAGCACGAAAGGAAGGCAGGTATCGTGAGCCTCCGCCTACCCCCCCAGGATATGTAGGTATCCCTATTGCGGACTACACAGAAGGACCTGCTCATCCAGCCCGAAAACCTCCAGACTACAATGTTGCACTACAAAGATCTCGAATGGTGGGCCGCCCTTGTGAGCCCCATGGAGCATCAGCGACACAGCAGTCACAAACACAGCCAGCTAGTCGGACAGTTAATAAACCTCAGTGGCACAAACCAAATGAGTCTGACCCTCGACTAGTTCATTGTCAGTCACAAGGGTTCTCCACTGAAGAAGATGATGGTAATTTCCTTTGTGCATTTTTTTCTTTTCCTCTTTGCAAGCCACCTGCAACATTGCTATGTTTTAATTAGTGGTTCTTGTCTCCTTATGTGTGTTCCCACTCCTCTGTGTTATAGAAGGGTCCCAAACTACATTTTTTGGTGATAATGACTGGTGAACCATTTTTCACTTATTGACTCTTCTTTCAGTGCTGCCTTGTCAGTGTTTATTATATTTGTTAATTAGCTTAGATTGATTACTGTGTAATGGCTATTCACAGGAGTTGCCTATGAGATTACTGTTTTTCTCACACCTATTGTTTTAGGATTTTTACATGTACCAAATCTTTCTCATCATAACTTTAATTTATTTAATCATACCTATGTCCTGTTTATTTACCTGATAGTTCATACCTCCAAATAGTGTGTCCCCTGTCTGGTGTACTTACCAGGCTAATAAATACATGCAAGTAAGAGTCAGATCTTGGTCTGCAGGACTTTGGCCCTTTTATCCAGTGTTCGTTAACTATTGTATTGTTTATCATATGTTTGTGGGTTCACTGCTGCCAACAAATAACAAGAATTGCCTCATTTAGATTGTAGTATTCTAATTGTCCATGTTGTACATAAATAAGTTCCAGGATTTCCCACAGAACTTTTTCTTTAAATGCTAGAGAAAAACATTTTCAAGTATAACTTTTAAAGTAATGCCAGTCTTAGTTTGCCGTAGAATAGTTCTGTGTAAAAATCATGGGTGTTGCCTCAATTTTGTGGCTTAGAGAGAAAGCCCCGACTGTGACCCATAGGACCCAAGTTCCTTTAGCTGCTTTGGATGCTGGAAGGATTTGGGATAGGAAGTTCTGATGTGAGCAGCCAACACTGGCAGCTTCCATCCTATGGAGTGGGAGGGAAGCAACACAGCCTACTGTAGTGCTGCCCTCAGCATAAGTGTTGAGAGATCGCAGGAGCAGCTGCTTGGTAGGTGTGACTCTATAATGTATTTGAGCCAGGGGAGTTTCATGTATTTATAGAGGCATGCATCAGACCTTTCTAGGGCAGTAGTAAATGTAAAGAGAGGTTAGGTATGGAATAGGAGGCCTGCATAAGCAAAGGACTGCCTGCACCCTCACATCTGACTCTCGCTTCATTGGTGGGGAAAAATGAGCTAGCAAGGTTCTGGCCACGTACAGGGACCAGATGGACCATTGTGCTCTTGAGCTGGTTGGGCTACATATAGTCCTGGCTATCACCCCGTTTGTGGAAAAAATAGCTCATTTGGGTGTAGAGATGGACGCTTGAGTTATGGTGTAGTAGCAAGTCACACCCATAGCCCAGCTAATCACATCTACGTGGGTGTTGTCACTGTCAATGAAACATGCCTATGTGTACCAAAATAGAAATACAAAGTGGAGTGGAATGGCAGCCTTATAAATAATAATACATTTATTAATAACAGTTAAAAATTCATTCAAAAATGTAACAGCAGTCATGCTAGTAATAAGAGGAATAGCTGAAACAAATGCAGCTGAAATGCAAAGTTTTTTTAATGTCATCACAAACTCACCAATTCAAACATCCAAAAATGAAAGAAATGTATGCCATTAAAGAAAATCACTAATTGCATTTCTTACTTGGGTAGATGTCTTATTATTCAGATTTGTATATGGTATTTTGCATCTGTATGGATCCAGCTGGAGCTCAGACAGGTATGTACCACACTGAGGATTTTTCTTCCTGACAATTTCCCATTGCTACCTTTCTTGTATTTCACAAGAAAAAGTAATTGGATGTGATAAACAAATCCATTATGTAGACTACTACACTAGTCATCTGTTTTTGTCTGTGAGCAGAAAGTGAAACTAGGAATTGCAGCATCTGTCAAGGGTTCACACCCAGCATTTTTAGCAGTAGACTACATGCTCTGTGCTTATACCAGGACCATAAATGCTTTACTCTCTTAGTATGTTTAGCCATATCATCAGCAAGTCTGACCACCTCCTTTGAGCTCCCTTCTAAGAAAACACGGAGAGAAGAAATCACATGGCTATCTGGAAGATAACCAATAGTCCAACTAAGCACAGACCAAGTAGAATACAGGCGTAAGGTGCTGCACAAATGATGAGACCGTGATGTATACAAATAATACTTTATAAAATGTCCCAACACAGTATACACGTACTAGTGCCACATACGAGTTGCGAAACTCACAAAAATAACAGCACATACTTCCAGTAATCCAACAGTACTAAACACACTTTCTGGTATTCAAAACTCTCAAGTACAAAACCAAAATTCCAGCAGTCCGATAAATATCTGGAAGATACTATTCAGATGTCCCAGTCACCCAGATGGTTCAAAGCAACTGACTCTTTGAGGGTTTTTTGCAGCCCTCAGGCCAGCCATCCTCCTCTTCACATCAGTTCTCTGATGATGCCCCTTCAGTGGCTATCATGGCTGGGAACTAAGGCATATCTGTAAGGATTGACACTGCACAGGGGTCTTCCCAGACGTCTGTCATTTGGGGGAACAAAGATGAACTCTGGGTTAAGTATTACCAAAGGAGAAGGCAGAATTTGCAAGGCATTCATCTGAGATGGGTTTAAAGGTTTCTACACAGAGGTCTGACCTGCTGAACAGGTCTGAGTCCTTGTGACCAGATGTCCCTTTAAAAACAACACTGAAAATAAAACATTTCTCCTTCTCCAATTCCTAACCAGACTTCCTTTAAAAAGTCTACTGATGGGCCTTTTACACCCCCATCTCCTCATGTAGACTGTGAAGACTGGTTTAAACTGGCCCAGAACTTGTTCAAGGCCTAAAGGCTATGCAGCCTGCTTAACTAGGCCAAGAATAGCCCGGACCCACTTCCATCCCTGATAAAAGTAAGAAAGCGATATTCTGCTCTTGAAAAGGAAGACAAACGTCTGGACAGTGGCCAAGAATATCTAGACTATGCCTCCCAAATCTTATCTCTGCCACTTGGTTGTAAATCTGATGCAAAAGATACCTTGTTTTCTGACTCATTCCATGAAGAAATTTCCCTTATGAAAACTTTGACCCGAATGAAAGAATATTTTATATAGGAAGGCAGAGAAAGTTAAGATAGTCCGATATTTTGAGCTATTGCAAATGTAAGCCAGTGGTGATGTCTATGTTGTGTGCCATGGAGGATGCCTTTTTGTTGGCATACCAGGCCACTGATTCCCAACCCCTGTCCTCCTAAATGCTAGACATATTGTACATGGTGCAAGACACCCACAAGTATAGGTTCATAGGTTCATACTAGGCTATCTGCCCTAGGGCATTTATAAGCCTAGCCAGAGTGTGTTTGGCTTTCACCACCCATTTTAAAATAATTTTGCTATGCCCTTTTTCGAGGTTAGTATACTGTGCCTCTGTCTAACAGTGACACAGAAGTGGTACCCGGGGTAAACCTACGATCTCCCATCCACTCATCAAGATTCCTCTTGAAGAGAGTCAGTGAGGGACTGTGCCTAACCTGGACTGGGATTTTATTCCAGAGTGAAGGGAGCCTCTGGGTTATGAATCTGTCCCTCCAGCATGTCCTATTTATTTCAGTGCTGAGGTTCAAGTCTCTCAACCACGTAGCTCGATGGGATTTGGATTTTCTGAGGTGCAGCATGTCCATTAATTCCAGGTTGGACATGGCTTTATACATCAGGCACAGATCGCCTCTGAGCAGGCGGTATGCCACTGAGTAGAGCTGGAGTTTCTTTAACCGGGCAGCATATGGCATCTGTTTGAGCCCTTTGATCCTCTTGGTGAGGTACTTTTGGGGTCTTTCCAGTTGATGCAGGTGTCTGGTAAGGTACATCCCAAAAGGGGCATTGTACTCAATTATGGGCCTGATGAGGGATGAGTAAAGAGGCACGATGACCTCCCTGATCTAGATGTGAATCCCTTCATGATTAGGTGGGCTATATAAAATGTTTTTCTAACCACTTTGGCCACATGGTTGTCAAATGAGAGATTGCTATCAACTTGGGTCCCCAGGTCCCTAATTACTTCTTCTGTACTTAATGGATTACCACCTATGTGGTAATTTGTGGGCACTTTGTTTTTGCCAAAGGGGATGACTATACACTTTTTGGCGTTTAGCTTGAGGCCATGGCTCTGGCACCAGTTGTCTGTTTCTATGAGGCCCTTTTGGAGGATGCTTGTGTCGGCTGGAGTGTCGATTATGTCACCCAGTTTGCAGTCATCTGCAAACTTGGTCAGCCACAGTCCTTCCGTGTTGGCCTGTATCTCTGAGAAATATATACCGAACAAGAGAGGTCCCAGGACTGAGCCGTGTGGGACGCCACTTGTAACTGGTTTGGAGTCTGACATGGCTTCAGCAATTCTAACCATGTGGGTTCTGTCCTTGAGCCAGTTTGCAACCCATCTAGTGACATAGGGGTTTATATTTAAGCTGGTGAGCTTATCTATAATGCCCGAGTGGGGTATTGTATCGAAGACTTTTGCGAGGTCCAGGTAGGCTGTATGGACCACCTTCCCCTCGTCAATGGCCTTAGTGACTGTTTCATAGAAATCAACCAGGTTTAAGAGGCAGGATCTGCCCTTAACAAAGCCAAACTGGGTAGGATCCAGTGTTTGTAGGTCCCCAATATCTTTATTTATGAGGTCCATGATGATCCTTTCCATAGCTTTGCAGACCAAGCTAGTCAGGCTTATGGGGCGATAGTTTCCAGGATCCGTTGAGGCACCACCTTTGTGGAGAGGGACCACTGTTGCTGTACACCACTCATTGGGTACATATCCTGTAGTAAGGCTGAGATTGAACAGTAGTTTTATGTTTGGGTTTAGCTCTTCTTGGAGTTCATGTAGGACGCAGCCCGGGACACCATCTGGTCCCATTGATGCTGTGTTTTTTGCTTTGGAGATGGCAGCTCTTATTTGAGCATCTGAGATGTCAGGGGGGCAGCACTCTGCTGGGATAGATATTTGCCCTTTTGGTGAGTGGGGGGGGGGGGAGTTTGCGCTGAACCTGTCAGCCAGGATGTTGGCAATGTCTGTGGGTTTGGTGTATTTTTTGTCATTTTGGACTAATTCTGAGCATATCTGGGAATTCCCACCCAGGTTCCTAACATAATTAAAGAAAGCCTTGTGATTATCCTTAGTGTCCTGTGCAATTTTTCTCTCGAAGCTGGCCTTAGACGATTTTATGAGTGCCCGTAGTTTTTTGCTAATACTGATCAGAGATGCCTTCCCTTTTTGGGATTTTGCTCTATCATGTAGTAGCTTCCTCCTAATATTGTATAGTTTGTTTATGGCTGGGGTCCACCAGACAGGAACGTCTGCCTTTGGAGGATTGGGACTTGGTTTTATTTGGGACTGCATGATCCATGCATTCCTGAAGGTGTTCATAGAATGCGTTCATAAAAGATTCTGAGGTCTGGGCCATATTTTCCACAGGCCCAGGGGCTTTGAAGGATTCCACCTCGGTTTTGAGTCGTGTGAAATTTGCATTAGAGGAGTTTTTCACTGTGGTTTTCAGGGCAGGGGGTGAGTCGGGATGTGAATATCCAGTGAGATTAGTTTATGGTCTGATCTTACCAATGAGGGATACACTACTGGTCTGGAGCATAGAGTCCCCATGTTGGTAATGATCAGGTCCAGTATGTTTTCCCCTCTTGTGGGAGTGGTAACAAGTTGTTCCATAGCATTTGAGTTTATAAATTCTAGGAACCTTTGGGCTAGGGTGTTGGAGCTAGAGTAATGCTCCCAGTCTATGTTTGGGTAGTTGAAGTCGCCCAATATAATGGTGTTTGGAGAGACCTTCATATTTTCCAGTGTTCTCAGGAAGGCCGAGTGGGGTTCCTGGGTTTGGGAGGGTGGTCTGTAGCAGGCTATAAACTGGAAGGCAGTTTTACCCACTGTTAGTTGCACATGGATAGTCTCTGATGCTTCGTGCTGTGCCACCAACCTGGAGGTGTGGGTATCTTTGACGAATATTGATACTCCCCCTCCTTTTGTGGTTCGGTCCAAGTATTGGGGCCGAAAAGCATGGTATGAGGTATAACCTGGTGTTGGGGTGCTCTCGGGAGCCTTGAACCAGGTTTCTGTTACTGCAGAGATATCGATGTTCTCCATGCTAAGGAGAGTTTCGAGTGCGTGCATCTTGAGGTTTAGACTTCTGGCATTGAGTAGCATTACTCTTAGTTTCTTATCCCTTGTGATACCTATGGAGGTGGGTTTGTCTTTTGAGCCTTACCTAAAAAAGGCACTATGGGGGTAGCAAGAGCCTTTGCCAATATCCGAAAGCCCAGGGGTGACAGGTGCAAGCCGTCCCTAGCGAAGCATCCTGTCTTGTGGAGCATGTCATCCCAGGCTAACAGGCATTGAATCCCCTTTGAATGACACCAATACTTAAGCCAATTGTTGAAATTGATCATCTTGTCTTCATATTGTGGCATCATTCTTGGTGAGGGTAAGATGCTACTCAAGGTCAGGGTCATACTGGCCTGGTCTACATGCTCAGAGAGCTCCTCTATGTCTCTCTTCATGTAGTCCAGGGAGGTACGTCTCGGGTCATTTACACCAGCGTGGGCAATGACTGAGTTATATTTGTACTTGCCTTGGAGTGACCTGCATGCTTATGTTATGTGGCGGATCCTAGCGCCTGACAGGCAGCTCACCGTGACCTTCTCCTTGTTCAGCCTGGTGAGCGGGACGTCAGTGTGCCTGACGATAGAGTCACCTATTACAAGTGTATCAGGTGTGTTGTTTAGCCTTAAGGGCTGTGACTGTTCGGCACACTGGCTTTGTGAGCTATGTGTTGTACGTGTTTTGTTTTGGGGTAGCGGTTGCTTGGGTGTCTGCTTTGGAGGTCTCTGCTGCTTAGGCAGATTTTTATTTAGAGCCTCTGAGTATGTTTTTGTGTGTTTATGTGTTTGGTTTGCTGTCGTGGTAGGTCTATGTGAGACTGGAATTGTAGTGAGTGTGGTTTCCTTCTCCTCCTGACTGGTTACGCCAGTACTGAGTTGAGAGAGCTTAGCCTCCAGTATGGCTATATGGTTGCATCTCCCACATGTGTTGGAATTTGTTGGGAGGAGGAGAGGGTTGTCTGTGTACATGAGGCAGTTGTAACATTGCCTCAAGATTCCCAGATTCACCAGCTGGACCGGAGAGGAGATTGACAACTGACCTTTGGACATGCTAGAATAGTATTGGGAATTCCTTTATAATTGAAAAAAAAAGGGCTAATGGGGAACAAGGTACTCAAGGGGAGTTTGTGAGGGTGTAGTGCTTTTAATTTTTTAGTGCTGACTTATATAATTGCTTTAGTGGGCAAGTGCCAGGTAACTCTGCAAAAACACAGTGGCTAACTCTGCAATTAGTCTCTTTGGTTTGTAACATGGGCTCAAAGATAATTCTTTACCCAGTGTTACAGAAAGCAGAGCATTGGATAAGTTTGTTATAAAGTTTATACTTCAGCTTTCTTGTCCTTTAGGGCAATAAGTTGCCAAACCCATATGGCAAGATTCATCTTGACTCTCCTGGAGCATATGTGCTAAATGATTGGGGAGTTCTTGGAAAAGAAACTTTGGGCTAATTTGCTGGAGCTGTTTCAGACAACTGTACAAGTGAGCAAACACTCTAACATGTGTCAATATAATGCTGTAGATGTAGCATCTACAGCCATGGTCTCTGTCTCTATTATAAGAGAAGGCATGCCTGGCTAAGGTTGTAACCCCTACCTGAAATGCTGCATTGGATAAGCATTTGCTATTTGGGAAATCCACTGTTGAAAGTGTTTAAGAAATTGCATGAAAGCGGTAAAAACTTTTTCATTTCCCTATGCCATCATTAATATTTATTTATTCATTCATTTATTCAATTAATTCATTCATTAACCAGATAGGTCCACTGGTTTAAAGACCTTTTTTAACATGATATGGGCCAGTAGGCAACAGCAGCACAGGTTCAAGAAAGGAACTACCTCTATAAATATGGACTCTTAGGAGAAAGCTTTAGTTTAAAAAATTAAGGAGAAGTAACAACAGAAGAAAGTCACGCGGGTCCAATTTTCGGAGAGCGCAGTCATGACAACATGATGATCCCTCCCTCCCTCCTCTCCTTCTCGGTCCTATCCTGGCTCTCCATCTCTTGCAACCTTCAAAAAGTATCACAGCAGCCTCATGGATTCTAAGCATCATGAAAGGAAGATATAGATCAGTTTAAATTGGAGAGTCCCTTTTGTACAAGAAGGACCAGCCAGCTTATCATGACAGAGACATTAGATCTTGCTTAGGAGTATTTTCTTAGGATCTCAATGTCCAGGAGACTTGGACAGCCTGAGAGAGGAGACTACACATCACTGCTGAGGAGATGCTTGTTGTAGTTCAGAATATAAGGGCCCTAAAGCAACTTCAGCGGGACTCTGAAAATCAGTGACAGAGACAGTACCACTGTTCTGTGATGCGTCATCAGTCAGAGGGGGAAAACATCTTGTCAGCTCTACAGACTACCTGTGGGCAGTGTGAATAGTGTGAAAACTGTCAGTAGAACACAACATTTGTCTCAGAGTGATTTATATCCTCACAGAACTAAATATAGTAACAGACAAGCTGATGAGGACAAAGGCAGATCCACACAAGCAGATTATAAACTGAGTAGTATCCCTACAAATAGTACACAGTTAGACTGCCCCACAGATGGGCTTTTTGCATCACCAGAAAATAAAGAAACTGCCTCAGTTCTGTTCAAGGAATCCATGCAAATGAGCCTGTGCAACAGATGCATTCTCCATAGCATTTACAGGGATGTATTTCTATGTCTTCTCTTTGATTCCCAGGGTAATCTACATGGTGAATAAGGGCAGACCCAAAATAATCCTAATAACATCATTCTTATCCACATAGCAGTGGGTTTTCCAGTTCAGGGAGGGGGTGGAAAGTCAGTGCCAACTGCTATCCCTGAAGGTGGACCGACTGACACAGTACAGGAGGTCAGTCATATACTTGAATCTCTGGACTCTGCAACTCTCAGCATGGATAGCAATGTTCTAATAATTTTTAGGCAGCTGTGCTCTTTGGACAAACCTGATCAGGGAAGCAATGAAAACTACCATTGGGAAATCTCATGTGCCCAAATGGAAGAGATTTTTCTTTTGGTGCTAAGGTAATGGCCAGGATCTAACCAGTGTAGGGGTTTCCCAGGTCCTTCAGTACTTCAATTAACTTCTTAAAGCTGGATTGGTATATAGCTGTGTTGAAGTCCATCTGTCTGCCATCTCTGCCTGCTTTCCCCTGGCACCATCTCTGGCTAGTTGCCTCCAAGTCAAACCGTTCTTTAGGGGGGGGGGTCCCCCACATAAGGTCACCGAGAGAGAGAGTGTGTTATCCCTTGGAACCTTAACTATGTTCTGAAATGTTGATGGTCACCCTTTGAGCCAACAGTTTCCTTGCCAATAAATTCCTGACTTGGAAGATAGTCTTGTTGGTGGCACTTAACTCGATTGAGTGCCTAAACATCAGGCTTTTATGTGCATCCCAGCCTTTCTGGTCTTCCATAATGAAAGAGTGAGTATTTCAAGTAATCCTTCCATCAAGCCTAACTAGAATCAGAATTTAGTCTAAACTAGTTTATTCAACTTTCCACCTTCTTTCCTTACCCATAGAAATGGGAAGAAATCCTCCACTTCCTGGCTGGGCACATAAATTGTGCCTAGAGAGGACAAAAAAATTTTAGGAACAAACTAGTTGATCATTTTTCTGGTAGAGAAGAAAAAGGGACAACTGGTGTAAAAGCAAACAGTCTCCAAGTGGTGTTTTCACTGTATTCATTTGTAACAGCAAAGAACAGCAACAAGTAGCACAGTTAAGGCCAACATTAACAAGTCGTCATTACTGGAACGTTTATGTAGGGTATAGATTCCCATTTTGCATTAGAATCTGCAACTTGATGGTAATCTGACCACACATTTACCAAACACTATGACTTAAACATTCAGTCCAAGGACAGGACTGTCTTTGCCAGGGTGGACCTGCAAGGGTTCCTCAAGAATGGACACCCCTCTGTCTCCAGCACCCAGTCTGCCTAAACTGTGAGAATCTTCCCAGATGTAAGGAAAATTGCAGCAGTAATGTAATGAAGAACAGAGTACAACTGTGTAGGTAACATGTCATAATAGTAGATGTTCAAATACATCACTGTTGCTGTACTGTCTCCCACCCAGCTCCTCTATAGAGAGTTACCCTTCATCTTTTCCCATGGCAGGATGAGAAGTACCTGTGTTGCACCCTTTGCTGTATATGTATAGGATTGCTATCTCCCTCGCCTTTATCCCTTCATTGACTAGAGCTAGGTGGCTAGCTCTTTGGTATACAGCAAAGAGGGAGGATCCTCCCCCTTAGCTTTTTGCTGTTCTACCTAGTTCAGGAATCTGCCTACCCGTCTGTCTTGAGTCCAAGTCCTTGTGGTCTGCTACTTGTCCTGGAGCTATTTTGGGAGCAGGAAAGCCCGGAAGATGATGCAGGTGTATGCCCCTGTTGTACCAACAAGTGGGATGTGCTCCATGTTAGGCACATGCTCCTCCAGGAGGAATAATCCTGAGTTCTTGACTGTCCAGACAGACAAGGACAGCTGTCAGTCAAGCCCCTGATGTATGGAATACTGCAAAAGTGAACTAGTCCGTCTATTATAGTAAGTTACCTACACAACTGTACTTTTCATTCCTTTTATGGCACAATAGTTCTGATAAAACATGTTGTTGTATCTGCCTGGCATTGTGAGTATTCTACCAAATATCAAGTACTTAAGAGGTCTGCTATGACCAATACTATTAATGTTGCATTGGGAACTGGTTCGAATGAAAGTCCCTTGTTTGTTCATTAGGAATTCTCTTCTGTAACATTCCCATTCCCTTGTGAAGTGCTTGCTTTGACATCTTTTGGATACTTATGGGAATACCTCAGTATTTCTGAAGGCGTCTTGAGCTTAGTCTTTGTATTCAACAGAGGCTTGTTCATTTGAAACCATGTTTTGTATTTATACTAAGCAGTTTTTCAGTCGCACTACCAACAGCAAATATCCTTAACCTCTTACATTGCTTCATGCCAACTCCCTCTGATTGCTTCTTGCAGGATTGCTGTGGTTTCTCTCTGACTCCTACTTTCGGAGATGTCAGACAGTTTGCATGTTGATTGTAATTAAAACTGGTGTTAATGTAATAATTCATACTTTTTAATCTGTGAAGGCATTAGTAATTGAACAAGCAATAGATAAAGAATATGCAGTGGAGTATTTCTATATTCCAATGCATCTAAGTGTGAATCTGCATACAAATTAATGTTAATGCCATGTGATTTCATCATGAGATTCTTGATGGTCTGAACTGCCCTCTTGACTTGGTCTGTATGTTGGTACATAGTTAGAACTTGAGACATCTTATGAAACTCCCATTGCCTGAAAAATCACTTGAAATCTATATTGTGAACCATTAGTCGATATTGCCCTATCTGGAATTCTTACCCTGAAATTGTAACTTTCAGTGCATTGATAACACTTTTACGCATAGTATCTTTCAACTTAACCTTGGGAAACTTTGGATCGTTGTCTTCATCTCAGATCAGATTTACACATCCTTGAGAAGACATGGCTATAATTAGGCCTGAGATATTAGAAACACATGTTATGGTTCATAGGTTGGTACTAGGCTATCGGCCCTAGTGCCTATACAAGCCTAGCCATAACAATTCCCTAAATATTTCTTCCCACAATATTTACTTCCCTGGACCCCTGTCTAGCAGGGCGACTGACATGATCCCCGAGGTGAATTTCCTATCTCCCATCCAATTGTCAAGGTTCCTTTTGAAGAGGGCCAAGGAGGCGCTCTGCTTGACATGTATGGGCAGTCTATTCCAGAGTATGGGGAGTCTCTGTGTCAGGAACCTATCCCTCCAGCATGTTTTGTTCATTGTGATGACAAGGTTTAGATCCCTGGAGCGTGTGGCTCTGAGGGATTGGAATTTCTTTAAGTGGAGCATGTCCAACAGCTCAGGGTTTGACTTTGCCTTGTATGTTAAGCAGAGATCACCTCTGAGTAGATATGCCACAGAGTATAGCTGTAGTTTTTCTAGACAGTCAGCATAGGGCGTCTGCTTTAGGGCTGTGATTCTTTTAGTGAGGTATTTCTGTGGCTTTTCCAGCTGTTGCAGATGTCTTGTGAGGTACATACCATATGGGGCGTTGTACTCTATAATGGGTCTAATGAGGGATGAGTACAGTGGGACAATGACCTCCTTTTTTCTGGATGAAAAGCCCTTAGTGATGAGGTGTGCTACATAGAAGGATTTCTTGGATGCTGTGGCTATGTGGTTATCGAAGGTGAGACCACTGTCCACCCGTGTCCCTAAGTCTCTCATCACAATTTCGGTGTTTAGTGTACTGCCACCTATGTGGTAATTCATGGCTACATGTTTTTTCTCAAAGGGGTTAACTATACATTTCTTGGCATTAAGCTTGAGCTCATGGCTCTGGCACCAAACATCTGTTTCTGTAAAGCCCTTTTGTAGAATATCCACATCATTTGGGGATTCAGTAATGGCTCCCAGTTTGCAGTCATCTGGGACTTTGTTAGCCAGAGTCCCTAAGTGTTGGCCTGTACATCAGAGAAGTGGATGCTAAACAAGAGCGGTCCCAGGACTGAACCCTGAGGCACTCCATTTGTCACTTGTCTGGAGCTGGATTTGGAGTCGGCTACTTTTACAGTCTGGGTTCTGTCAGTAAGCCAGTTGGCAACCCATCGAGTGACGTAGGGATTTATGCCCAGCTTAGTAAGTTTATGATTCCAGAGTGGGGGATGGTGTCAAAGGCCTTGGCAAGGTCCAGATAGGCTGTGTGGACCTCCTTACCCTCGTCCACAGCTCTGGAGACTGATTCGAAGAAGTCAAGTCAGGTTCAGGAGACAAGATCGGCCCTTCATGAACCCAGACTGGGTGGGGTCCAGTGTTTGAAGGTTGCCAATGTCTTTGTTTACAAGTTCCATGATAATGCGTTCCATGCCCTTGCAGATCAGGATCGTCAGACTGATGGGACGGTAGTTCCCGGGATCCAAGGTGGATCCCCCTTTATGGAGTGGGATAACTGTAGCTGTGCGCCACTCAGTGGGCTTGAAGCCTGAAGTGAGGCTATGATTAAACATGACACTTAGGTGAGGTGCCAGTTAATTTTGCAGTTTATGTAGTACACAGCCCAGGATGTCATCTGGTCCCATGGATGGCTTATGCTTAGCTTTGGAGAGTGCGATTTCTACCTGTGTGGCCATGATTACCGGAATTTGGCAACCTTTTGGTACTGAGATGGGCCCTTTAGGGTGTGAGAGGGGGGTGAAGTTGGCACTAAATTGATCTGCCAGGATATTGGCAATATCCTTGGGATCAGTATATTTAATGCCATTCTGTTGTAGCTCAGAGCAGATTTGAGCATTGCTATTTAGATTCTTGACATAACTATAGAATGCCTTGTGGATGTTCTTTGTGTTTCACTGTTGCAGCCATTACATTTGGGTTATCTGCCTGCAGGTAGCCCTCAGTCGGCCTGAATACCAGAGTCTTGGATTCCTGTGTCGGATGCTGTCTCTTCCATGACGTCAGGTCATCAGGGGTATAAAACATGCAGCCGACGCCATTACATCAGTCTTTCTTGCTGCGTGGTGCCCAAAGCAGAAGCTGTTCACAAGTGCTGGTCGGCCGACTCCTGAAATTTTCATTTTCGAGTTTCAGAACCAAAGTCTTCAAAAAAGCTAAGTACCCCATTGGGGATACTTTTTCTTGCTCTTAACCGATGTCAGTAAAAGTTAACAATTGTCTTACCTGTGAAAAGAAAATACCTCATAAAGATTTTCATTTGTACTGCATTCCTTGCTTAGGCCCAGATCACAATGTCCCTCGCTGTTGGTTTTGTGCCTTATTCAACCCCTGAATTATTCATCATCAGTCAATTTTTGCAGCAAATTATTTTGGTACTTGGTATAACTATCCAGAAATGGCTTTGGTAAGCCATCCGACTACCAATATTCCGAAAAAATGTAAGGATGAAGACAGACAGACTGCATAGGTCCAAAACTGCCGACGATGCTTCAGTTAAGCTAGTCGCCAGTACTCAGTGAGGTGCTTTTGCAGCCCCTGATACCTGCTACTTCAGATTAGCAGGCCTCTACTGAGACCTATTCGGAGTCCGGTATGCAGCGAGATGCTTCTTCGACTATGGAACCTACGGATGTCTCTACCTTGGATGGGTCCGGAGCCACTGTGCAGGCACCTGCTTCTGAGGGTATATTGAGGCCTACAGACTTGCATTTTAAACCGACGCCATCTTTTTCATCCAGGCCTAAAACTCGACCAATGCCTAGAAAACCGACGTCCAAACCACATGGTTAGGCCCATATGCTTAAAAAACTAATGCTTAGAAGGGCTGAAGACCTTATTACTTTAATTAGGGGAAGCCAGCCTTCCCCCTTCTAAGAGACCTAGAACTGATTTTCCTTCTGATTCTTCTGATCAGGATTCTGATATTTCTGTTTCTTCTGATTACCAGGATTTGCCCTTATTTACCTATGAGGATTCTGATACAGAGGATTCCATTCCCCCTGCTTCCCCTCCAGAAGATTTTTCTTTTGGTGAAACCTTGCACACTCTTAGGGAGCATTTCCACTGGGAAAGCCAGGATTATTCTGACTCCAAAAACAGGCTTAGGAAATTCTTACTCCTTCCTCAACACAGGCCTTTAGCTGTCCCTCCTGTTCTGGACATTGTAGATGATGCTTTCTTGCAATCTAGTCTGTCCCCAGACACTTTACCTCCAGCTCCCAGAAAACCTGACAGGTATTACAGAGTACCTGACTCTCACAAGTTCCTCTTCAGGAATCCTACTGTGGATCCAGAGACCATTTCCCAAGGTCCAAACGGCATTAAGGCTACTGCTGCCAAAAATCTTACCCCTTCTGATGGAGATTCGAGAGCCTTGGACAGATGGGGTAAGAAGGTATACACTTCTGCTACTTTGGCAATTAGGGCTTTAAATTGCCTGTTTCATATGTTAAAGTACCAGCAGCATATTATGGGACTACTTAAACAGAAAATGATGTTGATTCCTGACTGTGCTGAACACAAAGAATTACAGGATTTAATGCATTCTGCTGAACAAGTTGGTAAACATGCTTTGCAATGTGGTTTTGATTCTTTAGAAGCATCTTGCAGGGCTGCTGTCTCTGGGTCTGCACTTAGAAGGCATGCTTGGCTTAAGAAGCAAAACTTGCCAGATCACGTTAAAGCTAAATTACTAGATGCACCCTTAAACCAAGACTGCCTGTTTGGCAATAAAGCAGAAGTCGTCCTCAAAAATATGGTGGAAAAAGCTAAATCTATGCAAACTGTTAAAGATTTCTTGCAAGTACAGCCTCCCAGATTTAGTAGGCATTGGCCTTCAAAGAATTGGTCCTTTCCAGTCTGTACCAGGCCTTCTCAGTCCAAAACCAGGAACAGCAGACCACTTAGGTTACAGTCTCAGGCTAAGCACATGCCTAAGCAGTGGGGGGCTCCCACTTCCAAAGCAGGAAGTAGTAAGACACCTCCCTACGGAAAAATGTCACAATGACTTAACCTTAACCCTTCCAAGTCCTGCTCAACTGCCTGCTCTCTTAGGAGGAAAGCTCACCCTGCATACAAAAAACTGGGAACTCATAACCCAGGACAAATGGGTTTTAAATATAGATGTTAAGTTGTCTATCTCGCCTTCATTCTTGCTGGATGGGTTCGGAGCCGACCTCGGCTCCGACTCGGCCACTCTAAAAGCTCGAGAGTTGGTTCCACCGGCTCGAGGCTCCCCTTATATCCCACAATGCTAGGCGAGAGTTACCTCAGATCTCGTTTGCCGCTACAGCTTCGAGGTTGGTTGCTTCTACCGGTTCCTGGTGAGTGTTAGCTTTTATACTAAAAGTTATTCTTTTTCCCCTTTTAACCTTAATTCTTCACAAATTAGTGTAGGATATAGTTATTTATCCCCGACCCTATTTTTCCCCGTTTTCTTATTAAAAGAACCGCTGGTTCTTCCCTTGGGCCTTTGGCCTTCCCTTCCCTAGGGTGTGTTTGTGTAGTTACTTTAACTTTTTGTGCTTAATTTCTAGTATTTTTACTAAAATTGTTAATTATTTTTAGTATTAATAATTTTCTGACAGGGTATAACTGTGTGTTTGGTGTGTGTTAGTGTACACCTGTCAGTTAGGATAATGTCAAAGGAAGCAAAGGTCTCTGGATTCAAGAAGTGTGATGCGTGCTGTCAGAAAATGTCTCTGACAGACGCTCACACTTCTTGTGTCTATTGTCTAGGGCCTTTGCACCTGCAGGACTCCTGTGCTGTGTGCCATGGCTTCAGCCCCAGGGTCCTGCAGGAGAGAAAGAACAAGTTAATTTTGAGAGGCTTGTTAAAACCAGAGGATTCCCTGTCAGTTTCAACAGGAAGCCCTCTAAGGCATCGAGGTCTTGGCTCCGGCTTCTCAGCCGTGACCTCAGGCTGTTCAACCTTTCGTTTTATCGCCTCGTCCTGGGGCCGATAAGACTCAGTGCACAATTTCTGTGGCTTCCTCGGCTCCGGCGGAGCCGAGGTTATCGAGTACCCGTGTCGGCTCCGACAAGATCTTGAGCCGACAACCAGAAAGAGGTCTAGGTCACCTTCTCTTGGCTCCGTTCATTCGGCTCCAGGATCTCCCCTGCTGTCTGAACGGAGCCAAAGGTCTCATTCCTCTAGGTCATCGAGGCTTTCCGATCATGACCTTCAGAGGGTGGTGAGTCGACTACTTAAGTCCGAGGCACTAGCCCAGATGCTTCAGAGCCCGACTCATCAGTCGGTGCCTGCCCCGGTCCATCAAATCTTTCCTCCTTCGACTCTGTTGAGTTCGGAGCCGGGTCGTGTCGGAACCGAGACTGTGGTCACTTCGGAGCAGAGACAATTGTCTTCGGCTCCGTCGGCTCCGTTTTCTTCCGTGGAGGAATCTCGGCGCCGGACTTCCCTCGTCGGCTCCGAGGGGGTGAGTGGCATCGGACCCTTGTCCGACCCCCCTCTCCCTCTCGGTGCTTGGCTGGTGAGTTCGGCTCCGACATCGGCCTCGAGCCATCACTGTCGGTGCCGAGGGGTCCTTAGCTCCTCGGAGCGGGACCTCTGGCTCTGCCTGACCGGGGTCCTTTCGAGGTCATGCGGAGTGTGTTAGAGCCTGGCTCTACTCCACAGTCGGCTCCGTCAGCCCGTCCCTCTATGCTGCCTCAGGGTAAGTCGACTCACTCCCTCATCCCGGACCGCAGAGAGCCAGCTCCTCAGGAGCCCCTTTGGGATTTCATCCTCTTCGAGGCCTCTCCTGATTTGGCAGAAGAGCGCCCTCGGAAGAGGAAGTGCAAGAGGAAGCACATTGACTCACCTGAGTCTATCACATCGGACACATATCTGGATGATTCTGGGGGTTCCCCCCGTTCCCCTTCTGAAGATGTCTCATTTGCAGACATTCTGGAGATCCTTAAACAGAGGGGAAATTGGCCAGCCCTCAACCCTTCGGAGGCGAATCTGTGTATCTTGAGGCGTTTGGCTCTCGTCCTTCCACCTCCTGGGTGCCCCCTTCGACCCCCTCATGCAGGTGGTTGCTAAGAAGGCATGGACGGCTCCTGATTCAGTGGACCCCACTCCCAGGAGACCCTCCAAATTCATCACAGCTCCATCAGACAAGCAATTTTTATCAAAAGGAGTTTCTGTGGATGCTATGGTGGTAGCTGCCGCCACAAAGAAGGAACTGGCTGATCCTTCAGTGCCTGTCCATCCACCTAACAAGGAATCTAGGTCCATGGATAGGTGCGGAAGCGGATGTTCTCCTCAGCGACTTTTACCATGCATTCGCTGAATTACCTGTGCCATTTCACTCGTCTTCAAAGGGACTTGGTCAAGGAAGCGAGTGAAATGTTGAAGGACCCTACAGCTGCGGGTTTCAAGAGAAAATGAACACGCAGCTGGCTATCCTAATTCCATTTCCAACTCCTCCATGCGCCTCCTCTCTTATGCGGCCGATGGAGCGAGCAGAGCCGCAGGAACAGGGGTAGCCTTACGTAGGCACGCCTGGATGCGGCTATGCAACTTTGCGGAACCTTTCAAGACGTCTTTCACGAACTCCCCTTTTGATGGATCATCTCTTTTGGTCCTCAAGTGAAAGAAACCCTGACTAGGTGCGAGACTGATGGCAAGACCCTTTCTGCCGCCGAGTCCGTTGCGACTCCTTCTAGGCCTTACCCCAAAGGCCAGAAGGGTGGAAAGATGTGGTTCCGTAAACAATCTCAAGGGACTTCGCCTGACGCACAGAGTCATTTTCCTACCAGAGGCAGAGGTGGGAATAACAATGGTAGACGTCGCCCTAGGGGCAGGGGGGGTCCGCAGAACCAGGGCAATCGGGAAGCCTTTCCTGACAAGCCCTTTCAGCATCCCTGAGGTGTTGCCCGACTGCCCATCTTCGGAGGCAGTCGGGGGAAGATTGTCACTGTACCCAGAAGCCTGGCTATCCCTGACTCAAGACAAATGGGTACAGTCCATCATTTCCGAAGGTTATTCTATCCCCTTTCTTCGTTTTCCAAATCAGTCAAAAAAATCCCTTCCAGATGTTCCACCCGCTCAAAGGGATATAGCAGCTTTGGAAATTTCAAAACTGCTTGCAAAAAGAGCTATTCAGCCAGTGTCAGCAGACCAACAAGGATCCGGAATCTACTCAAGGTTCTTTTTAGTTCCAAAGAAAACAGGGGACTGGAGACCAATTTTGGATCTCAGTATCTTGAACAGATCAGTCAAGAAAACAAGATTTCGGATGGTCACGCTGCAATCCATTCTTCCCCTATTGGGAAAAGGAAACTGGATGTGCTCTATAGACCTTCGGGATGCGTACTATCACATAAAAATGAACAGACGCTCCAGAAGATTCCTCCGCTTCAGGCTGGGAACCAGTCATTTTCAATTCAGGGCCCTGCCCTTTGGTCTCACCACTGCCCCGGTGTTTACCAAATGCATGGCAGTGGTAGCTTCTCACCTGAGGCGACAAGGATTCCAGGTGTTTCCATATTTGGACGACTGGCTTCTCACAGCTCCCACCAAGCATCTCCTTCTAATGGCCAGAGATTATACCTTTCGCGTTTGTCAAAAACTGGGTATTTCAATAAATTGCGAAAAGTCTGTTTTGTCGCCTTGTCGTACTATTACCTACATAGGCGCAAATTTAGATACTATAAACATGTCTGCAACACTAACGAACCAAAGGATATCAGACATTCAAAAATTGGTGTCACTTCTTCTCAACAACAACAGAGCCAAAGCCAGGTTAGTTCTAAAGGTGTTGGGAATCATGGCAGCTGCCATACCTCTCCTCCCATTGGCCAGATACCACATGCGGATCCTTCAGTGGATGCTCTTTTCTCAATGGTCATACCAGGAACTTCCAATGTCTCACACCATTATGATCACGCAAGCGTGCAAAAAGCATCTCATGTGGTGGATGTCTTCCCCCCAGCTCCTGTTGGGAAGACCATTTGTTCCACCCCTCCGTTTGCTACTCTGACAACGGATGCCCCCCTGAGCGGGTGGGGGCATTATCAGGGCAGGACAGTCCAGGGCACATGGCAACCAAGCGAATGCCACTTGCACATAAATCTTCTGGAGATGAGAGCAGTGCTTTTAGCGTTGCAAGCCCTTCAAGACTGTCTTCCCTTGGGAGCGATTGCAATCCAGAGAGACAATATGTCTGTAGTGTGGTACATCAACAAACAAGGCGGAACCAGATCATACCCCTGTGTCGAGAAGCACTCAGACTGTGGCAATGGGCGATTTCTTCTCAGCGTTTTCTGATAGCAACGCACATCCCGGAAGTCCAATCACATTGCGGACAAGTTGAGCAGAGCTATTCTCATGCCTCACGAGTGGTCTCTGAAAGACTCTGTAGTGAGAGATATTTCTCAAGTGGGGTCAGCCTTGCTGCGATCTTTTGCTACTCCCCAAAACAGCAAGTGCAGAGAATACTTCACTCTATTCCCTTTACCAGGCCAACCCAGCAGGGACGCTAGTCCAAGTTTGGCCCGGGACTTCTGTATGCATTTCCTCCTTTCCCACTGATCTCTCAAGTAATACAGAAAGCTATCGCTCAGAAGGCCTCATTGATCCTCATTGCTCCTTACTGGCCTCGACAAGTGTGGTTCCCCTTTCTACATCGATTTATTTTGAGGCGACCGTGGAATCTGGACCTAGTTCCAGATCTTTTGATCCATCAGTCGGGTCAGTTTCATCGCTCCCTCCCCTCTCTGAACCTCACTGCTTGGTTCCTCCAGTTCCAACCGTAGCCAGGCTTCCTCAATTATCTCACTCTGTTAGAGATATATTGATAGCTTCCCATAAATCTTCCACTCGAAGATTTATTTGAGTAAGTGGAAACG
Source organism: Protopterus annectens (assembly GCF_019279795.1). NCBI lineage: Eukaryota > Metazoa > Chordata > Ceratodontiformes > Protopteridae > Protopterus > Protopterus annectens. The sequence continues at coordinate 105,109,750 of NC_056729.1, forward strand.
CTTCTCATATTGGGCACAAGGAAAGGACATAGATCCTTTCACCGCTTCCATCCAACTAGTCCTTGATTTTCTAGCTGAACTCTTCCATGCAGGTTCATCTCCATCTACTCTTAAGGTTCAATTGGCAGCTATTTCTAATTTCCATGTGGGTATTTCTGAATCTGCCCTAATGTCCCACAAACTCTGCAAAGCTTTTTTGAAAGGAGTTTTCTTCTCAGACCTCCTGTAAGAAATCCTCCTTCTCCTTGGGACCTAAATTTAGTTCTTGCTTCTTTGATTCTTTCCCCTTTCGAACCTGCAGCTTCATGTTCCTTGAAGTTATTATCATGGAAAACTCTCTTTCTGGTGGCTATCACATCAGCTAGAAGAATTTCAGAACTTCAAGCACTCAGTTGTCGTTCTCCTTATCTTGTGTTCCATAAGGACAGAGTTTCCTTACGAACTAACCCGTCCTTTTGCCTAAGGTGGTTTCAACATCAAATCTAAACCAATGCATTGACCTCCCTGTCTTTTTCCCAGAGTATTCAAATAGGTCTGAACAAAAATTACACTGCCTGGATGTTCATCGTCAATTAAGGTACTACTTGGACAGGACGAAACTATTCAGAAAATCTGATCAGCTGTTTGTCTCCTATGCGGAAAGCAGAAAGGGACTTCCAGTTTCAAAGGTATCATTATCCAGATGGCTAACATCTCTGATTACCCTTGTTTATGAGATTAGACACCACAAACTGCCTAATAAACCTAAAGCCCATTCCACCAGAGCTTTGGCTACTTCTCTAGCCTTCCAAGACAGACTGCCTATTGACACCATTTGTGCAGCGGCTACTTGGGCTACTCCTCACACTTTTATTTCCCATTATAAGTTGGATTTAGCTTCTAGGCATAGAGCTAATTTTGGTTCCACTGTTCTCAGGAGTCTGTTCCGTTAGGCCACCGGGACAAGGTGCTAGGGACGGTCCCATCCAGCAAGAATGAAGGCGAGATAGACAACTTAACATATAGAAGTTATGTTCTTACCATAGCGTTCCATGTTAGTTGTCTTCTTCTCGCCTTCTTCTTGCGTCCCACCCTCCTTCCCCCTGGCCTGGACAGACCTAGAGGAGTTGTGATCGTGACCTCTCTTTCTACCACCTCTTTCTTAGTCATATGCTATTATGCATATTTCTTGTTTCAGGATATAGGTCACCCCTTTTCTTCCTGCTGTTAGAGGTGGATTCTGTTTCACAGTTATACTGTTGTTCATATAAGCTGGGTTAGCTTACAAACGAGATCTGAGGTAACTCTCGCCTAGCATTGTGGGATATAAGGGGAGCCTCGAGACGGTGGAACCAACTCTCGAGCTTTTAGAGTGGCCGAGTTGGAGCCGAGGTCGGCTCCGAACCCATCCAGCAAGAAGAAGGCGAGAAGAAGACAACTAACATGGAACGTTATGGTAAGAACATAACTTCTATTTTTCCAAGGATACAGATTCCACTTCCACACCCTACCAACCCCAAATGGTTGGTCAGACCTACCCCCAAATCAGTGGGCAGAGGCTCAACAGCAGGTTCTCTCTCCTAAGTATCAGAGCTATTCAACCTGTCCCCGCAGAAGAAAGGGGACAAGGTTTTTATTCAAGACTTTTCTTTCTGGAACCCAGTAAAGACCGCTCCTTGTGTCTTATCCTGGACCTCTCTATTCTAAACAGCTTTTTTGGTAATTTCAAAATTCAAAATGCTAACACTGCAACAGCTGCTTCCTATGCTAGGCATAGATGCCTGGTTGGCAGCCTTAAACTTAAAGGAAGCTTACCTGCACATTCCAATAAGGGAATCTTGCAGAAAATACCTATGCTTCAGGGCAGGCTCCATGCAGTTCTCTGCACTTCCCTTTGGCTTATCTACTGCACCCAGCGTATTCACAAAGTGTCTAGCTCCAGCCATTGCATTTTGCAGGCAAAGAAATATTCAGATATACCCATACCCGGACGATTGTCTGATTCAGGCAGAAAGCCAGGACTTGCTATTAAAACATCTGGCATTCGTAAAGAAGCTTCTAAACTCACTGGGGTACACCATAAGTGAAAAGAAATCTCTCCTAGTACCCTGCCAACAGATTGTATTCCTGGGAGCAAGCTTGAACACAGCTTCCCAGATGCTTCCTCACTCCAGAGAAACAAGTTTATTTGACAGCCTACGTCAAACTACTGGCCACAAAGACCCGGCTATCTGCAAGGAAAATTCTGCAACCCCTGAGGTTCATGGCCTCTTGCATTCTAATAATTCCATATGCAAGACTACATATGAGGAAACTACAATGGCATCTAAAAAGTCTATGGTTCCAACATTCTCAGGACCTGGAATCAATGATTCCTATCATTCCTTGTATAAAGACAGAGTTCCTTTGGTGGGCAGAGGCCTGCTACCACAACAAGGGGCTCCCTTTCACTCTACCCCCTGCCGCTCAAACCCTAACAACAGACGCATCAGACTATGCATGGGGGGCTCACTTGACAGGGCAGTGCATTCAGGGCAAATGGAACCCAAGTCAGATGCACCTGCATATCAACCAAAAAGAAATGTTGGCTGTACAGAATTCCCTGACAGCCTTCAAAGACCACATCCTTCCAGGACATTTATTGGTAAAGACAGACAACACCGCAGTTATGTTGTACATAAACAAGCAGGGGGGAACCCACTTGTACCCTCTCTGCAGACTAGCCATGGCTCTGTGGAATATAGCCTTGAGCTATCAAGTGTACCTACAAGCTCAGTTCCTGCCAGGCAAGCTAAATTCACTGGCAGATGACGTAAGCAGAAATCTCATGGACCCACACGAATGGAAACTGGAACCAAAAATATTCAACCTCTTGAGGAACAAATGGAGGACTCCAGAGATAGACCTGTTTGCCTCCCCCTCAAAATTACCATTTGGACAAATTCTGCACAAGGACTCCCCACAGTCAAGCTTGGAAAGTGAATGCCCTGTCCTTTACCTGGGAAAGCCTCAGTTTATGCCTTTCCCCCTCTGCCTCTCCTCTCGAAGGTTCTGCTAAAGATCAAACAGGACAAGTCAAGGACAATACTGATTGCACCAGGCTGGCCACGCCAGCATTGGTACCCCCTCTTGTGCAGTATGATACTGCTGGAACCATGGCACCTATCTCAGACACCGTCCCTGCTGTCCCAGCAGGCGGGCAAGATTCTGCATCCTGAGCTTCAAACCCTGAACCTTGCAGCCTGGCTAATTCCTTGAGCTGCCCAATAGCATACCTCAGTAAGCAGGTGCTAGATGTCATTCTGGAAGCAAGGAGGCCTAGTACTAGAAAATCCTATGCTGAAAAGTGGAAAATATACTATTCCTGGAGCCAGACTCAGGGGGATGGGCACAACAATGCCCAGCTTACCTCATATTCTTCAGTACTTAACAGAAATGCTCCACAAGGGCCTATCTTTCTCGTCAATTAAAACTCATGCCTCTGCCATTTCAGCACATAATAATACTGAACCACCCCTCTTCTCTCACCCCCTGCTAAAGCAGTTCCTCAGAGGGGCCAAAAATTTAAGGACCCTCCCCAGACGAGCCCCTACTCCAGCCTGGGACCTTAACTTTGTATTGGAAAAACTCACTCTCCCTCCATTTGATCCAGCTGCAACTGCAGAGTTGAAATTCCTTTCTTAGAAAACAGCCTTCCTTCTAGCCATCACTTCAGCAAGAAGAGTGTCTGAATTACAGGTCCTCATGGCAGTGGAGCCCTTCATTATCTTCCATGCAGACAGGGTTTCCCTCTGGACCAGTCCTTCCTTTATGCCCAAGGTGGTGTAAAGTGTGGCCCTAAATCAGTCCATTCATTTGCCTACCTTTTTCCCAAATCCACAAAACAAAGGTGATCGAATACTGCACTCTTTGGACGTGCACAGACAACTTAGATTTTATTTGGACAGGACTAAGCCTCTCAGAAAATCTGAACAGCTGCTTGTTGGCTTTGCTACAGGGGCAAAGGGGAAGGCCATTTCAAAGCAAGCCATTTCTAAATGGATAGCCCATTGCATTCATTTCTGCTATAAGCAGCATGGAAAACCTACCCCACAGGGGATAAGATCACATTCCACCATAGCTGCATCTACCTCTACAGCCTTCCTCAGAGGAGTCCCTACCAGGGACATCCTAGAAGCTGCTACCTGGAGCTCTGTACATACCTTCACCAAGCATTACCACATGCCTGTTTTTTTAAATCCAGAGCTGGTTTTGTCACTGCAGTCTTGCAGGGCTTATTAGCTGGTCCTAATGCTCTCTGACTTCCTCCTCCCTTCTTTAGCTTTGGGAATCAACCCAAATGTAATGACTGCAACAGTGAAACACGAAGAACATAATACAGTTGTGTACACTTACCATAAATATAGATGTTCGAGTGTATTCACTTTTGCAGTCCTGGTTACCCTCCCTCCAGCCCTCTGACTTCTCTTGGCTGTACCTTTCCTTCTTGTTTGGTGTATTTGCTTTTTGATGGAGGTGTAACATAACATATAATTGCTTCCCATTATGGGGGCACCTGACAACTGTGGCAAGAAAAACTGATGTAATGGCATTGGCTGCATGTTTTATACCCCTGACGACCTGACACCATGGAAGAGGAGACAGTATCCGAGGCAGGAATCCAAGACTCTGGTATTCAGGCTGAGGGCTACCTGCAGGCAGATAACCCAAATGTAATGACTGCAACAGTGAATACACTCGAACATCTACATTTATGGTAAGTGTACACAACTGTACTTTGTCTTTGGAATCTTTAGCATTTTTATTTTCGTAACTTGCTTTGGAGGATTTTATGAAGGATCTCAGCTTCTTACTGAGGCTGGTAAGGGAGTTTTTTTGCATCCTGGGATTTTCCTCTTTTCTGCAACAGTTTCTTCCTTCTTTTGTATAGTCTGTATATGGCAGGGGACCACCAAATTGGCTTACTTTTTTGGAGGAGACCGTCTTGGTTCTATTTGGGATGGCACTATTCATGCACGAGTGGATGTGCTCGTACAGTGCCTTAGTGTAGGATTCAGCAGTCGAACTTTCAACTCCCGTCTGCATGGGTGTCATGAAGTTTGTCACTTCTGACTTGAGTGGCATGAAGTTGGCTTTGGAGAAGTTTTTTTTACAGAGGTTTCCTTACTGGGGAGTGGGATGTGGATGTCAAGGGTGATTAGCTTATGGTCAGACCTGACCAGTGAGGGGGTGACCACTGCTGTGGAGCATCTATGTCCCATGTTGGTAATGACCAGGTCTTTGGAGCCCCTGATGGAACAATGGATTAGTTGATGCAGGGCATTGGAATTTATGAATTCCAAGAACCATTGGGAAAAGGGGTTAGTATCCAAGTAGTTTTCCCAGTTAATGGCAGGGTAGTTGAAATTGCCCAGTATTAGGGTGTTTGTATCTTAATATTTTCCAGTATGTTTAGAAAGATGTAGTGAGAATCTTGGGGCATGGTGGGGGATCTGTAGCAAGCTACAATTTGGATTGTAGTCTTACCTAGTGTTAAGTTTCACCTGGAGAATTTCAGATGCATTGTGTTGGGCAACTACCCTGGAGGTGTGAATATCCTTGGTGAATGTGGGCACTCCTCCACCTTTAGTGTTTTGGTTTGGTGGCCGAAAAGTGTGGTAAGAGTTGTAGCCTGGTATTGCAGGGGTGCTCTCTGGAGCCTTGAACCAGTTCTCAGTTAAGCAGATTTGTCAGATGAATGTTGCAGTTTTGCTTTTTTAATGTTTTGGAACTTTAGGGATAATGATGTTTTCCCCTTACCCCTCAAAACTGAGTAATCTCTTAGCTAGTATATAAAATGATGCAAGATTGGCAGGTGAAAGAGACTTGCAACCTTGGAAGTGATCTGCTGTTTGTTTTAGTAGCTGAAGTTCACTTCTCTTGGCATTAAATTTATTTCAGTGATATATTTCATTTAGCATGTTGTTGACATTGGTTAGTAACCATGCATTCACAGTTCTAATACTGATAGGTTTTCTTCACAATCTATTGTCTTGCTGAAAATCTGTAAGAAAATGATTCTGTTGGATGCTTTTTGTAATAAGCATTGCATACAGCACAATTCAGAACATCTTTTTCTATTTTTGCAATCATTCCTCACCAAAATCCATCATCAGTCCTATATTAAAATTATGCATTCTTGCCAGCACTATCAAGTTTGTTGGCCTTGCACATGATGCCTTCTGTGCAGGTAGTCTTATTTCTCTCCTTACAACAGTTTTCACAAAGCATTTGTTTTGCAGGAGCCCTTCAAGTAAACAGCTGAAACTCTGTATGCATGTTTCAGTGTTCAGCAGCTATGGAATTATCAGTTATTTTCAGTTTATCACCAGCGATATAGTTATGCTACTCTGGCACATATGAATGACTCATCATACTAGTTGTGTACTTCTGTTTTTCCTATTTTAAACTTCTCAAATATCTATTAGTAAAATAAATCATATTACAGTAACAACATTATTCTTGGTAACCTTAGTGGTGACTCCAGTAATGAGTTCTTAAATGTACTCAGCAGCTTCTTACGTTACTTTCCATCAGTTTTCCTTTTCCTAGAAATATAGCCATGGAAATTTTCTTAACAGTTTGTTTTCTAACTGAACTTATCTTTTCTGACTTTCTTGTAGGACCACTGCATCAGTTTCATTCTGGCTTGCATCTGTTTGTAATATGGCTGACTTATTCATATGAAAGTATTTCATTGTGGATATTTCTGTCAGTTACTCTTTAAGCAGTTTTTAGCTACTCCAGTGGCTAAAGAGAGGGAGGGATAAAGTCCAGAATACAGCCCAGCCTAACAGGGGTCAGTTAGTGGCTTTGGCAGACTGACTGAGTAGCAGAAGGGAGATTGATGGGTATTGCCATCCTTGAGAGAGTAGTTTCAAGGGCATTCCCTACATGACCCCTGTTTGAGACTGGAAAACTGTGAAGAAGGGGGCATAGTTCTAAGAATGAATAGGATGGAGACACTGAGCTGCTGCAGAGGCGGGACGGAGCTATATGTTAGCACTTCCATATTGCATATCTGGCCTGTTCTCCAGATGAAGCCAGAAAGACAGAGAACAGTGGAAGGAAAAAACTGGTTGGGCATAAATAAAAAAAAAAAAAAAAAAACCTCCTTTCAGGTTGTATGATGATCTGACCCACCAGGAAATCCTTAGACTTCTCACTGGCCCCAGCCCTTACAGAAAAAGTCCAATGGGGTGGAGAAAGCTGGTAGACCCAGCATTAGATGTGGGGGTATGGTGTCCTGGTATGAAGCAAGGGGGAACAAAAAAAAATATTTTAGAAATATTTAAAAAGTTCAAAGCTTTTCTTCCTGCTATATACCCTAGTAGCATTTCACATTATGTTCAAGTAATTTTATTAATGACCTTAGCAGCACACCTATTTTGAAGGACTTGGAATACATTTTTCAAAGTATTGTACCATGTCAAAAAAATCACATAAAACATGTTCATCTTTTGAAGTATGCATTTTAGTGCTGCTCTTTCTTATTTTTTTAAACTTTCCAAAGTCACCATTTTTACTCGTATATCTTACAAGAGCAAAACAAAAAAAGTAATATAAAATGATAAATTAACGCTTTACAGTCCTTAAACAAGCAAAGTAAAAAATATTAACTTTCAAATCAAATAATGTAATTTTAGCGCTTTCATCTTTTATTATAAAAAACATAATCAGAAACCAACTTTAAAATACATTAATTTCCACCTTTTAAAAAAACACGAGGACTACTACATCACAGCCAAGCCCCTTAAAATAACCAATAGAAATCCACAACTGCTATTCATTAATAACTTTCTTAAATTGACACACACCCCTTGCCTAAACCATAAAAGGTAACATGTATTCATGTATAAATCACACACCCCTTGCCTAAACCACAAAAGGTAACGTATATTCATGTATAAATCAAACGACCTTTAAAAATGAGTACATCGAATATCTCAAATCTCCTTTGGAACTTTCTACTTCCTGATCAAGGATTTTAATTTTAAAAGGGGGAAGATAGTTATCTGGTCATAAAGTCCTGGCCACACAGCTGCGTTTAAAAACACTTGCCAGTACAGTTCTTACTTCTCCAAAAGAAGTGGCCACGGCCCCCTTATTCATTTTTCTGTACTTGTTCAATTACAGTATATTTAAAAGTATGATCAGGATAGTCTTTTAGGTGCCAAACCAAGGCATTTGTGCCCCGCATATTTTTAATATCACCATTATGTTCTAAAATCCTGTCCCTGAATTTACTCTGGGTTTTTCCTACATAAAACGCAGGGGAGGCGCCACAAAGAGCCACATAACTCCCACTGTAAAACAATCAAAACGTAATGGTGATATTAAAAATTGTTAATATTTTTTACTTCGCTTGTTTAAGAACTGTAAAGTGTTTATCATTTTTACGGTGAGAAGTGAATGTGACAGAACTTTGGCTTTTTCGGCTTTTCGATATATTACTCGTATATCTTGGCTGTGCTGCTTTGATTTTGCAGTTGCTTTTTTTTTTTATCCTTAGGCTGGAAAGGAATTATCAGTTTATTTTCCAGTGTATCAGCATATCAGCTGAGTGCATCTATTTTTCTTGGCTTATATTTCTCAAATAAACACTACTACTACTATGAAAACATTGTTGGCAAGAAAAACAAAAATCTTTGAACTGCTTAAATAATGACAGGAGCACCTACATGGTTACTAGCCATTGTAATGGGATTGTGAAAAGTAGCCAAAGGTAGTTTCGGTGAATGCGAAAGGCTGAAATTATGTGCACTGAAACTACTGTCATTGTCAGTGGAGTTCGCCTCTTTCTCCAATGTTGTGCAACATCAGATCTGGTATATGTACATTTCGGGGTGGGAGAAATGTGGTTTGTCCCCATGGGGAGGAAAAAAGTTTAGAAGTTCACTGAAGGTAGTTTCAGCAAACGTTTTTCAAAAGTTGACATGAATCCATTGTAAATAACATTATATTTCCCTGTTGTGTTCTTTTTGGTATGATTCCATACCACTGTATTACTGCTGATATTAACAGCACCTTCAGGGTTTTTGGTTAGTTGTACAACAGCTCTTTGATAACATTACGAATGCTGACAGCCTTACTAAGTAGAGGTCTAAGAATGTGTTTTCTATTAGGCAGATGGAAAAATGTAGTTTGGAATTTTCCTTATTAAGTTTAATTTGCCAGCACAAAATAATAGTTTGCCAGCTTGGTAGATGGGCTGGTCCAATCCAGGCCATAAATTATGAGTAATGCAAAATAAGAAACATACTTACTTGGGTAAAGAAACATACACAACTGAATGAAAACAGTTTAACTATAAAGTGTGTGTAGTGCATGCAGCTTGCTGATTACACTCCTATATTCAGAAAAAAGACAAACCAGTTAAGTGCCAAAATGACACGTTACCGGCTCTTAACAAATGTTAAGCACCCCCTGCGAAATTTAAGGTTGCGTCCTACATTAGGCAGTGAAGTCTGTCTGCACTGACTAGCAAATCACAGCAAAAGAACAAAGTATGTGTTACTGCCTGCTGTCCATGCTCTCAACATGTCCCCAACTTCCTGTAAAGAATTGCTAGAATAACAGGATGTGTACTTACCTGCATAATCTGAAGAATGTGAACACTGAAACTCATATGTACAGTGGATATAAAAAGTGTACACACCCCTGTTAAAATGCCAGGTTTTTGTGATATAAAAAATGAGACCACAATAAATAATTTCAAAACTTTTCCCACCTTTAATGTGTGACCTATAACCTGTACAATTCAGTTGAAAAAGAAAAAAATCTGTTAGGGAGGAAAATATAAAAAATAAAAAAGATACAATAAGCTGGTTGTATAGGTGTGCACACCCTTAAACTAATACTTTGTTGAAGCACCTTTTGATTTAATTACAGCATTCAGTCTTCTTGGGTAGGAGTCTGTCAGCATGGCACATCTTGACTTGGCAATATTTGCCCACTCTTCCTTGCAAAAGCGCTACAAATCTGTCAGATTTTGAGGGCTTCTCTTGTGCACAGCCCTCTTTAGGTCACCCCACAGATCTTCTATTGGATTTAGGTCTGGGCTCTGGGTGGGCCATTCCAAAACTGTCATCTTCTGGTGAAGCCATTCTTTTGTTGATTTGAATGTATGCATGGGGTCATTGTCGTGTTGAAAGGTGAAATTCCTCTTCATCTTCAGCTTTCTAGCAGACACCTGAAGGTTTTGGGCCAGAAGTGACTGGTATTTGGAACTGTTCATAATTCCCTCCACCTTGACTAAAGCCCCAGTTCCAGCTGAAGAAAAGCAACCCCAAAGCATGATACTGCCACCACCATGCTTCACAGTGGGGATGGTGTTCTTTTGGTGATGCGAAGTGTTGCTTTTGCGCCAAACTTACCTTTTGGAATTGTGGCCAGAAAGTTCAACCTTGGTGCCATTAGACCCATAACACATTTTCCCACATACTTCTGGGAGACTTGATGTATTGTTTTGCAAATTTTAGCTGGGCCTGGATGTTTTTCTGTGTAAGAAAAGGCTTCTGTCTTACAACCCTACCCCATAGTCCAGACGTATGGAGAATACAGGAGATTGTTGTCACATGTAGTACACAACCAGTACTTGCCAGAAATTCCTGCAGCTCCTTCAGTGTTGCTTTAGGTCTCTTGGCAGCCTCTCTGACCAGTTTTCGTCTTTGTCTTTTCATCAGTTTTGTAGGGACGTCCAGTTCTTTGCAACATCACTGTTGTCCCATATTTTCTCCACTTTTTGATGACTGTCTTCACTGTGTTCCATGGTATATCCAATGCTGTGGAAATTCTTTTGTACTTTTCTCCTGACTGATACCTTTCAACAATGAGATCCCTTTGATGCTTTGTAAGTTCTCTGAGAACCGTGAGTTTAGTGGATGCATACAGGTCAAAGTTTAAAGTTTTGTCTACCATTGTTCCTTGATCTTTAATTATGGTATAAGGTTTATATGATAGTATTTTGCAGTCAGAATGTGTGCCCTTTTAACAAATCTCATGATACTGCCTTTTTGTCATTAAAGGTGAGGCTGTTAGTACTACACCTGGTATGCATTTCTACACCTGGTATGCATTTCTAGTTTGCAATCATCAGCAGATTTGGTATTCCATAGAACATTTTTAACTTTTATAGCTGAGAAAAGCAGTTCAGAAAATTCTGTCAGTATGTACTGCTGTTGGGCACCACTGGTATGCCAGTTTGGGGATAGGTTCCCCCCATTCGAACTTGCTGTATCTTGTTGCTTAACTGATGTTTTCTACATTTCAATTTGTCAGTTATCCACTTTTGTGGAATGATGTAGAATGACTTAGTAAGGTCAAGATATGTGTCGCCTGCTGTCAGTCATTTATTAAGAGCTGCTGTTCCCTCCTCAGAGAATTCCTGGGAACAGGCTTCCCATCCATGTGAAGCAGAATTCCTCCTTAAACCAATTCAAGTATAACTTGGACAATTAGATTGTGAACAGGAAATTCATTCCTGGTTTGGCACCTGTGTCTTTAATGGACACAGGCAGCCTGTAAATGGTTCATCTCCCAGGCTGCTGCTTACACTTGTCAAGGGTATCAGAACTTGTCAGAGATTTGGCTAGGCTTAAAAAGGCCCTTGTGGTCATTAAGCCTAGTGCACACCTATGAACCACAAGCTTTGCAAGGCAAGGTCTTACTTTAAAAGATGTGCAGTGTTCTAGTCTGAAAGGTTAGGTCCTCTCTGTCATTTTAGATTAGCCCATTGTGACTCCACGATTTTTTCATTGAATACAAGTATAGTTAATGAACTAAAATTGTCTGGGTCTAACATGACACCCCCCCCCCCCCCTGTGAAATAGTATCTTTCAGCCTGTAATTATATGTAATTGATGTGTTTGTATGCTAACATTTAATTCAATCTACTTAGTAGGTGTTTAGTTAGACTTTCCTTCATTCTGCAGAGGAAATCATGACCAAGTTGTATTTGTCTCATTCCAAGCTACTTTTGATCATCCTGAGGATGTATTCTGCTCCAGATACAAGAGCCAGCTAGATTCCAATGCTTTGAGTACCTTCCATGTGACCAAACTATTGTTCAGCTCTAGCTGAGCTGAAGAAAAAGTGTAGCTTGGGTGCCAAGCCCTTAAGAAATTTCATGCTACTGAAGAGCGCTCCTCTTGTGGGCTTTCGAGGATCGACACATAACACTTTCCATTGTTGAGCAGTTAAGTACCTTTCATTAGAAATAAAGCTTCCTTAGTTTTGTGCCAGAAAGCAAACTTCTTCTGAGAAATTATACATTTTAATCTAGGAAAAAGTGTTTTTATTGACTGTCACATGACTGTTTAATAACTTTTAAACAGGAGTGTTACTTTTTACTTTTGTTGAAGCAGTGATTAAAGCTAATTTAAAACTACTACTTCTTTGGTAAAAGTTGTTTTATTATACTTTTTGGGACTGGGGTAAATGTTTAAAGTTGTTTTCACTGTGTGTTTTTTTGGTGGAAAAAGTTACTTTTTTCCACAACTTATTGCTGCCAGGCCTCCTAGAAATTCTAGCATCTTTTTTGGCTTTATCAAGGAACAGCGTACCTGCTCCTTGTTCTTCATTCTACCAGCCACAGAAAGAACAACATTTATAATAAACAGCCCTTTCCACCACAGTAGGCTGCTAATGTATCTCAGCCACAGATGGGTGACTGCTGTGGCCATTTCTAGTTTCTCGGGCTATTCATCTTTTTCCTTGACTCCTGGTGTAGTCCCTAGATTTGCTATGGACTGGGAGTTGACATGTCCTCTGCAGCTCTTGGGGAGTGCCTTTGGTAGGCAAGGAAGAGCCATTCTTCTTAGTTCTGGATGAAGGAGTAGGGAGTGGTGCTATATTAAATGATTTCTTGGATATATGACAGTGTCGTTTTAGTATTTTCCTTTTTATTGATCAATTGATTGTTTAATCTCTTCCTACCCAGCTTTTGACAGTAGTGATGTATTGGCTTGACTCAGGATTCAGTTCAGGCCCTTGACCCTTCCAGTTCAGCTGATTCTAGCAAGAGAAAAATGGATTCTTCATTTTCTGAGGCGGTTCAAGATTTTGAACCATAAAATTATATTGAAAGGACTAATTATTTTTTTCATCAGGTTTCCGATTCAGATTCTGATAAGTATTGCTTCTGCCACTTCCTTTAAAGGATTCTGTCCTTCTACAAGTATTTCCAGAATTAATTGGTTGTTTCATTGGGAACATAGCAACATTCCACAGTCTCTGAAGAAGTCTTACGATTCATTGCAAAAGGATTTCCTGAATCTCCTCCTCTTCTTTCAGCTTTGAAGGATGCAGCCTGCTGCCTCTAATAGAGCAAGATAGATTGTGTAAAGCTCCTTATTCTTGTATGTTTATTTGTATACTAATCGCATATCAGACCAACCAATTAAGTCTCTGGTGAACCCAACTGCTGTTGAATATCTGGTTGGTGCTAATCCCTTTCCTTCTGATAAGTATGAAGAAGCTTTGGCTAGATCTGGGGAAAATGTTTTTTTTTTCCCCACAGCACATATTTGTAGAATTCTTATCTGTCAAGCTCATACGTCAAGGTTTATGAGAGTCTCCTTTGAGAACATGAGGAATGTTATGGCATATGTCCACTCCTCTGAGGGAAAATGTCTTTGTGTAACCTGATTGCTTTGTTATCTCAAGTGACTGTATTTTTTGAAATGTGCTTATGATTCTGCTTGATGCCACTTCAAGGGCTGCTGCAACTGGAACTGTTATGTGGAGGTTTGTGTGGTTCATGAGGATGTTAAACGTGAAACTTTGAATTTTCATTTAGACAGAAGGTTCGTTTTTGGACCATCTGCAGCAGATGTCCTTAAAAAGTGTGATGAGAGAGGCTGATTTGTGGAATTTCTCAGATTTATCAGCCCGATTATTCCAAGTTTATAAAGGAGGTTAATGCTACCGCAACAACTTTTTTTCAAAAAGGAAGTAATTAATCACAACGAGCTACTAGTAAGCAGACATTCAAAAAGCAATGACAGTGAGGTGTCCTAAAGAAAGGAGGGACTCCCCCCAACACAATACAGTCAATTAAGTGTGAATGACTATCTACAAGACTCCCCTCCTTCTCCTACTTCCCACCCTGACAAACCCTTAATCCTTCTGGAAAGTCTGAACCTCCACTTCTGTCTTTGGCAGCAAATAGTTTCACACAGATGGGTTCTGAATTGAATTCTTCAAAGTTTCAGATAGCAGTGGGAGTCTCTCCCTCCTTTTCAGAGGGTTCTTCCTCATCCACAACACCAAACTCCTTTTCCCTCCTGTCAATTGGCACCTGCTGAGTTGAGGGTGAAGGAATCAGTCCTTCCTCCTTTGCTAGGTGAAAGGCTCTATTCAAGAATGTTTCTCATGCCAAAGAAAAAAGATTCATGGAGACCAGTTTTGGATCTTTCTCACCTAAACCAGTTTATAATAGTTCCCAAAGTGAGAATGTTATCCCTTCACAAGTTGTTACCTCTCATTCCCATTTTGAGTTTGCTGGCGACTTAGATTTAAAAGATGCTTATCATATTCCTGCAGGTTCAGACTTGAGACATTTTGTAAGGTTTTCTGTATCTGGATCACAATATCAATTATTTTTATTTCTCCTTGTTCTGTCCACTGCTCCAAGGGTTTTCGCAAAGTGTCTAGCACCAGTGATAGCCTACTGCATACTGCAGAGTTTTCACATTTTTTTCTTGTTTGATGACACACTCATATTTGCATAGTGTAAGGAATCTCTTAACTTTGGCGAGAGTTTAGACTGGGTTCTAAGAGAACTTACAAAAGTCTTGTTTAGCTTACTCTCCCATGCTTGTTTTCCTGGAGTGTCTCCTAGATACCTCAGTTCAAAGAGCTTATCTTCCACAGGAAAGAGTTGATCTGTCTCTGGATATGTTACTGAGTTTTTCCTTTAGACGTCTGTCTCAGCCCTTAGCATTTATGATTCTCATAATTCTTCCAGAAAGACACCACAGGAAAAAAAGCTCAGTGGTCCCTAATATCTGCAAGGTCCCAACAGCAGCATCCCCTGTCATTCCTGACTCCAGTTTTTGGGTTTGTGAAAAGAGAGAGATTTTTTGTTGTTGTTGGAGACCAGTTTTATCAGAATCCAGGTCTCCTTTCTTCCCTTCCAACTTCAGCACAGTCTGTAACAACAGACACCTCAGACTTTCCTTGGGGATCAGTGTATGTGGAGATAAAATGCAAGGTTTTTGGAACAGAAAAGACAGACCAAAACTCATGAACATAAAAGAGAAGATGTTACTCATAAATGCTGTCAACACTCTTAATTAGGTGTTTAACAGACCACAACACAGTGATGTGGAACCCAGGTCCTACCCTCTGAGCAGACTAGCCATGGTTATATACTTGGGATATAGCTAACGCTACAGACATCTTATATACCATCAGAGCAAAATTTTGTGAAATGTATGCTGAGCAGGAGCAGGACAGACACTCACAAATGGAAACTGAATTAAGGGGCAATCTAGGAATTGATCCAGCTGTGGAGAGCACCTGAAATAGATTGTGTTGCCTCCTCAAGCAGTACAATCAGTTGGAAAAGTTCTGCTCCAGCATTCCATGTTAGAAGGCCTGGAAACATATGCTTTTTCTTTCCCTTAGGGACATTGTTGCATGCTGTTCTGCCCTATCCACTAATATCCAGGGTCATTCTGAAGATTTAGAAAGAGACTTCCAAGATCTTTGTGGTGACTCCCTTCTGATCCAGGCAGCAGTGGCTTTGTCTTCTCCTCTGTTTGAAATTGCCAAAAGAAAATTACTACAAGCTTCCTCAGCGACTGGAACTTCTCATACAGGACAAAAGGGGTGTTTGATACATCCTGACCCCAAACAACTGCAACTAATTGCCTGGATAATAGAATCTTGATACTTTTAAGCACCTGTTTTCTGAGGATGTGCAGTATATATCAAAGAAGGTAAGAAAACCTGCTACTAGGAAATTATGTAATAGCAAATGCAAAAGGTTTTCTAGGTGGTGCCAAAATGAGAAGCAGCACCCTTTCAGGGCTAGTCTTTCTCTGGGATGTCCTTCCATATCAGTGTTACAGTATTCTTTACCTAAGGAATTTCCTGCCAAGGATATCCGTATGTCATCTGGTCAGTGTACCAAAGCCTTTAGTGCATGTAGGAGTTCTATAACACACTTTTGCTCTCTGTTCAAGGTGTAGGGCATAAATGTGACATGGGATGCACACACTAAGAACTTCTTTGCTGCCAGTCTGAACACCATTGTTGAACTTTGGTCTGAACGCCCTTCTGCTGTAGTAGTTACCAAGCCATGTTTTCAGATAAACACCCCATTGGAGTTTTTTCTCTTTCTTCTATATTTTGGTGTTATTGTGTTCATGTCATCCAGAAAGGGAAAATGTCAGTGTGGGAGGCAGATTCCCCATAAAGACTGCAGTGCTGATCTCCCAGGCATTTGTGCCCAAGACCCTACGTAGTCGTCTCTCCCCTTTGTCCATATAGCTCGAGAACCAACATCTTAGGTAGTTGGATCAAGATGCTATGGTGGAATCCACCCATCCCAAGGGCCAGCCATCTGAAGTTAGGTCTGATTTGACTGCTGTCCAGCATCCCCCCAGATGTTTCTCTCGAGGCCAGTGAAATCTTGGAGGGATCATCCAGTGGTTGCTTCACAGTCCTTTGCCATGACCCTGTGGGAGGCCAGGATGGATCCGGCTTCTTGCATATCCTCAGATTCAAACATCTGTGACTGAGTTTGAGGGAGGAATCTCAGCTGATTATATCTGAAGGACCAAGGGGGTTCCTCAAATCTTAGTTAAGGAGAAGATTTCACCATCCATTATTGAGTCTTGTCAGGCATCTGACTCTCTGAGGGTGCTTCATGCAGATGTCCTGTAGAAAAGAAAAAAAAAAAGCAAAACGGAAAACAAAGCACACTTTCCCCATTGTCAAGGGTCCCCAGCACGGATGGAAAGATTTCAATCAGGGTTTATTTAATGTTTTGAAGGCTTTGAAGCCTCCTCAGGTAATCTCTGTCCCTGCTTCTTCCTGGTCATCCACTGCACTCAAGACACCTAGGGAATTGGATTCCTCAGATGAGGACCTGGACTCTAGGAAAGGATCTTTGGCTTACTGTTCCCAAATCCCTTCCTCCCTGGACTGCAGTTTAGTGTAGGAGAACCCCATAAGCCCAGATTCGCTCCTAGAGGAACTCTCCTTTGGGGATACCATTGCCTTGATGCATTATTTTAAGTGGGGTTGCATTCAAGTTTCTGTGATTCAGAAAAGGTGCTCTGAGCTCCTTCAGATGAAGTCTCCTAAGCCATCTGCTTTTCCTCCTGATCTGACTGCCCTTCTGGATACTTTCTCAGCAGCATCTGTAGCCTCTGGCTGTCAGCCTCATGCACTAAAGAAGCTAGACGTATTCTATAAAGTGAACGGGGAGTACATATTTCTTTATAAATACCCTTCTGTAGTGTCAGTCTCTTCTGACAAGCCCTGTAAGTTACTGCCCTCTACCAAGCTGTTGCCTTCTGATAAGGATAGTGGGGCTATGTAAAGGCCGGAGAAAAAAGTTTACACTGCTACCACTTTATCCTTTAGGGCCATTAACTATCGGGCTTATAATGACCAAGTATGTTTTGGCAGTTCTTACTCAGGTTTCTAAGGTGGTTTCTGACCTTCTTGACTGAGAGGAAGGCTTCTCCCCTTTCCCTGCTAATACTTCTCAAGTTGCCCTCCACTCAATTAAGTGCAGCTATGATGTAGCTGCTGCCTTTGGTTCTGTTATGAAGTTGTTGTTCCTGGCTTCATCTCCAGGCTCTGCCTGATGACATTATGGCCAAATTTTGGCATACTCTTTTTGGGTCTGCTGCTGCTGAGCTTTGTAAGTCTGTCCAAGACAACAGCAAAGCCTTGTAGGAGTTGAAACATACTTTTGTTTCTCCTATTTTCAAGTTTCAGAGGAATTATCCTTCCAAGTCTGCATTTGTCTATAGGCAGTGTTACCCTCCGAGGGCAAGAAGGGTTCTAGGCATGTGACTCTTGCTAAGCCTACTCAGACTCCTGCCACCCAGAAATCTGATTTCCTGGACAAGCATGGTACTATTTGACAGTTTGCTTCCTCCTTCCTTTGGCTATAGTATCTTGTCCTTTCAGCTTTCTCTGCCTCTTCCAAATTGGCTTTGGATCATGTCAGACTCTCTGCCAGGGGTATTTCATCATCTGGAAGTACCTTCCTCCTTTTATTCCTCAGCCTCCTGAACAACAGCTTTCTCTTTTTCTCAGAGGTTCTTCAGTCTCTTTTGGCTCAGGACACCATTCAAGCTGTGCCTGTTGCCCAGGAATGGAAGGGGTTTTGTTTGAGGATATATGTTTGGTCCCACAAAAGGAGGGCACATGAAGACCAGTGTTGGATCTTTTCAGGCTGAACTTCCTCTCAAGATTCCATCCTTTTGGATACTATCTCTGCAGTTATTTCCTCTACTTCTATCCCAGGCCTTTCTGGTATCGCTAGATTTCAAGACTGTATACCTTCACTTCCTCATCCATTCTCTGTTCCGCAAATATTTAGATTTCCCTGTCACTTCATTGCATTTTCCATTCTCTCCTTTGCCCTTTGGCCTCTGTACTGCACCAAATGCTTCACTCATTTCATTGCATTTGGCAGTGTTCAAGGAATTCAGATCTTTCACTGTCTAGACAGTTACCTTTCTCCAGCTTTCTGCTTTAGGACCTGAAGTTCACTACTTTCCTGTTAGAGTCTGGGGTTCAGAAAACACCACAAAATTTCAAAGGAAGACACAGAAGTGGCTTTAATTCATCTTTATTCCCCCCCCCCCCCCAGAAGGACTCCCACTCCAGCCTGGGACCTTAACTTTGTGTTGGAAAAACTCACTCTTACCCCATTTGAACCAGCTGCTACAGCAGAGTTGAAATTCCTTTCTTGGAAAACCGCTTTACTTCTAGCCATCACTTCAGCAAGAAGAGTGTCTGAACTGCAGGCCCTCATGGCAGTGAAACCCTTCATTATCTTCCATGAGGACAGGGTTTACCTCAGGACTAATCCATCCTTTATGCCCAAGGTGGTGTCTAGTGTGGCTCTAAACCAGTCCATTCATTTGTCTACTTTTTTCTCTAATCCTCAGAATAAAGGGGTAAGGATACTGCATTCTGTGGACGTACACAGACAGCTTAGATTCTATTTGGACAGGACTAAGCCTCTCAAAAAATCCAACCAGCTTGCTAGTAAGCTTTGCTGCAGGGGCAGAGGGGAAAGCCATTTCAAAGCAAACCATTTCCAAATGGATAGCACATTGTATCCATTTCTGCTACAAACACCATGGAAAACCTACCCCACAGGGGATAAGAACACATTCCACCAGGGCTGCATCTACTTCTACTGCATTTCTCAGAGGAGTCCCTACCAGGGACATCCTGGAAGCTGCAACTTGGAGCTCTGTACGTACTTTCACCAAGCATTACCACCTGCCTATCTTTTCTAAATCCAGAGCTGGATTTGCCACAGCAGTTTTACAGGGCCTTATTGTTAGCCCTAATGCTCTTTAACTACCTCCACCCTTCCTTAGCTTTGGGAATCAACCCAAATGTGATGACTGCAACAGTGAAATACGAAGAACATAGTACAGTTGTGTACACTTGCCATAAGTGTAGATGTTTGAGCGTATTCACTGTTGCAGTCCTGGTTACCCTCCGTCCAGCCCCCTGACTTCTCTTGACTTTTCCTTTCCTTCTTGTTTGGTATATATTATATCATGTGTATTTGCTTTTTGCTGGGGGTGTTCCATACCACATAATTGCTTCCTATTGTGGGGGCACCTGACATCTGGGGCAAGAAAAACTGATGTAATGGCGTCAGCAGCATGTTTTATACCCCTGATGACCTGACATCATGGAAGAAGCGACAGCATATGATGCAGAAATCCGAAGACTCTGGTATTCAGGCTGGCTGAGGGCTACCTGCAGGCAGATAACCTCAAATGTGATGACTGCAACAGTGAATACACTCAAACATCTCCATTTATGGTAAGTGTACACAGTTGTATTTTCTGACTGCATCCCAGGTTCATATTTTTCTTGGTTGCAGGCTTCAGACAGTTCCGATGCGGTCATCTTTGCTTGCTTCCAAGGCTTTATTGCTAATTTCCTTTTTCCTGATCCCTTCTTCCTCTGGCATCTGTGTCGTCCAGGAAATTTCTCAGGGTTCTGGGGATCATGGCTTCCACCATTCCCATGTTCCCTCTTTCCAGGCTAAATATGAGAAAGCTTCATTGGCACCATAAGTCATTATGGCGCCAACATTGCCTTCCCTGGACTATCCAGTACCTTTCATTCCCCGTCTCAAGCTAGAGTGGTGGATTCATCAACTTTCTGTCAACCCAGGGTTTTGTTTTCAAGCTCCAGTTCCAACTCAGGAGCTCTTTACAGATTCCTCAGACGGGGTGGGGTGCCTCTGTGGCACCCTCAAGGTTTAGGGTCTTTGGCCTCCTCCTAAGAGGAGAGACCACATCGTTATAGATGAGATGAGGGCTTTGCTTTTGGCTGTTGAGACAGGCTGAAAGATTTGCAGACAATACTACAGTGAAGTGGTATATGTCAAGAGGCAAGGGGGCATGAGGTCCTATCATCTTTTGCAGATTAGCTTTTCAGGTATGAGATCTAGCTGTCTAGTATCAAGTAACTCTTCAGGCAGTTTACGTTCCCTCAGAGCACAATCTAGTGGCTGACTTCTTGAGCAGGTCCAGCACACAAGCGCTCAAATGGATGTTTCACAGAGAGGTGTTTGTCCATTGGTAGGGTATTCCGCAGGTAGATCTTTTCACCTCCACTCTGAACAGGCAACTTTCTGTATTCTGTTCCAGAGTTCCAAGTCTTCTGGCTTAGAAAGTGGATGCACAGTCTTTTTCTTGGAAGTGGATGTTTCTGTACACCTTCCTTTCCCTTCCTTTGTTACCATGAGTCTTGCACAAGATCAGGCAGGACTCTCCGAAAATCTTCCTAATTGACTTCCTTTTGGCCGAGGCAGCATTTGTTTCCCCCTTCTTTCTCAATTGGCCATTGTCAATCACCACAAGTTACCTCACCCTGGATCTTCTCACACAAGACAGTGTCTCTTATCTATCCTCACCTGTCCAGTCTTCAACTGACGCTGTGGTGATAGGGTTTTGATCCCTTTCAGGGACCTGTTTTCTGAGGACATGCTTTGGGTTGTGTAGGAGGCCAGGAAATCCTATATGTCCATATGGAAAATATTTTCTGTCTGGTACCTCTGTCGCCATCAGGATACCTTATCTGTGGATGTCCCTCTGGTTCTGTCTTATTTGTGTTATCTGCTCCATGCTGGGTTGGCATATTCTGTAGTTAAAGCCCACTTGTCCGCAATTTCTTCTTGTTTGCCCATGACTCCTACTTCCTCTGGTGCTTTTTTCAAGGATTTGGATACCAGTTTCATCCTTAAGGCTGCTACTTGGTCCTCTGTACATACTTTCACTAAGCATTACAAGTTGGATGTTATTTCCAAGTCCAGGGCTATCCTGCAGGGTTTTGTAGAGGGCTGTTCTGTGCCTTCCTCCTCAGAGGCTTGCTCTTGTACTCTCCCTTAGGTACAGAAAACACCCTGCAGTCTTTTTTCCCTCCTGTCCAAGGGATTCTTCATTTTCTTCCTTCTTCTGGATGCACATGTCCCTAAGGCATTCTGTTTTTCCTGGGGCTTTTTCAGTTCTGTGTGTGTGCATTTGTATATCACCTTTATGCCCTATGCCCTACTGCTTACGCAAGGAGCATGTCTGTGACATATAGCACCTATAAGCACTAAAGACTTTGGTGCACTAGCTGAATTTAGGGCTATTCTTGGCAGGAGATCCTTTAGTTAAAGAATACTGCAACACTGAGGAGTGGGGTATCTACTGTTGTGGTAAGGTTTTACACAACTGTACTTTCTACAGCCTTTGTGTGAGCTACTGTCCCGTCTCATCCATCTGCCATGGTTCAGCCTTTTCAGCATGTGTACTCATTGATCCACCAGTTTCAGTGCAGTCTCTTGTGAAATTGTTTCTAAAAGGAGTGTTGCATACTAAAGCCTCATAGAAAACAGGTGACCCGTGCAAGGGATCTTATTTTTCTCTTGGAGTAATTAACTCTTACTCCATTTAAACCAGTTCACTGGGCTAGCTTGAGGTTCTTAACATTGAAAAGTGTTACTGATCACTCTGACCTCTGCAAGAAGAGTATGCTGCAAGTTATTTTACTTGTGTCAAACTTAACTTATTTTCTGTAAAGTTTCCTTTTTAAGATGGAGTTTCCTCGAAAACAAATCCTTCTTTTATGCCTGAAGTGGTATTCAGATTTACTTTGAGCTAAGTGATTAATCTACATGTCTTCTTTCCAGAGCCTAAAATGAGTGAGAAAAGGATGCTGAGTATTTTGAATATCCACAAACAGCTTAGTATAGTGACAGAACAACATTTCTTAGGAACTCTGCCACTTCTGTCACCCATTGCTTTTCTGGTCACTCTAGATCTCAAAGATGCTTACCTACACATTATTATTCACAAAAAGCACAGACATTTTCTAAGATTCTTTGCCATGAAATTGCACTTTCAATTTACTTATTTACCCTTTAGTCTTTCCACTGCTCCAAGAATTTTCACAAAGTGTATGGCTCCAGTAGTAGCCTTCTGCAGACTTCTTGGATGATTGCCTCATTATAGCTTCTCCCACACAAGTCACTCTGGCATCCCTTGACTTTATCATAAATCTTTTCAGCAGCTTAGGCTTCAATATAAACCTGAGAAAGTCATGTTTAACCCCTGCTGACAGGTTAGTTTTTCTAGGTTGCATTCTAGGTACATTTCTGATGACAGGTTTTCTTCACTCAGAGAAAATGCCTGCTTGGTATCACCACTTATAATTAAACAGCTCCTCAGCAAGAAAATTCCTCAGAATTTTAGGTTACATGGCATCATCCATTCTTGTGATTCAGTTTGCCAGACTCTAGATGAGAAATATTAATTAATTCCTCAAATCTGTTTGAGCCCAGCATCTGCATCCTCTATCCTTTCCAATCCCAGATCAGAATTTAATGAAAAAAGAGCTTTTTTAGTGGGTAAACCAAGCTCTTCTAAAACCAGGTCTCCTACACCCCTCCTCCATGCCACCTCAATCGATCACCACAGATGCGCCTGACTTTTCGTGGGGCTGGGCAGTATCTCAAGGAGTTAATGTCCATGGCATGTGGGAGCCTTATTTCAGGCACAAGCATCTCAAGGAAATGATTGTTCTGATAAAATTTCTGAAAGATGTACCTAAACTGCAGACTTCTGGACCTGCTTTATGCACCTTTTCTGTGGACATGCAACAGGTGGTAAAGCAGGCAAGACAACCTGATACTAACACATCATATTAAGATAAAGTGTATGCGTGCATGCGTGTTATTGTAATGGGATGTTTTACTTTAAACTGTGTGGTGTATCCTTTCCAGGCATGATTTGTCAGTTCATTTGGCTGATAGGAAGATGGTCATTTTCCATCTGGTTAGAGTTGGAAGGTTCAACCACAGTAGCTGATGACTGTCAAGCTACATAAAAGACCTGAAAATGGGGTGAGTCCCTCTTCCCTTTACAGCCAAGTCTCTGACTTATGTCCTCTGTATGGGAGGTAATCTGGTAATTACTAAGGGGAATATTCATTCTGCTTTTGGAAAATTTTCAGAAGGCAGGAATCTGTAGTCTGTTTTCTATTCTGTGAATGCACTGCAGCAGTTGAGGCTATATTTGAACATTTGTGCTTATGGTGTATATCCTACTATATCTGCACTTTCTATACTGTATCTCCTGCCTGTTTACTGTTAAGATGGAACATTTTAGTTTTTCTGTAGTTATTTAAGCCCTAGAATCAAGGAGGACGTTTTCTTTAATATCCTGTAGTTTTACTACCACTACCTCTCCTGCTTTAATGAAAAACATAATATTTTCTGTCTTCCTATTCTGAACTTCCAGCCTGACAGCCTGTTTTAGAAGCTTCATAGTTAAATCAAATATCAGTGGGAAATGGGGACTGCCCTGTTTTGTTCGCCTGTAAATGCAGACATGATTAGAAATGTATGAGCCATTTCAACTGTGTGATAGGAAGTACCTATATAGTGTCAGTAGGAGGGTACCGTACTTCTGGATGAAGTTTGACATCCTAAGCATCGTTTGTCCAAGGCACAAGATGGTGAGGAGCAGAGCACATCCATAAGGTAGTCATTATCAGTGAGATGTTCTGGCAGCATACCTCTCAACTGTACAGATTTTTGCAGAATGTCCTGATTTTTTTCCTCATGTGTGTTGGCCTGTTCCTCATCAAATCTTTATTTTTTCTGGCAAATCATTGAAGATTAAATTCAGAAAATAATGAACGACATTTGACTTTCAGGCTTCATTCCCTTCAGCAAATTCATGCTAATGCAAAACTTGTTCTGCAACTTTTTTTTTTTAAGTTTATAAGAGCTTTATTTCAAATTTGTCCTTATTTTTGGGCCCTTTTTGTGCTAATTTCCCTTTCTTCAAGTTGGTATGTATGTGAAAAAGGGTGTATACCTTTTCCCCACTGTAGTGTGATCCTGGAGTTAGTATATATAGTTTGGGTGGTGTGGGGGCCGTAGCTCCCCAGCTATTCTGGTTTCATATTATCCACTTTACAATTCAGTACGTTGAAATTTAGCATTGTAAGATTTCAGTATTATGGGTTTCAGTCAAGTGATTTTTCAGTATTTTGACATTTAAGTCTTATGGTCTCAGTCAAATGGAATTTCTATCATCTGATAGAGATCCATATATATATATATATATATATATATATATGTGTGTGTGTGTGTGTGTGTGTGTGTGTGTATATATATAAAAAATGAAGAGTTAGTACTTAACTAAAATAAGGCCTGCTGTAAATCCTTGTACCATACCATGGTAGATTCAGTGTTAGTAACAAACTTCAGTAGCATTGAAGTTTAATTCTTACCCAGTCACCATTTATTTAAGTCATAGGTTGCATGTGTTAAAGTTAATATTAGTGAACTGTTGTATCTAATGTTGGATGAGAAAGTATTGGTGACCATTTTAATTTTAGTACTTTCTTTTCCAGATTGGACTGAGAGTTTCTTTGGATTTTTTTTTAACCAATAATACTTCACATTTCATAAAATGCCATTAAATGAATGATATATATTTTAAAATACATAAGTTCATAGTTCTTGTGGGTTCCTATCACGAAATCGAACTTCCAGAAGTTCGAATACCAGAAGGTCGAACTTGGAAGTTCAAAAGTTGAAATTGTTGAAGTTGGCTGGTTCTGTGACTGCGACATTTTCTCCACTGTGGTGCAAAAGTTACAGAACGGGTTAAGGTAAGTGTGCGATACTGACGAACCTTAGGGTTAGGGTGCGGGTAAGGTAAGTGCGTGATAGTGACGGACTTTAGGGTTAGGGTGCGGGTAAGGTAAGTGTGCGATAGTGACGGACCTTAGAGTTAGGGTGTGGGTAAGGTAAGTGTACGATGGTGACAGACTTTAGGGTTAGGGTGCGGATAAGGTAAGTGTGCAATAGTGATGGACTTTAGGGTTAGGGTGCGGATAAGGTAAGTGTGCAATAGTGGCGGACCTTAATCTTAGGGTTTGGGTTAAGGTTAATGCATAGATAGTTGTGTATGTAAGGTTTAGTGTAGGTTTATAAGGTTTTTGGTGTGCTTGTGTTGTGTGTGTGATTTTCAGAACGGCAAATTTTTTTCCCTGGGAAAAAATTTGCTGTTCTGAACTTTCAATGTCACATTTCGATCTTCCAAGTTCGAACTTATGGTGTTTGACATTTTGGAAGTTTTATTTCGTGATATAGACCCGTTCTTGTAATAGCTTAATGACCACTAGGACCCTTATAAGACTAGCTGTACAAACCAAATACGAAATTTGATTTATAGGTGGTAATTTACTGACTGCCTATGTCCATTAGAGATGTAGGAGCCAGGTTAGGGGGTGAATTTGCGATTCCCCATCCATTGTTCCAAGGTTCGCTTAAATAGGGATAGGGAAGAACTCTTTCATATGGATTGGGAGCCTGTTCCAGAGAATGGAAGTTCTTAAACATATCTGTCTCTTTAACATGTCCTTTTTATATCACAAGCAAAATTTAGGACTTTTAATTTAGTACTTCTGATGGTGTTTGTTTTGTGGATTTGCAAAGGGTTCATCAAAACAAGGTCCAGGGATGCCTTGTATACTAGGCAAAGAGCACTTGTCAGAAGTCTGTGTGATACCAAGTAAATAGACAGGGCTTTGAGACGATCAGTATAGGACATTGTTTATTCCCTTTAACCAGAAAACCAGCAAAATCCAAGGAATAAACACTCAAAGCTGGAAAAGCCAGGAATACACCCAAATCTTTTATTATAACACACAAAGGTTAGCGCTTTCATCTGGTGCCCATCATCAGACTTCTTCAGCCAACTTTAAACAATTAGTGACCCTTTTTATATACAAGTCTTAAAAACAATATAACAACCAATAAAACCAATCCAATTAAATACCTCATCAGCTCAATTAAATAGCAAAAAAGCAGCAAAAACAGCTCAGTATATTCTAAAAGCATCAGATTAGATACATCTTATTTAAAAATTGATGAAACTAAGTAAAAATACATGTACATACACTGAAATTTTATATTTTTTATAAAAATACTATTCATTACTTTAATTTATCTGTCAAATACTTTAAGTTTGCTAGAAATAGATACCAAGTCATTCAAACGTGGTGAATGATGAAATGAGTGAAAGATGAAAAAGATGCCTTATACAGACATCTCAAGGTATGTCCTGACCACATATTTAAATTTGTGGTGATCCAACAAGTTAAGTGTGAGGCTAGGGGAGGCCTTTGGAAATTGTACCTTGAAGAAAAAGAAACCTGGTGGCAAGTATTTTTAAATGCATATTCTCCGCCAGGTTTGAATGACTCTGTATCTATTTCTAACAAACTTAAACTAAACGTATTTGACAGATAAATTAAAGTAATTAATAGTATTTTTATAAAAATGTAAAATTTCTGTGTGTGTATGTGTATTTCTACTTAGTTTAATCAATTCTTAAATAAGATGCATGTAATTTGTTGCTTTTAGAATATACTGAGCTGTTTTTGCTGCTTTTTTGCTATTTAATTGAGCTGATTAGGTATTTAATTGGATTGGTTTTATTGGCTGTTATATTGTTTTTAAGACTTGTATATAAAAAGGGTCAATAATAGTTTAACGTTGTCTGGTGATGGGCACCAGATGGAAGTGCTAACTTTTGTGTGTTACAATAAGAGATTTGGGCATATTCCTGTCTTTTCCAGCTTCGAGTGTTTATTCCTTGCTTTTTGTAAGGAACCTTTGTGGATGTTCTTGTTGCTGCACATGTTTGGTCAGGTACGTACTAAAGGGGACATTTTACTCTATGATGGGTGTGATGAGGGCTGAGTACAGTGATGACCTCCCTGGACCTAGATGCCATGTTTTTTGTATAAGTTGAACAACATAGAAGGATTTTCTTACTACTCTGGACACATTTTGGTCAAAGGCTAGGTCACTATCTACATAGGATTCCAGATCCCCGACTAGTGAGTCAACTTTTAGTTGTGTTTTATTGATGACATAGTTACCCAGGGTGGCAGAGTTAACAAAAGGTATTAAAATGCATTTCTT
Source organism: Protopterus annectens (assembly GCF_019279795.1). Lineage (NCBI taxonomy): Eukaryota > Metazoa > Chordata > Ceratodontiformes > Protopteridae > Protopterus > Protopterus annectens. Next base: position 105,137,486 of record NC_056729.1, read on the forward strand.
GGTGTTGAGTTTTAAGCTACTACTTTGGCACAAAGCATTTAACTGTGTTAGACTTTCCCGAAGGCTGTTCTCATCTTTATGGGGGATTCATTGACTGACCATGTGCAGCATTCTGCCATAGTTGTGAGCACGAGGTCTCGTGTGTTGGAGCCACTAGTGGGCGTATTCATTATTTGGTCAAGGGTGTTTGTACCGAAGTCCAGGACTCCTACTCCTCTAATTTCATATTTCTGAGTGAGTATGTGTATGTATATATATATGTGTGTGTGTGTGTGTGTGTATATATATATATATATATATATATATATATATATATAAAATGTGTATATTTGTACATGTTATGTGTATATATTGTGTGTACGTAGATGTATATTATATAATATATATATATATATATGTCTGTGTGTGTAATATATATATATATATATATATATATATATATATATATATACACACACACACACACACACACACACACACACACACACACACACACACACACACACACACACACACACACACACACACAGAGTTCATTATGTTAGTGAATGCTTTTAGAGGTCAAGTGTTGGGTGAGGAGTAACAGATGATTTTGCGGTGCAGTCGAGCTTCTGTTTGATCCTTGTCGTCTTGACTGGCTATATTCATTAACTGAAATAGTTTCTGATATTGTTAAATTTCTAATCTACTGTGTTTTTACATTGTTTTATGGACTGAGCCATCTATGGGGTACGTACTGTAGATCTTTATCTGTTTATCTCCCTTAATCCTTACTCTGACTGTAAAAATTACCCCTTGTGGTATTATTTAAGGGTGTTTCTCTTCTTTCATTTGAGGTAGTTTTGCATTGCAACCCCACTGGCTTTCCAGAATTTTCCATTTTTTCCTATTGATTCTGGAATGTTTTATATGCTATACCCAATAATGCTGACAGCTTGTTTGGTGATGTAGGACTTGTCAGTTCTTTGTAATGACCATTCTTTCATTGTTCTTATGACGTAGGTAGATTGTAATCTGAAACTTGTTTCTAATTGATTTCTGGTGGAGACAAGTGGCTAGATCAACAACCTGGGCTCACCAAGCATGCACAACTAATGGAGGGTATCCTACAGACACAGGATGCTACAGCTGCTTGGTGTTTTATTGCTGAGACACCCATCTGAGAAGATGTATTGCAGGTTGCCAATAAGCTTTTTGAAGTGACTCAAGATGAAAATGCAAAACAATGTAAGCAGTGCAGAAGTAGAAGACTGACAAAAGTCAATGAGGTGTCATTCACTGCCACAATTTGTTCAGAGGTTTGAGTGGTTTAAAAGGGATCTCATAGTTTACAAGTGGGATTGCTTTTAGTATTATTTTATAAGTGCATAATGAGTGCTGCTGTTAGAAAATCACAGTACTGTTTTACATGTCAAGGATATTTGTAAGACACATTTAGAATACTGGCCTGTGCTAATAGTAATGTGTGAACCAGACTTGAAAAGCTTTTTAAAAGAATACTGTTAAAACTGATGTTATGTATAAAAACCTTTGAATGGACATAGAAAATGCTTAAAGCAGTTTTGGCAGCTGTCAGTTCTGTGACACAAAAAGGAGTCGGGATGTTCTTTGTAGTAGACTTAAGTTTTCATTGATGAAGATTGACCCACAGACTGAAGAATCAGCTATTAACGACTAGGACTGACTAAGTTTGCTAGGTAGACAGTCATTTTGCTATTCCATAATGCTTTACCTGTTGCTGTGGTAAAACTTTTGTCAGCTTGGTTTTTCTTTGAAGCAGTTTTTTATACAGAATTTTCGGTCTGACCACAGGGCATCATTCTGGTAAAATTCTAAGTTACCTTCTTGCCCAGTTTGCACAGGCTGTTCATTTCTTTCTCATAGATTCATAGATTTTTAGCAAATTTAGCAATGTTGTCATAGCATGACTCTAGTTTGCTGAGATCAAATTTTCTGACACAGGTGAGAATTGGTGCTGCATACATGAGTGTGGAGAGAAGGTGGGTTTGAGCTAAGGTGACCCTAGCTTGATCTGTCAGAAAGTATTTTTGTCTGTAAAGGGATCCCATTTTTATATGTACTTTTTTGATAGTTTGGGAGATGTGGACATCAAAGTGTAAGTTATCAATTTCAACGCCCAGCAGCTTGGTGTGAAGAGAAGGGGAGATGACAGTCTCATTATAAGCAAGGATAGAGAATGAGAGTGGGGGTGGCTTTGGATTTGTTTGGGGTGAATAGAAGTAGTTTTGTTTTGTTAGGATTTAGTATAAGTTGAATATTTGTGATCCATTTCTCCACTGCGCTGAAAGATTTTTGGACAATATGTTGAAGGGCAGTAAGGGTTGGGGCAGAGCAGATCAATGTGAAGTCATCTGCGTATTGTATGAGTAAGGCCTGTAGGGTAGAGGTATGTAGGTTATTAGTAAAGCTAGAAAAGAGGAGAGGGCCCAGTATGGAGCCTTGTGGTACACCAGTTGATGTTGGGAGTAAGGATGATAGGACTCCTTGCCGCTGGACAGCCTGTTGACGGTCTGTTAGGTAGTTTTTAAACCATGCAACAGTGTTAGGCGCAGAGGATAGAGAGGTAAGAGTATCTATTAGAATGGTGTGGGAAACCATATCGAATGCCTTAGAGAGGTCCAGAAATATGGCGGATACAAACATGTTATTTCCGTGTTGGTTAACTAGGTTCATGAAAAATAGGAGGGCAGAGGTTGCACTGTGGTGTGGACAAAAACCATGTTGTGTAGAGGAGAAGATCTTGTTTGAGTTGAGGAAATGCATCACCTGTGAATGTATGCATTTTTCAAGTTTTTTTGATAAGGGAGACAGAATCGCTGTGGGGCGGTAGTTAGAGAACTCATAGGAATTTCCACCTTTGTGAAGTGGAATAATGTAAGAGACTTTCCAGAGTTGAGGGATATGGGATTCTTGAATGGAGCGGTTGATTAAGATAGAGACAGGGTAGGACAGGGAGGAGTTCTCTATCTTTCAGCCACTTAGTGACAGTAATGTAAAGTCTCTCTCTGGCTTCCTGGACATATTGTATTTTAGTCCTGCTGCAGTTTCTGGCAGTCTCATTGCCTGCTATGCAGTACAGGGTCCCTGTATTAGCTGACATCTTCTGTGACTGAACTGGTATAAAAATGGCATGTTTTACTGTCATGGGACGTCAGTCAATGATATTCACAGCACCAAGCCTGCCAAGTTAAGGGAACTTACTTTATAATGGTCTCTGTACTTTAAGACTTCACATAATCTACCCAGAGCCAACACCTTCTGCAACCTGTGCCAGGCATTCTTGTGCCTGATAAATCCATGCTCACCATGCATGACATTTTTTATTTAAATTCTGCTGACAGAACCATCTAAACCCACCTCCTCCTCTTTGCATTTGTTTGTGTTCACTGCCAGATGAAGAGAGAAACTAATAGCTTGAACCTTTGAGGCCCATCTGAAATAGCCAACTGCCCAAGTATGATGATCTCTGTCTTTGCCTAGGTGAATCACTCAGTGTTGTCATCTCTCTTAGTTGCTCTGGTTCTGCAAAGATGCCTTCCTACACTTTAACTCAAAGCTGAAGACTTGGAGGTATTAGTTTACAAAGCTGAAGTAGTCTGAAGGCAGTCATCATAGTAAATATTGATCATATGACTTCTCAGAGAATAACTTGAGACAGACAGACACATGGAGCAGATGATACAGAATCTAAACATAAGATCCTTAGCCCTAGGACCTTTTCAGGATCCATCATTTCTCTATCCTTAATGCTTGCTTGCTTCTTTAGATAAGGTTCATTACTGGATACTAGACATGAGTCCAGGAGATCCTGAGTAACCTAGCCTAATTTTCCAATTGCTCCAGAGCACTGTCTGGTTAAATCCATTAGCTCACTGTTTTACAGTAGGTAAATGGAGACTGAAAGAATCATACCCTGGACTAAAGCAAATAGACATTAACAGCCCATAGCCTGAATTGTCTGTGCTAACTGCCAGACATAAATGTGGGCCTGATGAACGATTTGAATCCAGAACCTTTCAATCCCAAAGCAAGGATCATGCCCATATTCCAGCAGTCCACTGCAGAAGAAATCAGTGTACATTTTGCCATCATCAGGAATCAGACTAAAAAAATGTACATATAAAATCACAACCATAATCAGTAGGCAAAAAGAGAGGCATTGTTGCATTTCCAAGGATAGCTGCAACTTCATATATAGAGGTATAAATAGTGAGACAACCTGTGGTTTGAAGTTGCTGTTAGCATTTTTTATTAAGAGTTTTGTGCACTAGGAAGATTCAGCTTGTAACTAAGAATATACAACTTGTAGATTTTCTTTATTATATACTTCTGTTGACTTGTGAAGGATTAGGACTCTTTTTCCTGTACTTTTGGGTTAGGGTTGAAACATTTTCTTCAGGACCTTTACCTTCAATTATAGTAAACATAACTTTTGTGTTTGAGCAGTACATTTTCTTTTGAGGTTTCTTGGGGTTTTATTTAGCACACATTTTTTCCAAACCCTCCAGGTACTGGATTTTGATTCCCTTTTTCCTGAATTATTGAAACATGATAAATTAAGGAGGACAGTTTGTCTTCATGTAGTATATTTGATGATAGTTCAGAACTTCTGCCATCAGCTAGACACTTTTAATTCATTATCTGCCATCTGTCTCATGAATGCAAATCTCAAGCATTTACTGCACCATTGCTGGCTCTTCAGTTCATGTTACTGCTGATTACAAAAAGCTTAGAAAAGATATCCTTGCACTAACAAATTGAAGGCTTTTCTTTCAGACACTAGCTGTACTAATAACCTTTCCCGCTTTACTTTTACTTTTCTCATGATGTTTGCTTTGAAGAAAACCTTCAAGGTAATAAATGCAATCCCTGACAGGTATTGAACAACTCTGCACTGTCCCAGCCATCCCCAGTCAATATTCTTTGATGTATAGTAGAAGGATGCAGAATCCTTTTCAACTCCACTTCCAGAAATTAGTCTCCGAGACTAGAGTAATTAAGAGGTGTGCAGAGCATGAGAGGAAAAAGTATGATCACATTTTTTGAGAATGCACACAGCTGACTGAGTTTAAAGACTCATTGCAAAATGCCGTAGGGCAGATGGTGGGTGAAGTTACTTAGGAGATGATGCTGCTAAGTTGGTGAAGGGGAACTAAAATAATAGGACATAAGAAGGCCAAAAAATTGATAACCTGAAAGTGGAGATCAAGGGTTGGACTGACCTTAGATGATGTGCTGGGTATTACAGAAGGAAGTATAGCCATCATAGGGAGACTTGTTAGACAAGGGAAAGAACAAGATGCAGACCTTTAAATAACATGTGTGGTACCATTCCCTTCACAGTGAGGATCCAGTTGATGACAACAAAAATAATCTTAGAGTAGAACTTAAGAAAGGCACATAAAGAGAGTCATGAATGGCATGTAGGTTTATTGGTTAGAAAATGTCTATAGTGAAATATTAAAAAAGTAAATATGTAAATGTGATAATTTTAGATGTATATTTGATAAATTGTAAGCTTAGAGTGTTTTTGGTTCATGACAGATTTATGGAGTCTTATGGATTTCAGTTGCCTTAAGAAGAAAAAACAAACGAACGTGTCCAATAGTTTCTGTTTCTCTGTTCAGAACCTGATTGTCTCCTGCATTCCATATGTCATAGTTCCAGTTTTCCTTTGTCATAGACTTTGGAATGATTGTTTTTGCCTGACTTTTGAAGACATGACTGAAAAAGCCACTCTTCACCACTTATAAGTATGACTGCCATGTTAGCTACTTTTGTACTTATTTGCTTTTTTAATTATTTTTGGTACTGTTTTCCATGAACAATGGTTTTATTAGAGCAGTTCTGGATTTAACCCTTTGCAGAGTGTTTCTCCAGTTTCTCCATAAGGACCCCGTATTGTGTTGATTGGGTGTTCCAGAGACCTGGAGCTTGGCCCTTAAATAGCTTTTGCTGGGTTGTATCGCTCCATGTATTTTTTACTGTTCCTGTGTTACATTTATAGATGCTGCAGTATGTGGCAAATTGCCAGCGTATAAAAATTTTTGATGTTCCTTTTGGTGTTTTTTTTTTCTTTTCGGTGCTTTGTATTCTGTCCTTGCAGTGGAGAATTTTTCATCGTTCAGCTGACTTCTCTTTCATGCTCTTCTTTCCTAACCTCTTTCCAACACCAGTATTAATCTCAGCTGCTTTCCTGAGGAGGTTGTTGGCTAATTGAAGAAGATGGCACCATAGTGTTGTTGGAATGTAACCTAGTAGATATTATTTTCCTTTAGATGAGAGTGATTTTAAATGTGTTACAAGTCCTGAAAAATAATTTTCTCTATGAATCTCTCCTTGCCCATTTTAACAACTTTAGTTTTGTGCAGCGTGTTTAATACCAGCTCAGGCATTGTCCACAAAGAAACTGTGGTGTTGAGGAATGGTCTCTCTTCAGCAGTAACTGGAACATTTTCTCCAGTGTGAGAAGTTGTCTGGAAAATGCCTTCATCCAACATCCCATAAATCCCCTAAACTACTGTTTTTGCCTGTCAGAGTTGCTCAGTATTTGTAAGCATTTGTTATGTGCAAGGACTGTTCTATGTAGTACAATAACTAAATTGGATCGAACTCACACAGCACCTAAGCCTAGTACAGTTGTCTTCTGCACATAAATGATATGTAAACTTGATAGCTGCCCAGCCCTCAAATCTAAAACCCTACATACCTACAAGAGCCCTTTGCTCTGAAAACAAACAACTCCTAACAGTCTACATTCCAAACAAAACAGCTGGACAGTGCCTATAGTCACATGCCACCGCCAAGCTCTGGAACTCTGCCAACAGACATTACTACCACTGAGAGCTTTAACAACTTCAAACACACCCTAAAAAAACATTGTCTATGTCATCAGACCTACCCCTGCTTTTTCCCTAACAGATGAAATCCATTCACTCTCTAGGGGCTTTCCATTCTAAACCTAACAGATGAAATCCGTTCACTCTCTAGGGGCTTTCCATTCTAAACCTAAAACAGGAATCTCATCTACTAACTACTAGTATATTAGACTAACAGACTTTCCACATTTCTACACCCTTAACTTTCCCATCCTTCTAAGCATCTACTTGCATCTAATGTTCTGATCCTCAGTCTTTACCTTACTCCTACCTGATGTATATAAAAAAAAAGTTTGCAATCTACCACTTCACTTTAATTTAGTACATGTTTTATTATTTTACTTACTACCTCTTTGTACTTATTTTGTATTTATTATTGCATTTACTTCTCTGTACTTTAGTATTCAGTTATTATTAATGTGTGCTTTAATACTTGTTTTTTTTATCTTGTTCATGTAAATTGTCTTAACTTTCATGTATCATTTGGAGCTTTTCTCCCTGGGCCTCCTCTGAAAATGGGTTCCTGACCCAGTCGGACTTTTCCACTAAACAAATTTTAAATAAAATAAATAAATAAAAGCTCACTGTCCTTGAAATGTTGCTTTCTGCAGTTAAACACCAGGGAAGTTTGCTGTCTTCAATCTTAAACAGGGCAGGCTGTTCGCATATGCCTTCCTAGAGTTTTCCTTCATTAGCTCCTGGCTTTGTTTTGGGAGGAGAGAAATTCTGCTCATCTTTTTAACTCCTTACTACCAAGGAGAACATGGTTTCCAATCTTGACATAGCTGGGCTAAGTGGCTTTGCAGCACTGCCCTTCCATTTTGTCTCCTGGGTACATTGGATGTCCAGCCCCCTGCTTTACCATCATGTCTTTCACTTCCAAGCTTCATCCTGTCAGTGAACCTACATTGAGTGTGTAAATTCTTAGTTCATTTTTGGTAGGTTAATTGGTTTTATGTCCAGCTTTCATTCAGTAGAGCTATCCCAGGTAACCCAAACTGGGCAACCAGACACCAACCAGCTTACAGGGCAGTCAAATTCATAAGTGGTTAAGAGTGGCCTTTCCAGAGTCATGTCTTCAAAAGTCAGGCAAAACACAGTCATTCCAAAGTCTATGATATGAAGGAAAACTGGAAGTATGACATATGGAGTACAGGAGGCAATCAGTATCAGTTGAACCAGTCGACATAATAGTTAAGGGCTTTGCCTGCCATGTGTAAGGTACAAGGTTCAATCCTGACCTCTGACCAATGCCTGTTTGGAGTTTGCTTGTTCTCCATGTCTCTGTGGGGTTCTTCCCACTTCTAAAAAAGCATGCTGAGTGTTTCCATCTCAAACCCACCTTAGAATGGAGCTGTGAGCAGCAACACAGGTAGAGATGGTGCCTTATAGGGGAGCAGTTGTATAGACCAACTGCTTTAGTCATCTGCTGTGGTGTACAGTATCCTATAGATAGGAGAACATGGATCACAAGACTGAGAGTCGTGGCAGGGCTAGCCACTCAACAGTTTAAGAATATGGCTGTAGGTAGTCTGGTCATGTTTACTACTGTCACCAAAATGGGCATGAGTATTTGCCGGTGATAGTGTGGTTAAGGACCTGTCCTACTCCAAGCTATGCCAGGGACCTATGCTAATGTTGTGAGGGGTGTGTGCGCCCCTATTCGCCAGAATGCGTCTGCTATAAAGTTCAGCAGCCCTGGGTCAGTAAGCTACTGATCAGCCAAGTCTTACTTCATGTTTGGCAGGCCCAGCTTGGGTTACCTGTAATAGCTGTTTTGAGTGAAACCTGGACATAAAACCAGTCAACCTGCTAAATATGAGCTACAAATGTAGGTTCACTGACAGGATGAAGCTTGGAAGTGGATGACATGATGTATCCAGGAAACAGAGTAAGGGCAGCGCAGCAAAGCCAGTTGTCTTGGGATCCAGAGTCTACTACTCAAGAGTACGACAGGATAGAAATGGTGTGGGAATTGTGGTGAGAGAGAGGGGCTTCAGATAGCAGTGAAGGATGTCATCAGAACTAGTGACAGACTCATGGCAATCAGACTCCAGTGTAATGATAGGGCATTATTCATAATCTCAGCCTATGCTGCACAGCCGAGCTGTGATAGTGAGGAAAAGAATGCATTCAGGCAGCAGTTGCAGTACCTGCTAGATAAAGAAGGAAAACATGAATTTGGTGTTCATAATGGGTGACCTGAATGCACATATTAAGAGACACTGAACAGGATATGAGGACTGCCTAGGTCCACATGGATGGGGCAACAGGAATAAAGAAGTAGAGGCCATTCTGGACTTCTGTCTGGCAAATGGCTTGATGGTAGCAAACACGTGGTTCAGAAATTGACAATCACAAGATCACATACAAAAGTGGCCAACATGCAAACCCGTTTAGACTTCCTTCTGGTAAGGAAAAGGCACAGAGGTAGTAGAATCAGTGACTGCAAAGTCATCCTCAGTGAAACAGTCAGCCCACAGCATAAACCAGTGGTTGCCACAATCAGCTGCAAGTGGTGGTCATTGAATGCTTTAAGGTAAACAAGAGACCAGGCTGAAGACTTGGATGTTGACTGGAGAGAAAGCAAAAGAATTCAAGGCATTACTCAGGGCTCTAGTACCTTAAGAAGAAGAAGAGAAAATAAGTGAAGTTGAAGAAGAATGCCAGAACCTCAAAACAGCATGTGTAAGGGTTATAGAAAAGATATGCAGCTAAGCCAGCTACGGAAGTAAGGTACATAAGGAAAGATGGTGGTGGAAAGCAGAAGTCCAGGAAGTCATCAAAAGAAAGGAGTGGATAAAGTAGGAGAAAGAAAAGGCAGACCGGGATAGGAAGGAATACTGGGTGGCTTACAGAGGGGCTAAGAGAGGAGTTACAATTGCATCGAACAAGACATCACAGGCAACCAACCATTCTGGAAAGTGACTCAGTGACTGGCACAAAGAAACTCTTATCCCATTGGAAGGTAAAGATAGAAAGATAAAGATGATGGTCAGGCATCCTTTATAAGGGATGCCATCAACAACCTACACACCAGTTCACAGCACATCAAAGACAAGTGGAAGGAGTACTTCAGCAGCTTCTCAGTGAAGAACAAACAATGAAGCTGTACTGCCCAGACACACTGTACGTTGAGAGAGGAGGAGCCCACCCTAGAAGTAGTGAGAACAGCATTAAAGAAAACCAAGTCAGGGAAAGCAAGAGGCTTAAATGAAGTCACAGCAGATGTGATGAAGATGTATGGTGAGATGGGGAGAAATGGCTCCTGGGAATACTCAGTGATATGGAGAGGAAGGCGCACCCAAATGACTGGAGAATAAGCATACTAATACCAGTGTACAAGAACATAGGGGACATTCACAACTGTAGGCAGTACAGAAGTATCGAACTCCTGTCACACTTCATGAAAGTTCTGGAAAGGGTGATTGATAAATGAATACGCAGAGAAGTAGGAAATAAGATGGGAGAGGAACAATTTGTATTCATATCAGAGTGCAGCACAACTGACCCAATGTTTGCAGTGAGTCGGATACTTGAGAAGAAGATAGAAGTGAGGAGAGAGTCCAAATGGGCATCCATAGGCTTTGACGAAGCATATGACAAGGTCCCAGTAAAGCTGATTTGGGCAGTCTTGCTGTTGTTCAAAGTCCCTAAAACATTTTAGAATTAGTGCAAGCGATATACAAGGGTCCAAAGAAAGACTCGAGTAAGAACAGTGTTTAGTTTCACTGGGGGGGGGGGGTTCCCAGTGGGAATGGCAGTGCATCAGGTTTCAGCTCTGAGCCCATTGCTGTTCATATTGGTGATGGACTACATTAACAAACAGGTCTGAGTGGACAGATTAACAGAATTGCTGTATGCAGATGATGTGGCATCATAGGCTCTGAACAAGAATTTCAGCAAAGGGTAGGGGAATGGAATTCAAAACTGAAGGTACATGGGTTGAAACGGAGTACAGATACGGTGATAATGGCAGCAAATGGGGAAATCAGGAGAGTGAAAATTGAGGTAGAAGGGAAAATAGTGGAACAGGTTAACAGCTTCAGGTATCTGGGAGGGATGGTTGAGGAGAAAGGAAGTCTGAATGAGGAGGTCAAAGCTAGAATCAGTGGCCTTGCAGCCAGGTGGCACAGTGTCTTAGGAGGTACTGTATGACAGAAGAATGGCAAAGAAGCTGAAAAGTAAAGTGTCAAATCTGTGGTGCAACCAGTCCTACTGTATGGTACAGAATCCTCGGCAGTAAAGATGGGCAGTTAAGGAAGCTAGAGATGATGGAGATGAAGTGCCTGACTTGGGTGGTAGGATGCACAGTGTGGGAAAGCGACGAAATTATGACATAAGAGCAGAAGCTAAAGAAGCTCCATTTCTAGTGGAGGTCAAAGAGAATAGATTACGGTGGTTTGAGCACATGTGCAGACAAGCAGAAAACAATCTGGTGAAGATAATTTGGGACAGACAGGAAGAAGGCAAGAGGAAACAAGGATGTAAAGCAAAGAGGTGGATGGATTGTGTGAAAGAAGACCTGCGACAGTCAAACATGGTAGGAGAGTGGCACTGAATAGGGAGAGGTGGGAGACAAGCAACACAACACACAACCCCATATAGAAAATGGGGAAAAGGGGATTGATGATGATAATGATGACATAGCTGGGAATTCATTTTTTTTAAGTTCATTAACTTGTATATAGATTTGTAGGGTCCAGTCTCCTATCCCATCATGTATATAGATTCAGATCCACACACCCCACCTTGTAGGGAGAAGTTTTGGAAATGTATCTGCATATCCTGATAGTACTCTGTAATTTTTAACTCTAAGTGACAAGACTTCAACATGATAGTATAAGTTCAGGGTTTGGATTCTTCATCTAGTCTTCTGGAGTTTCTAGCACAACTTTAGTAGTCTTTCATCCAGTTTTGAGTTATTACATTAAAATGTAGTCTTCCATTTTTTTCTGCCCTTCAGAACGTATTGAGTGAAAAAAGTATTTCCCCCTGTTATCTGTGTGCCGGATTGTCTCACTAGGCAAATTGTCACTTGAACAAATAAAAAAAAAGAGCAATCTTTTTAGACCTAATCTGTAAAGATCAAAACAGGTGCACACACACACACACACACACACACACACACACACACACACACACACACACACACACACACACACACACACACACACACACAAATTATTTTGCAAGAGGGCTAGCCCTTCCCCTGCTAATTATGTATGTATACCAACTCCGAGATTGTAGAACACTGGGATAAGTGCAAATTCACAGACCCTGCTGTTCCATGATCTCATACAGAAAGCAGCAGAAAGACTGCAGGCTGTAAGAGCTCTTATGAATCTTTGCTCTTACAGACTGTAGCCATCTGCAGTTAGTAGCTCCATTTTGATTAAAAGTGTATCTCACTTAAGTCTCAAGCTAGACTTCTTGACGACCATTAAGTAAGTTGTTAATCATTAGCTTGTTTTGGTAAACCCCCAGACTTCATGTCCTAATTAGTAAAGAACTATATGTGATTGATACGACCACTAGGGCCGTTTTTAAGCCTAGCTTATATGTGTACACACCTTTAAAAGTAATAATTAAAATCTGTCCCTGATATTGGGTCTTTGTCCCCTAATTATTTTTGGTTTTGTACAGAATTCTTGTGCTGAGAAGTTGACAGGTGTTTTGCTGCCTTTGTATTTGTTGTATAAGATGTTTATCACAAATGTAATTCAGGTAGTGCATTTACAGATTAATGAGATTTAGCCACATATGGAATTAATGTTCTCTAGGCTGTGCTTTCACAACTTTACCTTCTCCAGAGAAAGTATCAATAGGAAGTTTAGATGTAAAAATAGTTTTTTGCTATTGTAGAGTGCAGTTGCTCTTATTGTTATATTCAGTTTCAGTCAAAGACAACATGGCATGTGCCCACTTTGGCAGTTGCTTTTTGTTTTCTTTGCTAAGTACAGTACTGTTATTGTGTAATTAATTATACTTAGAATTCAGTTTTCATGGGATTTTTTTTTATGTGGCTAATGATGTCCTTGGTAAAAGTCACCAAATGTGCCTATAAGAGACAAATTTCCCATAAGGAGTAAGGACTCCCAGTTGCAATTTCTAGTGGTGAGGTGCATGATGATATACCTGGGTTGCATGAATTACAAGACTTTTTAATATAAAGACTCTCTTCAGGAGAGCTAGGAATCTTAAGCCCTTTGTCAGACACACACAGTAGTTACCAAGACTCAGTAGACATCTGTTGCTGCCAACAGGCAAGTCTGAGTAGCTCAGAACTTGGGTGAATGATTAAGGAATCCTCAAAATGACATCATAGGCACTAAAAATAGATGAGCATAGGAAGGAATTAATTGCAGAATTTGCTGATGGAGAATGTGAAGCTTTAGGGACCCAAACAGTCCAGCTTAAGTGTGAGGTTTCTGGTCCTAATGAGGCCAAGGTGCAAACACTGCCAGCCCAGCTTCCTATTTCTTCAGTTGCACCTTCTGAGGTAGCTCCTTCAGAGAAAGTTAGCATATGGTGGTATCACTAGTAAGCATGGCATTGAAAGTTTTACTTGCTGAGTTACACCTAGAAGTCTAACCAGCCACCTTCAGAATGCATTACCTTTCCCGATGCAAACTGAGAGATTCCCTGTCCCTTATCATAGCAAGTAAAAGAAATTTTTTTTTGTTGTTCACTGTTGGAGTACTGCTATCACATTGGACTTTATGCTGCAGAAGATAAAATGTCCATCTCGACTTTCAGAGCTTTTCATCCCCGCGCTTGTCTGCCTTTTCACCTGTACATTAGAATTTCTGTGGTATAAGAGGGATGTCTACCAATATACCATCTTTAGTTCTTGCTTGCTGCAGGATGATTCCTAGTCATCTAGTAGAAGGGTTCAGCTGTCTCACCACTGTAATCCAGGTTCAAGAAATTAAGAACTGTAGTTGGTGCAAGTACTAAGCATCATCATTTCGGCCTAGTTTCCAGAGTACAGATAAGTACCCAATGGGGAAATATAAGTTTGTGTTCTTGCTGAGTATTACTGCTATTTAATGTAGAATGTTGTCAGGAATCCTGGATAGATGTTATCTAAAATGACAGAGTCTATCTGTTGTAGCAAACAAATACCTAACCCCAAGGCCTTCATGATCAGTGTCTTTTTTTGGGTACAGAGCGTAACGTTGCCTCATGTCCTTATTGTGCAAGGTACAATCAAGAAACTATCCAGGAGAGCAGTGTGTCCCCAGGGCTTTGTGAATCAGAAAAGGCTGTGTGACTTGTCATGGTGGCAGCCAGATTATTCATGATGTCCCACCTAAAAAAAAAAAAAGCAATGAAAAGCATCCATGAGAGAAAGGACAATGGGGGTCAAACAATTTTCTATTTGAGTCCCAAGACTCCTCTGTTTAATGGCATTGGGTTCAGTTAAGAGCTTTCATACTCCATGTCCCAGATGACTGATTGGACTGAGGCCACTGGTGATGCTTCACAGGAGCCTGCAGTACTGTCAGAGGAAGAGCTACAACCAACAACTACAAGCCGAAGACCTTCGGATGTTTTTTGGGTCCAGACATTTCTCCACTCACATCTTGTTCCTGTACCTTTGGGAGGTATGCCCCCTCTTTTGATTTGTGAGGCTGTTTGTGGCTCCCAAATTAGTCATTGGTGCCCACCCACAGCAAGAGACTTCAAAGGTAGCCACTACCTCTAAGAGCAGGTCCAAGACATTCTAATGTTGGACATAATCTTCCAAGACATTCTAACATTGGACATCATTTATCTTTTCTCAGCTTGAGCTAGGTGGTCCATGCCCTAGCTGGCACTTGATGAAATTGGTATAGGATTTCATGTTTTTCCATAAAAATCAGCAGCTTCTGTCAGATCAGCCATCAGTGTTGCAGATGACAAAAAATGGAGATGGAAACCTTTTGTCTTGAGGAATCTGATTCTTATGAGAAGTGAATGAACTGGTGTATGCAGACCAGAAGTCCTCTCCCCTGCTTTTTATATATCAGACACCAAGTACTGCTTATTCTCTGCCTTTACACCAAATGATTTTGCATTTAGTGGCACCTTTTATAGAAAGACAAACTTCTTCATGTGGGAAGCTAAGGATTACTCAGACACTAAGAAAAAACATAAAGAATTTCCAGTATTACCAGAACCTAAATCATTAAGTATTCCTCCTGTTATCAGTCATGGGATTATGCATTCATCAGTACATCTTTTGAATCCAGATTCCTAACCCTCTGCTTCCATGAAACCTGACTGTTTCAGTAAGGTCATGGACTCCTGCATATGTATATTTCACCAAGAAGCCAACTGGTGATCCAGCCATGGTGTCAGTGGATTCCATTATTGATCTTGTGGAGCTCCAACCAAGAACACCATCTCCAATGAAAAGGAGAGCAGAGTGCTTATCAGTTTGTGAAGAAGGCTTACACCTCTTTCACTTTGACCTTGAAAGCCCTGAATTTCCAGACATACATGCTCAGATTGCAAGGAGCCCTCCTGTACCAACTTAAGAACAAGGTAGGGGAGACGGTGGACAAAGTGCTAAAAGATAAAGAGCTGGATCTCTGCAGCCCATTTTTTTAGGTTGGCAAGCACTCTGTGAAGTAATAACTGTGATACAGTAGATGCATCATAAAGGGTTGCAGGTACAGGGTCAATTGTACAAATAACTATTTGGCTGAGGAGACTGCCCCTGCCAAAGCTTGTCCCAACTCAGTTTACTACTGCCTCATTGGACAAGGAGCTGTTATGTGGATCTTTTATGAGCAGGTGTTTAAAAAGCTGGTGGAAAAGGGGAAGACTGTGCTGTCTATGACACTGCTATTACATCTCCACTTCCATCCTCACCTTGTTACATACAGTAGTAGGAATTACTCCACTAAAAGTTGACCTTTCTAACAGTGTCAGGAGAAAGGGAAGCAGCCAAAGGGAAAAATGACAAACTCAGCCAAAAAGGGAAGCCTGGAGACCCTCAAGACTGAGACACGTCAGAGGAAGAGCTACAACCTGAGATAGCCCTTCCTGTCCTATATTTTATTTATTTAATTTATTTATTTGACATTTGGTTACCAGGCTAGTCCGTCTGGGTTGCATAACCCATTTTCAGTTGAGGCCTGGGGAGAAAAGCTCCACATTTATACATCAAAACATATTACAATCGCATAAACACATTATACAATAAGTTACATATAAGAGACACACAGATGGATATTACTAGGCAGTCACATACAGTAGTTTATATAATACTACAGTAAAATGTTTAGAGATTACAAACGTAAAACAAATTTCAAAACATCTTTTTTATATAAATAGTGTAGTAGTGTGTGTCTGGTTTTCATGACCAGTTAGGTGTGGCTCAGACATAGAGTTGGACCTATGGTGAGTTGTTAGTATTTTACTGATAAAGGAGTACAAAGTTAAACTAAGTTTTCTGGTTGATTAGTTTAAAGGGAGGCGGTTGGTGCAGAGAGAGTGTGTATGGTGTGGGAGAATTGGATTAGCCTGGAGTTAGGCATGTACATAACCATGAGTTGTTTAGGTGTTCTCCTAAGAAAGCTTTAAAAGGTAGTGGGTTGGGAGTTTGTCTTATGCTAGGTGGTAGGGCATTCTGTAACTTATAACTTGGTGATTGAATCTGAGTATAGTGATTTTCCTAGTATCTTATTAAGTTTGTAGGTTTTGAGTAGGATCTTGTCTTCGGATCTAAGAGAGCTGTTTGGTCTGTAGTGTTGGATTAGGTTAATTAAGACTGGACCTTCAGAAGGCCTATAGAATAGTTTGTATATTGTGGTTAGGTGTATATATGGTAACTGGTTTGGCAATTTCAGCCATATTGTTTCTTGGTACCCAGTGATGCATACAGTTCTTGGAGTTAGTTGCAAACTTTGCTGTTTTGTTGTAGCATTGTTCCTGGTGGAGGTTTGGAGATTGGTTAGTATACAGGAACCATAGAATAGGGAGGGGGGAAGGAATGGTTTAGCTAGGGTGCTCTTGGTGGGAGTGGTAAGGAATCTTCCATTTCTGTAGAGGAGTCCTAGCTTTTTATGTCTTTGATGTTTTGTTGTATATGGAAGTCAAAGTTGAGTTTGCTGTCAATAATAACGCCTAGCAGTTTAGTTTCTTGTACTGTTTCTATGGTGGTTTTGTCAGTTGCATGCATATGGAATTTGCCTGGGCTGTGTGTGGAATTTTTGGGGTGAAAGACTGACTGTTTTTATGACTTCAGAAAGAGTTTAACCTCTTTGAACCATGATTCAGTTGCCAAGAATGATTAATTAGTTTTGATTAGTAGTTCAGGGTGCGTTTGAGAAGTACAGATTAAGGATGAGTCTGCATACTGGATTAATATTCCTGGGGAAGAGGAGGGGAGGTGTATAGTTTACTGGTAAATATGTTGAACAGTAAAGGTCCTAAGATGGAGCCTTAGAGGACCCCTGTAGGGTTCTGTAGAAAGAGGGAGAGTTCGTTTGACCATTTCACTGCTTGTTTCCTTTCATGTAGATAGCTTTGGAACCATTGAATTGTGGTAGTTGAGCATCCTAGATTTGATAGTGTATTAGTAGTAGCTTATGTGAAACTGTATTGAATGCTTTCGAGAGGTCCAGGAATACTGCAGATACTAGGTATCCTTTGTTTCTGGCCTCATTCACAGTGTATGTGAAGGATAACCGTGCAGTGGTTGTGCTATGATATGACCTGAAGCCAAGTTGAGTTTGTGTAAGTAGGTTATGTAGTAGGTATTTCATAGTTGGTGAATGCACCTTCCCATGATTTTGGCTAATGGGGATAGTATTGATATTGGGCGGAAATTGGATATATCTGTGGACTGCCCACCTTTAATTGGTGTGATGTGTGACATTTTCCATACCGAGGGGACTATGTCTTCAGAGAGTGATCTGTTTGTTAGGTTGCTGACTGGGTATGCAACTGAGTCAGCAGCAAGTTTCAGGTATTGGGGTGAGAGGTTGTTGGCTGATGTAGAACAGGGTTTCAGCTTGAGTAGTAGTTTTTTTTTTTTTTTTTTTTTTTTTTTATCTTTGAGGTGGGTATGGGCTGAAAAGAGAAAGTTGTGTTGGGTTTGTTTTGCTGGTTAAGGGTCTGGTCTGTTGTGAGAGGTGTTTTGTTGTTGTTGGTCTGTAGGTTTTTAGTCAGGTATTCTGGATTGGTTTTGGTGGTGAGTAGGTCTGCTATAGCTTTTATAAAGTGTTTGTTGAATTCTTCTGCTATTTGTTGGGGGGTGGAATTTGGTTCACGGGAGAGATCCTTATTGGTTCCCTGGATAAGGAGGGTAGTTATTGAGTACCAGATTTTTTGGGGGTTATTTTTGTGTTGTAGCTGGAGGTTTGAGTAGTAGGATTCCTTGCATTTGTCAGGTAGTTGGGTTACCTTATTTTGTAGTGTTTTAAAGGATGCTCAGGTTCAGATCCTACCTAGCCCGTTACTTCCCCATCCACTCCTCTTCTCACTCCTTCATCAAATAGGGGGTTATCTAAGTATGTTTCTGAAAAAATGGGGAACATGCGTCTCAAGACTGTTGGGTCCTAAGAATCTTGAGACATATGCAACCTCCAGTTCTTTAAAAAAATTCCCTTAAACACAGAGAGCAGAGGAATTTTATTAAGCTAGCAATACTTGAACTTCTACAGCAGGGGAACATAATACTAGGAGGATGGCACAAAGTTGATTGCTCCTAGTCTGCAGAAAGGATGGCCATTGGAGACGAGTCCAAGACCTGTCAAGGCTAAACGAATTTCTACTAATGCCAAAGTTCAAAATGTTACCTTTAGTTCTCCTTTATAGGATTTTATTACCCTGGTTCTCAAAGAACACACGAGGCATTACCTAACATTCAGAGCAAGGGAATCCTTTTATTAGTTTACCTCCTTGCCCATTGTAAACACCCTGTGTGCAGCTAAACCAAATTGCCTGACTTCAGTACTTATTTACTGCAGAACTCAGATCTGTTCATACCTGGACTTTGGGCTCATTCAGGCACCCTATCCCATTACCTCCCTTTGTGGCAGGGATATTCAGGAAAACTAAGAAGTCAAGGGACCTGGAATAAAACTCAGAGAAAAAAGTCTCATCGGTGTCAAATAAATGATGCTAGCATTTTTAGCCATAAAAGTATTAAAACGCCTGTCTTGGTATTCGAACCATGCACCTACTGCATGCAAATCCAGAGCTCTAACCACTAGGCTAAACAGATTTGGAAACCTAGGTCCTTGCACATACTCACCAACAATAACAACAATCATGGGGTACATGAACGAATGAGGGGAATGTATAGTTATGTAAAATCTTACCATAACAGTAGATGTCCTTTTCTTCACTTTTGCATTATTCTTTGCAATAGGGATCTCCTACCCAGGGCATCCCAACGATCAGCCAGAATACCAAAGCTTTATGATCTTGTATGCACTGTACATCACACACAATGCTCCCCGCACAGGACGTAGTGCATAAAAGTGATGTATGGTTACCGTTACCCAGAACTGAATTTCACCAGTAAAGAACAGTTTCAGTAGGACACAGGAGTCCATGCACATCTAGAAGGAGAAAATGCAGAAGAAAAAAGGGAGACCCTTAGCCAAAAGGGAATCAAAAACCAGAACAAACAAGAGGTGGTAGGATGGAGGATGCAAATACTGTAACAGTGAAGAGAAGGACATCTGTTATGGTAAGATTTTACACAACTGTACTATATCTTTCTATATCACTGTTGCAGTATTCATTACAATAGGGAGAGTTAAAAAAGGTCAAGAAACACAATGGGGGTGAAGACTAAGAGGAGCCCTCAAAAAACCCATACAAAATGGTTCTATCAAAACCTGCTCTGGCCCTAGAAATCTTATCCAACTTAACACTTGGTAAAGGTATGCACCAAAGACCAAGTAGCAGCTTCATGGAGGGAGTTTGTGTCCGACCCTTGAAGAAGCACCAGAAGAGACAACAGGCCTAGCGGAATGAGCTCTAACAGAAGTAGACAAAGATTGCCACGAAAAGAATAACAGAATGAAATGTCCTTAGATATCCAGGAGGAGATGGTTTGCTTTGAAACAGCCAAACCCAATGTCCTGGGATGAAAGGAAACAAAAAGCTGGTCAGACTTGACGAGTGGCCTTATTTTTATCCAAATAGTACTTGAGCTGTCTGTGCAAATTCAAGGAATGCATGACCCTCTCATTAGCAGACTGAAGAGAAGGGGAAAAAGCAAGGGAGTTATACTGACTGATTCAAGTACAACTCATTTCAGAAACCCTCCGAGCAGAAGAGCCAGCAAAACAGTCTTCCAAATGCAATGTTGCTAGGAATCAGAATCTGCAGGCTCAAAAGGAGCTTGAGTCAAATGTTCCAAAATAAAATTAAGGTCCCGAGGAGGAATGGATTTCCTTGTCCTAAGATGCAGATGCCTTTAAGAAATTGTCTTCAAAAAGAGAAGCCAAGGGAGGATTCAAAGGCAGACAAGCAGAAATGGCTGACAAATGGGCCTTCACAGAAAAATAGTCCAAACCAGACTGGAGCAACTCACACAAATGAGAGGTCCAAAGGGACCACCACCACTGAAAAAGGATCCTGGCTGTACAAGCATGGCACCAGACAGAAAATCTCTTCCATTTGGACATGAAAGATTTTCTGGTTGAGGGTTTCCTTGCCTCCTGTAAAACCCTGAGCACATCTTCAGAAGAGAGTTGCCAGAAAGGGAACAAAACCCTGTCACCCACAGTGTCAGTTAAGAGTGGATAGGTGACTATGGACGAGAGACCCCTTGTCCTGTGTGCGGAGGTCCAACCAGTGATGTAACTTGTGGTGATTGTACCTGGCCAGATGCATTGAGTGGGAACTAGTGCTGTCTTGGCCAAACAGGAGTCACTAGCAAGATTTTTAGGGAGTCCATTCTAATTTTCTACAGGACTCTTGGAAGTAGAGGAAGGAGAGGGAAAGCATAAAGGAATATCCTCTTCCAAGGAAAAGAAAGCGTGTCCGTCTTACATACCAGATGGCATGGCACTCTAGAATAGAAGAGAAGGAGCTGCCTGTTCAGAGGGGAGGCAAAAGATCTACCTGCAGAGTACCCCACTGATGGACAATATCCAGAAACACATCTATGTTAAGCATCCATTCGTGAGTTTGCCACTAGATTGTATTCTGTAAGAATGTTAACTTCCTGAAGAGTTAACTGATAACTGAGAGCTATCTCCCAAGCTTGAATAGCCACCCTGCAGAGGAGGCAAGATTTTGTGGCTACATGCTAGTTGACATAACACATCACTGTCTTGTTATCTGTCTACATCTTCATGGGACCTAAAGAGAACATGGGATGAAAGCTTGAATGTCCAGAATCAGAGCTCTCATCTCTCTGATTTTTATATTCTTCTGATGACTTCTGATTGGGAGGGGGGGGCATGAGATCCTGAAGTTTCAGGTCACCACATGAAGCCCCCTTACCCCATGTCTGAGGAATCTGTGAACAGTTAGGACTGGAGGCAGAAACGGCAGGCCTGGATTGAGGACAAACTGTTGAGTCCACCACTCTAATTCCTGCTTTAGACGAAGGAGAGATGCACCTAAATCCAGAGAGTGGCAGTGCTACAACCAAACTGATTTGAGGTACCATTGAATCTTCCACATATGTAGTCTGGCAAGAGGAAGCACTGGAATAGAAGCAGCCATGAATCCCAGGGCCCGAAGAAACTCATTAGCTGGAATGGCAGTCAGAGGAAGAAGAGACTGAAAGAAGTTTGGCTGTGATAAAACTTTCGGAGAAGGAAGAGAGGCCAGCATTGGCACTGTCTGAATCCTGCACCCCGATACATGTGATCCTGAGAGGGAGTCAGGACAGACTTTTGGAATTTGGTCGACTCCAGATCCTGCAACAAGCGACTGGGAGAAAGTGCCTGATGCAACAGGTCATCTACATAAGGAAAAATCTGAATGCCTTTCAGCCTGCAGAAAGAAATCACAGGAGCTAGGCATTTTGTGAATATCCCTGGGACAGAAGAGAGGACAAAGGACAAAGCAGAGACCTAAAAATGAAAGGAAGGAACAGAGGAACATAAAAACCTTCTGAAAAGAGGGTTAATAGGGTATGATGGTAAGCATCCATCAGATCCAAAGACACCAGAAAAGTCTGGGGTAGTAAAAGAGGAAACAGGGTTTGAAGAGTAAGCATCTGAAAAGAGGGGTCCTTGAGAAAGGTGATGAGAAGGGAAAGATGTAGAATAGGTCTCCAAGTGCTTTCCTTTCGAGGTACCAAGATGAACATCCTAGAATAAAAACCCTTTCCCATTCAGGAAGGGGAAACAGGTTGAATGGTTCTTTGGTTCACCAGGGACTCTTAAGAACTCTGAGGAATAAGAAAATTGCTCTGGAGGAGGTTGAGGAATCCCTGAAAAAGGAGGGTGAGACTTCATACCATGAAATAACCCTGCTGGATGATAGAAGGAACCCAAGAATCTGAAGTGATGTGAAGCCAGTTTGGAAGACAAAGGGAAATCCAAAAAGACAAAGGAACCTGGTCTAAAGAGGGGGGGATTGTCAGAGAGAAGCAGGCTTAGATAAATGAGGATTCTGGGCCACAGAAGTCTGAAAAGTCTTAGAAGAGGAGGCTCACTTACCACCCTTCCTCCCCTTGGAGGCCTGGCGGGGTTGTCTGCAGGCAAAAGTGGATCTAGAAGGATAATTCCTCAGGAACTTTGGGATAGGAGAGAGACAAATTTGTTTAAAGTCTTGCAAGACTACCTTTCTCTTAAAGAGATGTACGGGTCAGCAACAGCAGTCCCCAAAAGATGTTTATTACCCAGAGTAGCATCCAATAATTTGGCCTTAATGTCCTCAGGCAAAGACTGGAGACAAAGCCAAGAGTAACGCCTTATGACAGACCCAAAAGCCACAGCCCTTGAAGAGGCCTCAGCAGCATCATAGCTACACTTGATAAAGTGGCGAGCCACTTGAGAAGTAGAGCCTAAAATAGATAAGGCAGGAGGTTTGCCTTCAAAATCATGGAGGTCAGAAATAACCTAAGATGCCTGAACAATCAAGGGCAGAGCATACCTGGTCATGTTGGTCTGGTAAGTAATAGCCCTAAAGGCCAAAGTAGAAGTGATGTAAACCTTCTTACCAATCCTGTCCATTGCCCTACTATGCTTATCAGAAGGCAAAAGTTTGGAAGAGGGCAAGAGCTTGGAAGGTTTGTCAGAAGAAACTGACACCACAGCAGGATCAGCAGATGGACACTTAAAAAGTGACGGTCCTCATCTGCCTTATAGAACCTGTCAGGTTTCTTAGGAGCAGGAAGCTGAGAATCAGGAGACTTGGAAGCAACAATGAAAGTGGCTAACAAGGCAGGCCACACAGAAGGAACTGTAGATGATTTAGGAGTATCCACCAGAAACAACTCATAACAAAGCCTCTGAATATTAGACACTTGAGAAAAATCCCACTTAAAGTATTCCATCTTGCTAACAATTGTGTCCACAAAGGAAAATTCCTGAAATGGAGACCCAAGGCTAATAGACATCTCTTCTTCAGAACCATAAGCCAAAAGTAAAGGCATCTGTAAAGAATAGGACAAGGTGACTGAATCCTCATCCAAGAATCCAGTTCCCTAAGCCATTTAGAAGGGGTAGAGGTCTGAGGAGCAGCAGGCATTGCACCCCACCTTGAGGAGCCTTCTGAACCATCAAGGCAGGAAAGAAGCCCTGAGGTAAACCCTTGTCATTCCCTCTGAGGATCCTTAGGATGGACCGAAACATGCTTTATCTTTTATCTTTTCTTAGTAGAGATGCCAGCACTAACAATAAAGCTGAGGTTCCAACTCTTGGCAAGATTCAGTAAGAGTACCCGGAACCTCCTCTCTTACCAATATCTATGCAATCCCTCTAGGACCCTCCAAGGTAATCAACCGTGGTACCCCCTTGACATCCAGAGCAGATGCCTGCAAAGCTTCAGAGGACTTGTTGAAAGATGGGGTCTATGCTGGCCTACAATGAGGTAGCAGCACAGGACTCCAGTGTAGATGCCAAACGGCCTACAGAGCTATTACTTGCTTCTAGAGGGATGTCTGGTGGAGGCTGTGCAGCTAAAGAATCTGCCAAAGACGTCTTGGCCTTCTTACCTAGTTAGCAGGAGTGTCTTGGGGTTAACAGGTTCTGCCATGTTACCCTGGGCCAACTGTTAAGCCATTAGTTTTCAAGATAAATGGCCAGGGAAGACAAACTGCTTCTAAGTGTCTTAGGCACAAAAGTTTTACAGTTACTACAAGAGGTATGGTCATGGGACACACCCAAACAAAAGAGGTACTATTTGTGATTATTCTATTGGGGAATCTGCCTCCAACCCTGTGATTTTCCCTTCTTGGTAAGCAATATAAAGACCAAAGAGAAGAAAAAACAACCCTAACTGGGCATTTATCTGACAGCTCGGTATTCAGCACAGCAACAAGGCATTCAGACCAATGAGCAATAATGGTGTTCAGACTGGTGACAAAGAAGTTCTGAGTAATTGCATCCGTATGACCCACTAATGCCCTATATCCTGTGAGAAGAGTTGTATATAAGATGTAGAGCACATACAAGATCATAAGACTTTGGTTTACTGGCCAAACATTGGGCTGCCCTAGGCAGGAGATCCCTATAGTAAAGAATACTGCAACAGTGATATAGGATGACATCTTACTGTTCCCTTCTGTACTGGCTAGCCATGGAAGCTCAGGATTGGTCTCAAGAGTCGGGGGAGTTGGGTCTGACCTTCAAGGCATCTTGCATTCCATCCCTGCACAATGTCCAAGCAGACCCTAACAAATAGATGTTGAATAGAGACATATTTCTGGACTTGACTAGAGGTGGGATGAGCTAGAAATAGACATTTTCTGTTCTCCAGAGGACTGTGAGGAAAAGTTTATTTATTTATTTAACATTTGTTTACTGGGAAAGTCCGACTTGGAAAAAACGGGTTTTAAGCGGAGGCCTGGGGAGAAACACTCCAAACACATCTTTGTAACATGGGAGGAAACCGGAGTACCTGGAGGAATCCCACACGAATGCAGGAAGGACATGCAGACTCCACACAGAGGGTACCCAGTCAAGAATTGAACCAGAGAACCTCTTGCTGTGAGATGGCAATGTTAACCACTGCAGTGCACAATCCATGTTTGCACCAGAGCAACAAGCTCAGGGTTCACTGCAATAGATGCTTTCTTAGTCAGTTTGGTGGATCTATATATACCTTTTACCTTTTTTCCCCAGTCTTTCCCCACAAAGAAATTCAGAAAATACAGGAAGGAAGGAAGACTGGCAAGTCAAAAACACTTCTCATCTCGTCTTGGCTGAGGCAGCATTTGTTCTGTCTCCTACAGAGAAAGAAAGGATGGAACCTATGCAATACTTACCACACGTCCCCTTTAGGCATATGTGTACTGAGGAGTCAAACAGTCAAACATTTACAAACCGGACTTATCTTAATGCTTCATTAAAAGTAAATGTGTCTGATGTCTCTGCCTTCCTAACCTAGAATCCCATTTTACTCCTTGCTGCCATTGAAGCAGTTCTTTGAAAGGGTTCTGCACTTGAGACTATCCAAGAAGAAATCTATTCTCTATGGGAAATAAACTATGAGTTACAAGAAATGAAACTGTCACCATCTGAACCAGCAGCTGCAGAACCTCTCAAGTACATGACCTAGAAAACTGCTTTCCTAATGACCAAAACTTCTGCCAGGAGGATTAATGAACTGCTGGCTGTAATGTGCCAAAACCCCTTCCTCATCTTCCACAAGGGCAGGATTACACTCTGTACCAACCCAACCATGATGCCCTGTGTGGTGATAGAAGTTTCTGTTGACCAGGATATCAGTCTCCCAGTGTTCCACCTCACAAAGCAAGGGGGATTTTGCATACCCTGCATATACATAAGCAACAGACCTTTTACCTATGAAAGACAAGTGAAGTGAGAAAAATAGAATCGCTATTCATAGCCTTTGCAAAGAGTAGGGAAGAAAGGCTCGAGTCAAAATAGATTTCTAAATGGCTTGCCCATGCTGCAACATCTTTTGCTGTGTTTCCATGGAAACCTCTGCTAGGCCATGTCAGTGTTCATCCGGGGGGGGGGCAGCACCCAGACCCCCAGACCCCCTTAAGTACAGCTACCTGATCATCTGTCCACAAAGTTTATTACAAGGCCATAGGGAAGAATTTATTTATTTTATTTATTTGACTGGGAAAGTCCACTGGGCTTCAGACCCATTTTCAGTGGAGGCCCATGGAGAAAAGCTCCAAGTTGCATGAAAATCATTACATGAATTTGTAAGGAAACGATTACTTTATAAAGCAAGTGAAATAATACAGAAAACTATCTAAACAGAACATATGTTGTAAAAAGGCACAATACAGTAACAATGGAACATTAGCATGCAGGAAAATTATACAGTTAGAAATATTTAACAATACAGCTCAAATCTTTTTTTTGGGGGGTGGGTAGGAAAAAGGGAAAGGTAAGTGTAGTGGGAAGGTGGAATTGGAGAGTTAAACTTAAAAGGTAGGATAGATATAGCTAGAATCTTGTAGCTAGGTGGTGGGAATATGTAGACTATAGGTGGCATGTATTTAATGGTAATATTAAAAGTAGAAAGTGACAGAGAAAAGAAAATGTGTTAAGATAGTTGTATAGATGTGTGGACTACGATACTAAAGATTAGGGATAACTCGTATGGTGTAACAGTATGACATATATAAAAGTATATTTGCTGTGTGAAACAGTTTTGCTAGATTAAGGAGGCTGTGGATATGTGTTGTATGTGCAGCTGGGGTTATCAGTGAGATGTTGTTTTAATTTTCTTTTAAAGGACATTTTGTTTTGATGGAAGAGTGTTCCAAAGCTTAGTTATGGAATGGGAATAGAGGCTGCTACCTGCTCTTTTACTAGGTTTTGATACTTTAAGTAGGTGTTTGTTAAGAGTGTAGATTTTTGGATGGGGCGTTTGGTTCAATGATGTTTTTCAGGGAAGGGCAACACTCAGGTTTATAAATGAGTTGCTGGGCAAAGGTAAGTTGTGTGTAATGTAGGTAATGTGCCAATTCTAGCCAGTTTAGTTCTGTAGTGGCCTGGCAGTGGTGGGTGCGATTTGGTTGGGCTGATGCAAATTTTGCAATCTTATAACAACAGGACTGCAGTTTGTGTTGCAAAGAGTTGTGGAGATTGGTGAATATAGGAGACCCATAGAGTAAGGTTGGAAGGAGAAGACTTTTTGAAAGTTTTGTTCAGATGTATTTGTCTAAGTATTTCTTTCTGTAAAGATTTCCTAATTTGAAGTGATTTTTTATTGTGTTATTAATATGCAAGTCAAAGCTAAGTTTGGTGTTAATAGTAATTCTTAGCAGTTTGGACAGATTTACTAACTATTTGGGTTTTGTTTATGGAGAATATAGTAAAGTCTGTGGGAACAGGTTTAGATGCATAAATGAGTAGTTTAGATTTATTAGGGTTAAGTAATAGCTGTGATTGGTTTAGCCAGAGTTCTATGGTTGTAAAGGCCTTTTGTGTTATCATTTGGAGATCTGAGAAGTTATTGGCGGTACAGATTATGGTTGAATCGTCTGCATATTGTATGGTAGTATAGTCAGAGGGAACTTTATGTAGGTCATTTATAAAAATGTTGAATAGTAGGGGTCCTAAGATTAACCCCTGGAGCACTCCTTTATTGTTTGGGAGAAAGCTAGAGGAGTTATTCTGCCATTTTACGGATTGGTGTCTGTTTTCCAAGTAACTAGTGAACCAGGTTAGGGTGGCATCAGAGCATCCTAGTGATTGCAGTTGCTGGATAAGTTTGATGTGGGAGACTGTGTTGAATGCTTTTGAAAGATCCAGTAACATGACTGATGTAAGTAGGTTACTGTCTAGGGCGTTATAGATGAAATTTGTGAAGGAAACTAGGGCAGTAATGGTACTGTGGGATGGTCGAAAACCATGTTATGAAGGGGATAGTAGGTTGTTGCTGGTTAGATATTTAACCAGTTGTTTGTGGATACATTTTTCCATTATTTTAGATAGAGGAACAGTATGGAAATGGGTCTAAAATTAGATAGGTCATAAGGGTTTCCACCTTTAGGGGACTGTGTGCTCTGCAAGTGATAGGTTTATAAGGATACTTACTGGGAAACCTGTTGCCTTACCACTAATTTTGAGGTATTCTGGGGGGAGATTATCAGCAGATAAGGAGCCTGATTTCAATTTGCCAAGTAATGTTTGTATTTAAGATGATGCCACAAGTTGAAAGTTAAAGGATGGTATGGAGCTGATATTGCCTTGAGGTATGGTGGATAGGTTAATGGGGGTTGGGGTATTGCCTGCGTTTACTAATGTAAGGATAATATCAATAAAGTTTTTATTTAATATTTCAGTGATTTCATCTGGGTTTTTGTCTGGAAATAAAGATGGGTTTTGGCTGCTGCTGTGATTTAGTAATGAGTTGACAGACTTCCAGAAAATGTCTGGGATTATTACTGTCGGTGTTTATTTGCTGAGAGAAGTAAGTCTTTTTGTCCTGACCAATGGCATGTTTTGTTTGTTTCTAAGTATTGTGAAGGCGGTTTCATTGGTTGGGGTTTTATCTTTTCTCCATTTGTGCCATGCTCGGTCTCTATTAATCAGTAGTTGTTTGGTTGACTTAGATAGCCAAGGGGAGCATAGTTATGTTTAACTCTCTCTTTTCTTGTGGGGGCTATGGAGTTAAGGGTATCTAGGAAGACAGTGTTGAAATAATGTACTGCTTCATCTGAGGGAAGATATTTCAGTGGGTTCCAGTTTAGTGTTTTTAATAGCTTGCAAAAGTGAGACTGGCTAAAATTGGCTAGATTTCTGGTATATTTGTATGAATGAATGCTTGGGGTGGAGGTTAATAGTCTGTGTACCAGGGCTGATAAGTGGTCACTTTGGGTGTTGGGAAGCATGTTGTGATTGGAGTAGTATTCTGGGTGAGATACTAATATCCAGTCTAGGGTGGATTCAGGGTGATTACTGTGTCTGTTGGGGGTTTGTGTAAGTTGTGTAAATTTGAACAGATTGATGGAGTTTGTGGAGTTGTTTGGTGTTAGTTTAAGCCAATTTATATTAGTGTCACCAAGGGTGATGGTTTCATTTGGGATGTAGTGGTTAAACCATGATAGGAAGTGTTCCAGTGTTGAGATATTGGGACCTGGAGGAATATAGATGGTGGCAATAGATATTTGTTTATGGTTGTTGAAAAATTGTGATGTTAATAGGATTTCCATATTATTGAAGGTGGGAACTATTTTTGGGTGGGGTATTATGTTTAAGTTGCTAGAGTATATTAATGCTAAGCCTCCCCCTTTCTTATGAAGTCTATCTTTTCGGAATATTTGATATCCAGGAGGAAGTATTTCTGAGTCTGGGGTTTGAGCCAGGTTTCTGTTAGAGCAACTATATCAGGTGTATACTGTGTAAGCCATGCATGGAAGTCAGATACGTTGTTGCAGATACTAAGGATGTTTAACATCACAATGCAATGGTCTTTTGGTGTTTTCACTGAGAATGATGTAGAGTTGTTAATATGTTAGGTGGGAGAGGTGAATATCTCCACTTGGGCATAATAATGTGAAGATAGTGGTTTGGATTGTGGATGAAATTTAGTTAAGTATGGAGTTGTGTATGAGATGTATACTTGTTTGATTTTAGGTGTATTAAAATGCAGTTTGGTCTTGAAAGTGGTGGTGTCTCTGTGATTGGAGTGATGTTGAAATATCAGAGTAACTATTTTGGGATGAGTTATGGTATATGTATGCTGTAGTTTGTTGGGGTTAGTTGATGTAGTCTGGTGTTGTGAGAAGTGAGGTGGTAGAGAGTAAGTGGGTTAAAGAAGGTTATGGATGTTATTAATAGTAGAGTTAGAATGTGCATGATGTGAGATGTAGGAGGGTTTTAGTTGTTTTGGGTGTGAGATGTGATGAACTCGGGGGTTAGAGCCTATAAGGCGGTTGGAAGGAGTGGCCTGTGATGTATAAAGCTAGAGATAGTGTGGGGTGGGAGGGAATTGATGGCAGGGTAGGGAGAGGAGTGAACGGAGCGTGCTTGCCCCTGCAGGGCTGAGAGTGAAAAAACTAATCAGTGGAGGACTAAGGAAAGGTATGTGGAATCAAGCATTTAACTTTATTGAATGGGGTTATCAATGATACACTTGTGGGAGCGAGTACACTAAACCTAATTAATGAGGTTGGTTAGGTATTTTAATACGTTTGCAGCAGTTATTTAACTGGGATAAATAAGTTACTGTAATATATTAGTAGGCTGAAATATAGGTGGGTAGCGCCATGTAGTGTGACTATGAGGAATTTACTTTAACCAGATATTGACTGGAATTTAGGTTAGGGTCAATTTTGGGAGCCCTAACTGTTGTGCACACCATACAATTAGAGGAAAAAAATTGCTCTAATCTCTGGTTATGTATACAACAACAGTATTCACCTATGTGAAAAGCTTAAAATGATAGCTTTGTTGTTCATTTTCTTTTAGTGAGAGACCTGTCCTGCAACAAGCGAGCGGTCAAAATCTATTTTTGTTTATGTCCTGGAAGAGAGGGGGGGGGGTCTTCAAGGAGAAAATGCCCTGTAGCTACCTATGTGAAAAGCCTGAAATGGTAGCCTTGTTCTTTTTCTTTCAGTGTGAAACCTGTTCCACAACAAGCAAGCGGTCAAAATCTATTTTTATGTCCTGGAAGGCAGGGGGGGGGGGGTCTTCAAGGAGAAAATGCCCTGTAGTTACTATTGGTGTGCACAACAAGCAGAGGGGCTGTGGAGTGAGTGGCTTGTGCAGGTTGGGGTTAAGCAGTTTAAAGATGGCTGCACAGGAAGCAACTTAACTGGCCATCCTGCAAGGGCACTACAAACAATTCTTTCACAGGACTAGACAGCAAAAGCTCTCGAAGCTTTAGGAATCCTCCCAAGAATTAAAACAACTACAACAATGACCATAACAAAGAACAATATGCAGTTGTGTAGGAAGTCACCGTAAATGTAGGTGTTTGAGTATGTTAACTTTTGCAGTAATATTTCCTTCCTTTACCCCTCTGTCTCTTGCATATAACCATTCAAGGTTGGGGTGGTTTCCAAGTCATCTTTGCTTCCCACCCCCATTTCCTTAATTCAGCACATCAAGTTTAGTTGAAGGTGGAGCTTTAGACAATTTATTTTACGTTACCAACCCTGGGGTTATTTACCACTTGGGTGACCAGTGCTATAGGTTTTACCAACCTCCTATTAATTACATGAGAAAAAGAACTTAAATTGGCATGGGTGGACATCCATGTACCACAGGAATCTTGACATCCTTATGTGAGGGCATCCACAGGTCTGGGGAGGGGGTGGTGGGGATGGGTGATGTGAAAAGCTGTGGAGCTTGGGCCAGAAGTTTTACTTTCTGTGACCGAGAGTTAGCTCTACTGCATCAGTGAGTATACTCAAACATCTGCAATTATAAATTCCTTTGCAAATGGAAGTTCTAACCATTTTCATTAACTCCTGCATGGGGTGCCTATTTTCAACATATAGTCTGTGATCCCTTCCAAGAGGTCACTGAACCAGCCCAACACCCAAGACCCGAGTGCTTGGAACACTAGCACACACACCCTGATCCTTGGCAGTTGAAGTACAAAAGGTTTTCTGAAGAGTATCCAGTAGAATGGCAAAGAGGTTTCTGATTCTCATCTAAATTGCAACACATCATCCACCTTCAGGCTGGTCCTCCAATGATGAAAAAGGTGGACCCCTCTTCAGAAGTTTTTTTAGGCTCTCATCTGGAAGAGAAGGATTTGACTGCTACTTATCAGATCCAGTATCCCATGAGCTATGACAGCACTTTTCTCTCATGCTCCTTACCTTCTCCCAGATAACATCTCCTTTGGAAAAAGTATTAATTTGATGAGGTAATACTTTGTGTGTTTGGGGGAGGTTGTGTGAAGAAACTTATAGCTACTGAAAAAATATGAATTATTGGTTATCAAGAATAGAACATCCCAGGCCATGAGTTATCCCTCTTGCAGCAGACACTTTTGAAGATATGTTTGACAATGCCTTATTGAAGCTTAGTTCTAGGTCTAGGTCTCTTACCATTTATAAATCCTGATGCATTGTATAGGGTATAAGACTAGTAAAAACAGTTGTGTGAGAATTGTACAGCATATCTAGCTACAATTCTTTGAATATTTCAGGATGTCCAAGGTGTCACCTTGGGCTAAATATTCTGTAAGATGAGAGAAAAAGTAGGATGACAGATGTATTTAGCAAAGAAGGTATGCACTTTGTCATCCAATCCATAAGTTATCTCCCTGATGCTGTGTGTTTGGTGTTTTCAAGCAGATCGAAAAGCTAGTGCAGGAAATCCAAGGATAATCCTAGTCAAGGAAATCAAGGATGATTCTTTAGAACTTTACCAAATCGCAGGCAGGTTGGGGAAAGCACTCTGTGTGGCTACTGCACTGTGGATGCCCATTACCACATGGCTGCAGCTGAAGCAGTGGTCAGAATGCACACAAAGCACTGCATGTAATCCCTGCAAGGTAACAAGAGAAAGCTGTTGAATGTTTCTTAAGATCAATATCTTTTTGGTCTGCCTCCTCACAAGATCTTCAGAAAACTCAAAGAAAAGTGCAATACACTTCAGTCATTTTATATCCTGTAGTTTGGGGTGTCCTTCTCAGTGAATACTGGACCCACCTAGCTATGGCTGCCTACTCTTCTTGTCCTCAGTGTGTTCCTCAAAACATTATCAATGGATGAATCTTTTCCTTTTTAGAGAAATGGTTCCTACTGAAGCTTGGGTGATATAACAGAATGTGTACATTTCCTCCCTTCCTTGGCATTCTTCCTCTAACAAAGAATAAATTATATCTGGCCAAATCCATTTTCCAGCAGTCGTGTGAATTTAAGGCTGTTGCAATTGTTTCATCAGCATAGAAGTGAAGGTGTTTTTATCAAGGTTGTTATTCTTACCTAAAAAAGGAAAACTAGTCTAAATCCATTCTGTACTTGTGTAGCCTTAGCAAATTTGTAGAAGTAAAGAAGTTTAATATAATAATCATGCAATCCAGTCTTCTCTTGACCCTTAAAATGTTGTTCTAATCCACTTGGACATTGAAGGATACCTTCCTAGAATCCCAGTTCACAAAACTCACAAACTGCACTCTTCATAGTGGGAGGTATACATTTTCAGTTCATCCTCTTGCCTTTTGACCTTCCCACTGCACCAGAGTATGTACTGATTTCATATCTTCATATATTTTTTAACACCTGAGACTAAATGGTATCCAGCTGTATCCCTTAAAACTGTAGATATTCAATTAGTAGGGTAATCAGTAGAAGCTTCCACCCAGCTTTCCCTTACTTCCTACACAATTTTGGTGGATTTAGTGTGGACTGGTTGTCTTCTTACCTTTTAGTGAATAGGCTAGCTTACAGTAATCGTGTATACTGGTAGGTAGTTAGCTGTTATATTCTTAGTGATGTCCTTCCATTTCATTGTTACAGTATTTTTTACATTAGGGATCCCCTGCCACAGACGGCCCGATGACCAGCCAGTATACCAAAGCCTTTAAGTTGTTTAAGTACGCAGTACATCAACGTATGCTTCTTGTGTAGCATAGGGCACAAAGGTGACATCTGGAAGTACCATCCTCAGAACTGAGAACCCCAGTAGGAATGCCAGTCCAAGGAAAAGAGAGGTAATTAGTGCATCCAGAAGAGAAGTGGACCAGGGGGCAGAGGGAGTTAGTGAATACTGCAGCAGTGAAGAGGAGGACATCTACCGTTACAATAAGATTTTACACAACTTTACTATGTCTATCTATATCACTGTTGCAGTATTCTTTACACTAGGGAGAGTGCCAAAGCTCAGGATCAAACTTGGGAGGAGGAAGGACCAGCAGAGCCCTCTAGGAAGCCATGAAGGATGGCCCTAGCAAAACCAGCTCTAGCTCTGGAAATTCCATCCAACTTGTAGTGCTTGGTAAATGTATGCACAGAAGTCCAGGTAGCTGCCTCAAGAATAGAGTTCGTATCCAAACCCTTGAAAAAAGCACCACCAGAAGCCACAGTCTTCGTAGAATGAACCTTAACAGAATAAGGAAGCCTCTTACCATGAAAGGAATAACAAAAAGAAATAGCTTTTGCGATCCAAGAAGAAACAGTTTGCTTGGAAATGATTGGCTAAGGACCTAGGATGAAAGGAAACAGAGCTGATCAGATTTTCTAATGGTCTTAGTCTTATGCAAATAAAATCTGAGTTGTCTATGCAAATCCGATGTGTGCAGCACTTTCTCACTAGCAGGTTGCAGAGAAGGAGGAAAAAGTGGGAAAATAAATAGATTAATTAAGGGTCAACTCATTCACCACCTTGGGCATAAAAGAATGATTAGCACGCAAGGACACCCCATCCTTTTGAAAATCCAAAAAATGAGGACAAACCATAAGGGCTTGAAGCTTGGACATCTGTCCTCAGCCAACCCCCGTACAATGGTGTCATTCTGTCCGCACTTCAGAGCATGGCTAGTTTTAGATTAAGTGGAACTTGCAGCAGTGGCTGAAGATGGGTCCTTCCCACTAAACTTGTATCAAAATTCCATATGTAGCTGTTGGGGAGGTCTATGGTCTAGATGTACTGCAGTGCATGTTATGCCTTATTTTTTATTTTTTAAAAAGCTTAGTACTTGTTAACTTTTTTTTTTTTTTTTTTTTTTTAACTGCAAGCCGTCCGAAATCTGGCTGTACCAACCTTCTGTTCATAACTCTGATAGGGCCAGTTGTATTAAGCAAGGGCTGTTTTGGGGTTTGGGGTTAGGGGATAAGAAGAAATGCTATATTTTTTTGCCTGTTACTTCTGACTGAATCCAGAACACTGGAAAAGAAGACAGGTATCTTGCTCCTGTGTCATTGGGTCAATTAGTCTTCACTGCTTGTTGAAGAATTCTGAGTGTTTGTTTTAGGCAGAAGAAGAGCCCAATTTACCTTTATAACTCTTATTGATAGCAGAGATGCAGAAACACAACCATCAGTTCTTATTTGGTGCTTGCTTCAGGTTTTGGCCCTAAAAAGCAGGTCTGTCAGAATTATAATGCATTTTATACAAGTCACAAAAAAAGAATGAAGATGCCCCTGTTTTTCGAAACTGGAGTCTAATGACAAGGAAAAGTATTCTAGCCTTAGATGAAACCTGCAGGGCTTACTTAAATGCATTCCCAGCTGCCTTCCCATTCAGTGGACATTTCCTTGAGTGAGGCTGTCCAACATGTGCAGTTTTGGATGGAGATGGCCTTCTGGTCTAAGGACTTTTCTCCTTCCCAATTGTCTAAGCTACTTATAACCCCTGAATCTTTTTTCTGGTGATACCAGCTAAAATTGTTGTTTTTTAGTATATCAGTGAGGCTTCATGGTACCACCCACATGCTATTTCCCCCTTCCTCTTTTTTAAGGCTTGTAGAAGTAGTGCACCTGATCTGGTGGGTAAGCAACATTTGTATTGCAGTTGCACACTAGACTCTGTAGTAACATGTAAACCGATCAGCAAAAGTACTGTATTTGGCAACACATTGGAACCCCCTTATTACATCTGATGTACAGGACTGTCCATGCATTTGGAAAGTGGATCATTTCCTGTCGGGAAAATTGCATTGAATTTTCTTAACATGCAATGTCTGCCACCAGTGTGTCTTGTAAGGTCAAGTGGCTAAAATGCTGAAGGTTATTGACTTACGAAGTGCTGAGAAGACCACAAAATGCTACTGTCATAGCGAGGCCCTATATTGTACAATGCATTTAGAGTGCAGCTTTGTTTCACTTCTAGGATAACTGATACCATTGATTGCTGATACTGCTGTACTCCTGAGTGTGTCGTCCTTTGGATGAGATGTTAAACAGAGGTTCCATCTGCTTGAATTAGTGGTAGCTCAGGTGGATGTAAAAGATCTCATAGCACCAATCAAAGAGTAGGTGAATTCCCCAATGCCCTATCCAAATGTCTCCTAGTAGTATAAATACCATAGGATCATAGGATATTAGAAACAAAACAAGATGTGGATAAGGTTTAATGCATTATTCATAGTTAACACTTATTGTATCTGTAAGTTTTGATTGCTTTGGGAAACGTGGAATAATAAGACACACACACACACACACACACACACACACACACACACACACACACACACACACACACACACACACACTTATTTGACCTGGAATTAAAATCTGTGCTCACTTGACACCAGAGTGTTGTTCTGAGCATGACTGCATCTCTTGCTTTGGATTGTT
The DNA here is from genome assembly GCF_019279795.1 of Protopterus annectens. Lineage (NCBI taxonomy): Eukaryota > Metazoa > Chordata > Ceratodontiformes > Protopteridae > Protopterus > Protopterus annectens. Next base: position 105,173,708 of record NC_056729.1, read on the forward strand.
GTTTTAGTATGCATTGCAGCTGGCGTAATTCTGTGCTACCTGCTCTGTATGAGTTCAGTCTTTTGGCCAGTATATCACATGTTTTTTTTTCTTAGCACTTTTCTGTTCAAAAATGAGATTCATGTTACCTGTTAAGCATTTGAGCCAACATTCCTGGCTAGTATATTGCATCTCTTACTCTTTCTTTTCATAGGATCATAGGAGATTACTAGACTATGGACCCGGAGGTTATTTCAAGCCTAGCCGTATCATTCCAGTGTAATACCATAGAAATGCTAGTCAGTACCCAAGATTGCATTTAGTAATGACTGCCAATGTCCAGGAGGGTTGTGGGTGATATCCCTAGTAAGAATTTACAGTTCCCCGCCCACTTACTCAGGTACCTCTTGAACAGTGTCATAGAGGTGATCTGTTTCACATCAGTTGGTAACCTATTCCAAAGATACAGCCGTTACTGTATGCATGTCCTAGTTAAGTCACAGGCCATATTTAGGTCCCTGGAACAGGTAGCTCTAGTCCTGTTTGATTTACGGATATGCATCAAGTTCATTACATTTGGGCCTGAGATTGCTCTGTAGGCCAGGCATAAGTCTCCCCTAGGAAGTCTATGCAATACAAAGTATAGTGACAGGGACTTTAGTAAGTTTGTGTAAGGCACGTGCTGGAGTCCCTTGATCTTCTTGGTTAGAAACCTCTGAGGTCTGTCCAATTGCTGCAGGTGCTTTGTACGGTGCATGCCAAACAGGACGTTATACTCAATTATGGGTTGGATTACTGCAGAGTATAGAGGGTTTATAACCTTTTTTGCTCTTGAAATGATGCCTTTACTAATCAAGTGTGATTCAAGTAAAGAATAGGAGTCAGGAATCCACACCACAGTATTTTATTAAGCGCTTTGTTTCGTAGAGTAGAAACTTCATCAGAATCTACTACGAAACGAAAGCGCTTAATAAAGTACTGTGGTGTGGATTCCTGACTCCTATTCTTTACTTGTATTTGGTTTTGGTGGACTGTGACTGGTATTTAATCAAGTGTGATACATAGAAAGCCTTCCTTACTACAGTAGACACATGGTGGTCAAAATTAAGGTTGCAGCCAACTTGAGATCCCATGTCCCTTACCACTTCATGGGTACTTAGGTTATTGTTGTTGATTTGATGGTGTGAAGGGATATTGTTTGTGCAGAAGGGAATGATGATGTATTTCTTTGCATTCATTTTGAGATCGTGACTAAGTCACCAGTCGGTCTGCGTAAGACTCTCCTGGAGTATACTGACATCATTCGGGGATTCACTAATTGCACTCAGTTTGCAGTAGTCTACAGACTTGGTCAGCCACAACCCCTTAGCTTTGACCTGAACTTCTGAGAAGTATACACCAAACACTAGGGGGCCCAGCACTGACTCCTGTGGCACCCCGCTGGTGACAGGTCTGCTGGTTGATGTGGAGTCACCCACTTTGATAGTGTCTGTGTCTAGTATGTGAGCGAGTTGGTAACCTATCTTACAACAAAGGGGTTTGCAGTCAGTCTGCTAAGTTTTATCGGTAATGCCTGAGTATGAGATTGTGTCAAAAGGTTTTGCCAAGTTGAGGTATGCTGTGTCCACAGATTTGCCGTCAGTGGCCCTGGTCACATTTTCAAAGAAATCCAGCAGATTTAACAGGCAGGATCTGCTTTTGATGAAGCCAGTTTGGGTAGGATGCGGGGTTTGGAGGTCGCTTATGTCTTTATTTATGAGGTCCATAATGATACGTTCCATGGCCCTACAGATGAGGCTGGTCAGATGTTTACTAGGCTAATGACCGCAAGAGCCTTTTTAAGCCTAGCCATGCATCCCAAATCTCTGACAAGTTCTGTACCCTTGATAAGCTTAAGCAGGTACTTGGGAGATGAAACATTTACAAGATAGGGAAATGGAACCATTTACAGGTTGCCTATGTCCATTAGAGACATAGGTGTCAAACCAGGGATGAATTTCCTGTTTCCCATCCAGTTGTCCAAGTTGCACTTGAATTGGGTTAGGGAGGAACTCTGCTTTACATGGATGGGGAGCCTGTTCCAGAGATGGGGTAATCTCTGAGATACATACCCGTCTCTCCAACATGTCCTATTTATATCACAGGCAAGGTTTAAGTCTTTAGAATGGGTAATTCTGGTGCTGTTTGTTTTTTGGATATGCAGGAGGTCCATCAGAGTGGGGTCTGACAATGCCCTGTATGTCAGGCATAGATCTCACCTTGGAAGCCTGTAGGGGACAGAATACAGGCATAGAGCCTTGAGGTGGTCTGCATAGGACATTTTACTTAAGCCCTGTATTCTTTTAGTGAAAAACCTCTTGTGGATGTTCCAGTTGTTGGATATGCCTGGTTAGGTACATACCAAAGGGGCATTGTACTCTATTATGGGTCTGTAATTCCCTGGGTTTGTTGCTAGGCCACCCTTGTAGGAGTACCTTTTGCTGTTCTCCATTCCACATGAACAGAGCTTGTGGTTAGGCTGTGACTGAAAAGGATACTTAATGGTGATGCTAGTTCATGTTTTAGCCTGTTTAGAAGTCCGCCTGGGATGCTGTCTGCTCCCATAGAGGCTATGTTTTTGCATTGGACAAGGCTTTGATGACCTGCTCTTCAGATGTGTAGGGTGGGGGGGGGGGGGGGTTGTGACAAGTTTGGAGGAGATAAGGGAGTGAAATTTTTGCCAAACCTATCATCTAGCAAATGTACTATCTCTGTGGGGGGTCAGTGTGTGTAATACAGTTGGTCACTAGTTCTGCACATGCTTGGGTCCTACCTTTTAGGCTATGTACGCAGCTGTAAAAGGCCTTATGGTTATCCTTGGCTGTGCTTGCTAAGTGTTTCTCAAAAACGCCCTTAGAGGGTTTGTCAGATTGTCTTATTTGCCTGTTGAGGCTGTCGAGGGTACGTTTTCATTGTTGGGGCTTGCCTTTGTTTTCTTGGACAGCAACTTTTTGCATTTATTGTAAACTTTGTTGATGCTGGATGTCCACCATGGCGGCTTGTTTTTACTTGGGGTTCTAGCTTTGATTCTTTCTGGTACAGTCGAGTTTTTACACTTATGCAAGTGATTGTACAGGGCTTTAGTGTAAGCTTTGGTGTAGTTACCACTTTAAGCTGGAGGTGGGGTTGGAATGCATTTATGCCTTTGTCTAGAAGGGTATAGTTTGCCTTGTTGAAGTTTTTTAGTCTGATTTCACCTTTTTTGAGTTTTGGTGTTAGTGCCAGCTCGAAGGTGACTGATTTGTGGTCAGGTTTAACTAATGAGGGTCCGACAGTTGCGGCAGTGCATCTGTTTGACATGTTAGTGATGACCAGCTATAGTATGTTTTTTTCCTGTTGCTGAGGTTTGACCAGTTTGTTCCAGGGCATTTAAGTTAACATAATTAAGGAACCTTTGTGCTAGTGAGTTAGGGCTAGCATAGATTTCCCACTTGATGGTGGGATAATTGAAATCCCCCATAACCAGAGTGTTCGGTAATATATGGATTGTCTCCAGTTTGGTCAGGTAGGCTTTGTGCTCATCATGACCCATGAAGGAGGATCTATAACTGGCTGTGACTTGACACACCGTAACCTGAATTTGGAGTAACTCCATGGAGTTGTCCAGTCCGACTAGATGGGGGGGGTGACTTATCTCTAATATAGATAGAGACTACGCCTCCTTTGGTTCTCACACGTTCATTTTGTGGTATGAAGCTGTGGGATGCAAGGCAGGGTGTGCAATTTTTGGTTTAAGCTCCTAGCATTTAGCAGCATGACCCTTATTTTGTTATGATTGGCAAATTTTACATCAGGAAGTTTGTTTTTGAGACCTTGCCTAAAAAAAGGCACTATCTTGGAGACAAGAGCTTTTGCCAGTAGCTGAAAGCCTAGAGGTGCCTCATGCAAACCATCTCTGGCAAAGTAGTGAGGTTTATATACCATGGCTTCCCAGGCTGACATGAACTGGATCCCTTTTAAATGACACTAAAAACTAAGCCAGTTATTGAAATCAGTTATTTTTTGTTTATACTGTGGCATCATTCTAGGTGAGGGTAGTATGCTGTTAAAGGCTAGGGATATAACCTGCCTGGGACACATATTCATAGAGCTCAATCATGTCTGTGTTCATATAGTCCAGTGAGGTACGTCTCAGGTGGTTCACTCCAGCATGAACCGTGACAGAGTTATAATGGTACTTGTTGCTGAGAGACCTGAGTGCATGCATGATCTGACGAATCCTGGCACTGGACAGGCAGCTTGAGTGTCTCTCACTACTGAGTCTCAAATGGTACAAAAATTAGGGGGGGGGGTTGAGTTTTAGGTAGGTGAGACACTGGTGTTACTGTTTGTCATGGGTGCTGTGGGAACTGTTAGTTGTAGCAGTCTTGTGTTTATAGGTCTCTGGTGTTTTGGTAAGTTTTTTTAAGAGAGCCTCTGCATATGTTGATTTGTGTTTGATGCGTACTATGTGTATGAATAGTGGTACTATGTGCTTGTGTGTATTGGTAGGTGGGTTGACAGTCTCTTCCATCTTACTGTTTTGAGTGTGAGAGAGCATGGATTCAAGATTCTTGGTGTTAGATACATCTGTCACACTCTGTACTAAAGTGAGTTATTAGTAGAGGGTTGTTGGTGTACATGAGGCAATTGGTACACTGCCTCAAGAGACCCAAGTCAACAAGGTTGGGGGGAGAAACAAGGGTAATCCAACTGTCCATAATGCTAGGTTGAAGGCTGGTATCACTAAGGGAGTCTTTTTCAGGATCGATTAGGGAGGAGCTCAGTGGATGGATATTTCTGCCTGCGTTTTTTTTTGTGCTGGTGGTGTAATAGGTTACAGCTCACTAGCAGTATTTCTTTGCCAGGAATGCACTAAGGATGAGGGCTACACTAATGTGCTACGGCTGTATCTGCGGGAAAAATTGTTGAATTTATCTGTCTGGCTGTGGCACACAATTACGTGGCAGTGCGTGATGCTGCGCAAACAAGCAGAAGCCTGTATTAGTTTAAGGGTGTACACACTTATGCAACCAGCTTATTGTACATTTTTTTTATTTTTTATATTCTCCCCCCAACAGATTTGTTTGTTTTTCAATTGAATTGTACAGGAGGTTATACGTCACATTAAAGGTAGAAAAAGTTTTGAAATGATTTATTACGGTCTTAGTTTTTTATATCACAAAAACCTGGCATTTTAACAGGGGTGTGTACACTTTTTACATCCACTATAGATACTGTATCCAACCCAGTTTGATTTTGTCAAGGGCAGGTTATGCCTACTCAACGTGTTGGACTTGTTCTAGAAGGTCAACAAAGCAATGGATGAGGGCATAATGATGCATACTGCTTTCCCTGACCTGGCCAAAGCATTTGACACAGTACTATATTTGGGCATTGTAGATAAACTCAAGGCATTAGGTGTAACCCCTTATGTCACCCACTGGATAGCCAGCTGCCTCACACCTAGTCCCAAGATGTATGGATAAAGGGGAGTCCACCTCCACAAAGGTTCGTAGGTGTCTACTAGGCTAATGACCACAAGGACCTTTTTAAGCCTAGTCAGATATTTAAAATCTCTGAAAAGTTGTTATCCTTGACGGGTGTAAGCAGGGGTTTCGGATATGAATCTTTTATAACCAGGGGCCTAGGAGATGAACCATTTACAGCCACCTGTGTCCATTAGAGACATATGTGACAAACCTGGGATGAATTTTGTGTTCTCCGTTCAATTGTCCCAAGTTGCACTTGAATTGGGTTTGAGAGGAACTCTGCTTCACATGGATGGGGAGCCTTTTTCCATAGAAGAGGTATTTTCTGAAATACGTACACCTGTCTAGCAGGTTCTGTTTGTTTTGCTGATATATAGGAGTTCTGTCAGGGTGAGGTCTGACAATGCCTTGTATACCAGACTTTGATATCCCCTCAACAGCCTGTAGGAAACAGAACACAGGGATAAGACTTTGAGACGTTCTGCATGGGACATGTTTTTTACATCTTGTATTATTTTACCTCTGAGGGAATTCCAGTTGTTGGATAGGCCTGGTTAGGCACATACCAAAGGGAGCATTGTAATCAGTGATAGGTCTGATGAATGCTGAATACAGTAGAACAATGATCCCCTTGAACCTAGATGCCTTACCTTTATTTATAAGCTCTGCAACATACAATGATTTTCTTACTACTGTAGACACATGATGGTCAAAGACTAGATTACTGTCAGTGTGTCTCTAAGTCCCTGACTGTGTCAGTTTATGGGTATGTTGTCAATATAATAGTTACCATGAGTGGATGACTTCCTGAAGGATGCTATTATTCTTTTCTTGGCATTTAGTTTGTCTATGGCTCTAACATGATCTTTTTGTCTGTGTCAGTCACTCCTGGAGAATGTTTGTGTTGTTGAGTGATTCTGTGACTGCTTCTAATTTGCAGTCATCTGCAAATTTAGTCAGCCAGAGGCCCTTGACTTCACAGAAGTAGATGCCAAAAAGGAGCAGTCCCAGGACCAATCCATGATGGACTTCATTTGTGACTGGCCTCTTTGTAGAGTTGGACTCCCAAGTTTTAACTTCCTGTGTCCTGTTTGTGAGATAGCTGACTATCCACTGGTTGACATAAGGGTAAATGGGGTATTGTCATATACTTGAATTGTTTTGCACTCACCCATTACTTTGATGACCTTCTTAAAGAAGTCCACCAGGTTGAATAGGCATGATCTGCCCTTAACTAAACAAAGTGGGTTGGTTCCACTGTCTGAAGGTTCCCTATGTCATTATTGAAATTGTCAGTCTAAAACTGAATACCTAAAAATTCATAATAGTATCCTTTGGGAAGACTTCTACCCCTGAGCTGACTTGGTGGTCAGGGATTTTGGAGTATATGGAGACAGTAACCTGACCTTTGACCATCATGTTTCTGTGGTAGTAAGGAAATCATTTTATATTTCCCAACTTGCAAGCAAGGTTATAGCATCTAGGTCCAAGGATATCATTGTTCCACTATACCCTGTGTTCATCATACCAATCATTGAGTACAGTGCCCCCTTTGGAATGTGCCTGACTAGGCATATGCAACAACTGGAGTGCCCACAGAGGTTCCTTACAAAAAGAATACATGGTCTAAACAACATGTCCTCTGTGGACTTGCCTCAGAGGCCTATCCCTGTACCCTGTTTCCTACAGTTTGCTGAGAGGCACTCTATATCTGTCTTAAAAAAAAGCATGCTCTGATACTGCTCTAATGGACCTGCTGCACATACGCAAAATAAATAACATCAGAATTACCCAGTCTAGGGACCTAAACCTTGTCTGCAACATAAATAGGACATGTTAGAGGGACAGGTATATGTCTCAGACTTTCCTCTGAAACAGACTTCCCATCCATGTGAAACAGAATTCTTCCCTAACCCAATTTAAGCATTCATTGAACCAGTGGATGGGGAATTGAAAATGTTCTCATGGTCTGGCAGCTATGTATCTAATAGATGAAGGCAGCCTTTAAATACTTAACCACCCATGCCTAAGCCTACATATGCCCCTTAAACTAACCATATGGTATCAGAAATTGTCAGGTACATTTGAGAAGCATGGCTAGGCTGTAATAGGCCCCCTGAGGTCATTAGTCTAGCCATCACCTGTGAACTTAGTATAGAAGCATGAGAGCCAAAGTTCCACATTCTTTTCAAGAGCTGTATTTCCTTCCTTTCTTATGATTTACTAGCTATCATGACAAGAGGAGTTCTACTTTCTGCTGCTATAGCCATGGCACTACCAACAAATGTAAGCTACCTTAGTTCATATTAGAGGCATATGTAGACTTAGGCATGGGTGGTCAAGCATTTATAGTTTGTCTCTGTCTACTAGATACACACATGCTGTTGCAGTTATTTTTTTAGAATGACAAGAATTTTGAATTAACTTTTTTCATCATGTATTATTGCGATTCTTGTGGCTTGTTTTTTGATGCATCTGAAATTTCTTTGCAAAAGGAAGAATGGTTTATTTTCTTGTATAATACACTTCAGTCTAATGGATTGAAAATTGAATTATTAATGAAATACTTATTGTAGAGATATTTAAATTTTTATTTTGAATTTTAATATTTATATATTTGTATGTTCATGCATTTAATGCGTACTAATGTTTACTTTTATTTCTTCCCTAGGATTTTATAAGAAAGAGGGTTGATTTTATTGCTGTATATTTTAATAGACTTGATTGCTTAATGATGAGTTGATTAGTTTGTTCACATTGTTCTTCCATTTCTTTAGGATGCTTGGATCCTCTTTAATGAATGTTGTAGTGTATAGATTTAGAACATTAGCACCCCTGACATGGGTCTGACTTTTTCCCAGAGGTCCTCAAGAAAAAAAAAGGAAAAATTTAAGACCCTGTCTTCACCTGTTTATGTACTGGGAAGACTTTCTGTGATTTAGCAAGATGTTACTGTTTAGTTTTAATGTTTTAAATTCTCTTCCTGCACTCATTACGACTAGGAAAATAAAAAGATTCACCTCGTGTTCTGACGCTGATTCCTGGTCAGAAGAGCAGGGTGTGGAAGAGGAGTATTTTTCTTCAGTGATTTCTCCTCAAGCTGAATATTCTGATTCTGAGGAAGGTGTTTGTTCAGATTTCCCTCCAGAACATACTTTTCTGACACTATATCCAAAATGAAAGACTTGTTTCAGTGGGAACAGACTGGATCTCTCAGCGAAAGTATCATGATTCGCTACAGCCGGATTTTCCTTAGCCTGCAGCTGTTCTTCCTATTTTATCAGCTTTAGAGGATGTTTTCTTAATGGCTTGCAGTATGCCCGACAGCCAACCTTAGTCTCCCACTGATAGGTTATATAAAGCATCTCAAATACATAACTATTTTTTTCTAATCCCGTATCAGATCCTGCAGTAATTTCCTTACCAAAGCCATCCACTGTTAAACATACTGTGAAGTCTAACCCAATTCCCCTCTGTCAAGAATGGAAAGCTATTGATAGATATGGGAAGAAAGTTTATTCTTCTGCCACTTACCTTTCAGAATTCTGAACTGCCAGACTTGCATGCTAAAAGTGTTACTGGCTTCTTTGGAGAACATTAGAAAGTTGACCATTAATGACATTCCTTCTTCAGAGGTTAAAACTTTAAATTCCTTAATTGTATCTGCTTTTCAGGTAACCACACACACCAAATTTAAAAGTGGTGTTATGATTCTGGTGATTCTTTTTCCAGAACTGCTGCTACTGTTTCACTTATGAGATTTGCTTTGTTATGTTCTCAACAATTACCTGAAGATGTTAAAAATTAAATGTTAAATTCAACCATTGACAAAGAAGTTCTGTTTAGCTCTTCTGCTGCTGAGATCCTAAAGAGATTTGAAGAAAGAGGGAAATTGATTCAGTGGGTTACCCAAGTCTTTCAGTGATCATTTTCTGTGTTCAGAAAAAGCTGTCATTTCAATTCAGGACCCTTTATTCAAGAATAAAAATAAGCGGATTCAGAATTTCAAACAACCTGAATTTTTAACAATTACAATAAGGCTTAAAGAAAGCAGTGCCTCACAGAACCCAAAGAGCTAGAATGACCACTTTCCCATTCAAGTTTCTTCATCTTTTTACCATAGCAGTCATCTAAAACAATTCTTCAGTCTAAGTCATCTTCCTTTCCTATGGCATCAGATTATCTCCAGACAAAATGAGTTCTGAGAATCTTACACAAAAAGGTACAAAGGGCTAAAGGGGAATCTCTCCTCTTTCCTTTTTTAACACCTTTATTGAATTATCACTTAAGACATAGGCAAACATACATTGTATAAAAGAATACAAGCCATGTTAACATATTCACATTTACAAACTGCATCACATAAATGGTTTTGTACAATTATTGTGTATACAGCATTACATAAGTTGCTCAATTCCTGTCTTCCTTTAAACCTCATTCCTCCTCCAAAACATGTATTGTGCCCGCAATTTCCATTTTTTAATGCAGTTTGCTCCTGCCCTTCTCTAAAGATCCCACTTCAAGTTCTTTTATCTCTCTTCCAATATTCGCTTTTTCAGATCCATTTGGTTTAGACTTTGATTTCAATTTTCTAGTAACTGTTTTTTGTCAGCCACCTGAATTAAACTTAACAAGGCCTTACTTATGTCTAGGCAGTTCAAATCCTGTATCCTAGCCCAAAAATTACCTTAGCTGTTCCCATTTGCTCATTCATTTTTTTTTCAGAGAGAGTACTCTCTAGGGAATTGTTAGTATGCTAATTCATTAAACTCCCAAAACATATGTTCCCACTTATTTCATTCTTCCCCATCACATGACCAACATTGTGCAACTACCTGAGGAAAAATTCTTTGGAGTCTGCTTGGGGTGTAAATTACTTGTGGCAAACAAAAGCAAAAATCCTAAATATTCTAGTCTTTGTTGCATATTTGGGAGCCATGTACATGTCCTCTCATTATTTCCTTGTGCATTAATTATCCAGTCTCTCTCTCTCCAATCTTTTCTAAACTCCTCTGATTGATTCCTGTATTGATTGTGCAATATTTTGTATACCCTACTAATTATCCCTAGCTTCTGTTCTAGATTCAACTAAAAACTTTATCAGAGGAGAATCTTTCACTTCGGATTCTTCTTTCCTTTTCTCTTTGCCTATTCTCCCTGATAGAGAAAGCAGTCTTTAGCCTGTAGTCCAGATACCTTCTTGGCCTCTTCCCATTCTATTTCCTTTCCCGCTCTGATTATTTCCTTGTGATATCTTGGTCCCTTTGTCAGTTTTCTCCAGTAAATTCCAGACTCCATTTGTGTATTCTCTGTAACCCTAATTGCAGTCATCCCTATCAACAGAATATAATTTCTTGAGTTGATTTAGTTCTCAGAATACTTTCTGCTACTTTATGTATATAATATTCTGTATGGCTCTTATTATTCTCCTTAAGGATCAAAATCCCATTCTCTCCTTATTTCTTGAATTTCCTCCTACTTCATCATCATCCCTTTCCACTGTGAATTATAGCTTTCTGCTTGTGTTGTGTATATGAGCTTTTACTGTGTAACTCTAAAATATCCCTGCAAGTCAGGTAATCTTAAACCATCTTGTTTGCTTGGAAGGATCAACTTATCCCACTTGACCCGTGCCCCCTCTTCCCCTCCCAGATAAAATCCTTCACCTCATTAATTACTGTCTAAAACTTCTCTGGTTCATAAAAATATGCCTAACCTGTATATAAAACTTACTGGACTACAGACATTTTCACTGCTTGTGTCTTTTTATCCATATCCATGAGCTTCTTATTTCCCATTTTTTGTGTTGTCTTTTGTTTAGTCTCTTCCTACATGTCCTTGCTGCCATAACTGAATCATTTTGTAGCCCATAATTCTAAATATGTCATTTTATTGTGTGCCTATAAATAATTATTGCTGAACCAATTAATGTATAATGCATAGTTTACAAGTAAAACCTTTGTTTTGTCTATATTAATTTTAGATCATGAAAAAATCTTGAAACTGTCTCAGAATGTTCTAAAACACTAAGGTGTCCTCTTCTGGTTCAGACTTTGCCAATGTCTTTAAATATAATGCAAGTAAAAGGAAAGAGGACACCTCTGCCTGGTTCCTCTGTTCATACATAACTTATCAGAGCGGAACCCTCCCACTTAAATTTTTGCCTCCGATCCTTCATATATACTCCTAATTAAACTTATTGCATCAGGGAATGCAAATGCTTCCATTGCCCTACTCATAAAATCCCAACTTACTCTGTCAAATGCATTCTTTGCCGCAAGAACGAACAACAACACTGGTATTTTTTTGCATTCTGCTTCCCTCTAGATTATCATTCTTCTGTTAATGTTGTCAGTTGTTTGCCTCTCAACCACAAAACCACATTGATCTATATCTATCAATTTTGGCAACACCTTTGCCATGCTTTTAGCTATTGTAGACATAAAACACTTAATAAACTTGGTTTAAAATAGGCCTATGTGAAGCTGGGTCTGATGGGTATTTCCATCTCTAGGTATTACAGCCACCACAGCTTTCTTCCAGGATGTTGGTGCTTCTCGTCTTTTAAAATACTATCAAACATGTGACAAGTGGAGTACCTCAGGGTTCAGTCCTGGGGCTGCTCTTGTTTGGCATCTACTTCTCTGAAGTACAGGCCAACACTAAGGGACTCTGGCTAACAAAGTTCGCAGATGACTGCAAACTGGGAGCCATTATTGAGTCCCAAAATTATGTGGATATTCTACAAAATGTCCTTACAGAAACAGATGCTTGGTGCCAGAGCCATGGGCTCAAGCTCAGTAGCAAGAAATGTATAGTTATCCCCTTTGGGAAAAAACATGTACCCGTGAATTACCACATAGGTGGCAGTACACTAAACACAAAGTGTAATAAGAGACTTGGGGACACAGGTGGACAGTGGTCTCGCCTTTGATAACCACATCTCCACAACAGTCAGGAAATCATTTTATGTGGCACACCTCATCACTAAGGGCTTTTCATCCAGAAAAAAAGGAGGTCATTGTTCCACTGTACTCATCTCTCATTAGACCCATTAATAGAATACAATGCCCCATTTGGTATGTACCTCTCAAGACATCTGCAACAACTGGAAAGGCCGCAGAAATATCTCACTAAAAGAATCACAGGCCTAAAGCAGATGCCATATGCTGACCATCTAAAAAAAAACTCCACCTGCACTCTGTCATATATCGTGCACTCAGAGACGATCTCTGCTTAGCATACAAGGCCATGTCAAACCCAGAGCTGTTGGACATGCTGCACTTAAATCCCAATCCCTTAGAGACACGCTCCAGGGATCTAAACCTTGTCATCACAATGAACAAAACATGCTGGAGGGATAGGTTCCTGACCCAGAGACTCCCCAGACTCTGGAATAGAATACCCGTAAATGTCAAGCAGTGCACCTCAGTGACCCTCTTCAAAAGGAACCTTGATGATTGGATGGGAGATAGGAAATTCACCCCAGAGATCATGTCAGTTGCCCTGCTAGACAGGGGTCCAGGGAAGTAAATAGTGTGGAAAGAAATAGCCAGGGAATTGTTATGGCTAGGCTTGTACAGGCCCTAGGGCCGATAGCCTAGTACCAACCTATGAAACAAAACCTTCCAGATCTTTTATCACTTTATTTCCTCCTATCATCCAGTCTTCCACTGGAATATCATCAATTCCTGTAGACTTTCCTGCAGATTGATTATAAGTCACAGTTTTTATCTCATCTCCTCCTAGCTTAACTGTAATTGTTGAGCTTCATATACCTGTAACTTTGGCATAATAAAGTCTTCCATAAATATTTCCATTCTTACTTTTTCTTGATTTCCACATCCCTCTGCTTTATGCAAATTCTCATAGAATTTTTGAAATATCTCTAATATCTATACAGCATCTCTGATTATTTTTCTTGTTATTGGCTCCCTAAGATTGACAACAACCTTTTTTACTTTCTCTTTCCTAAGCCGTTGTACTAAGAGTTTTTGTGCACTGGAGTTATCAAAAACACTTGCTTAACAGCAGTCTTCCTAAACTCATACATGATATCCAGACACACTCTTATTTTCTCTTTAGCACTCTGCAGTTGCGCCTGTTCTTATTTTGTGAGATTCCCCTTATTCTGTAGTACTTTAAGCTTTGTCAATCCCTTTAAATAATTCTTGCTACTACTTAACCACATCTCTTTTTCTATTATTCTACCCTATTTTTAAACTCCCCTTTCATTTTATCCCACTCACTAGCTGTGACTTTTGAAAAAGTTCTGTTTTCCCTAATAGTTTTCGAATAAGTTCTACAACCCATTCATTCATTTCCTCTCTTTTTTAACAAGTAAGTGGGGAAGTGCCAATATCTCATTTTTACTTAATTACCTGCATTTTTATCTTGGTGGATGTTGGCACGTCATCTGAAATAGTTATTGGATTTGTGTCTAAGCTGTCAATTAAATACACACGTTCCTATAAAATATCATTTTAGCTAGTGTAGCCCAGTTATTGTACCCTAGGGAATAATATATGATTTTTCTCTGAGTTCCTACCACTGAATTCATGTTTTCCATGCCAAATGTTATCATACATTTCTTCAGAAATCTACCCGCTTTTGTTATAGTTTCCCTTCTAGGTCCCTGAGATACATCATCTGTGTTGCAAATCACGTTCCAGTCCTCAACTATAAGTAAAATTCCCTGTGGAAAGCTGATTATTTCTCCCCAGATTTTCTTAATTTCCATGATAACAGTTTTAGGTAGAATATAAATATGTGCTAGTAGCCCCTTACTACCACAAATCTACCATTACTTTTTCCTCTTCTGTCACTATTGCAGCTCCTCTAACAATTAATACAAGTACTCTCCTTTTCCTTTGTCCTTGATAGTCTGCTAAATATCATATCAACTTCACATCCTTATTTCTTTCCTAAAGTGTCTCCTGTAGCATTGCTGTTTACACTCTGCTTGTCTTACTATAATGCAATACTCTTACCTTTTTGTCTAGAACCGTAAAGTAATTCACATTCCAAAATAATATGTTTAATGTAGCCATTATGATAAGAAGGTATTATTCCCACCTATTATATGTAACATCCCTTTTAAATGTCTTTCCAGTTTGTGTTACATGCACCCACCTAATATTTAGCAGGTTGATCTCTTATACAGTTGTTTCTTTTCTTCTCCATTTGAACCCTTGTCGTATTTTACAAGACTTTTTTGTTTTAATGAAAAACATCTTAACACAAAAGCAAGCACAACCCTCAGAACCTATCAACTTAAAACAAAGATACAAAACTAAGTACATCTTCAGATGAAGTTTAACCCTCCAGATATGAACAGTTGTCCCAAACTGACAACTGCACACACATGCATAACATAACCTAACATTAAGATTATCCATGCATGTTACAGCCCGTGTTCCTAGTTACACTAATTGCTGTCTGTTCTTGCATTAACTTCATTCTACTATCCAATGTGAAAAACAGCTTATATGCTTTCAGAAAGCATTAACCTTTAACCTTAAAAAAAGTGTTCTAGTTTTTATTGCTGTTCCTTATAGTCAGCTTGCCTCTGTGGAAAAACAAATACCAAATGTACAGCTTTGCAAACCTTTCATCTTACATTGAACATTTATTTGGCTTTTTTGGAGGGAGGTTGGCATAATGATTAAGGCGTTTACCTTATGAACACAAGGTGCAGGGTTTGATTCTCACCTGGGGTAATTGGCTAGGCTTAAAATGGCCTGCAAGGGCAGTTAGCTTAGTACTAATCTATGAACCTATCTATGAACCTATTTGCCAAAGGAAAACTTTTCACTGCATACAGGGTCTTCTTATTTACATGCTTAGTTAAAAAACGTGTTAGATTAAGCTAAACATCTCAATTCAGACATTCACCTTTGCAAAAGTACGAGAAAACATAATATCTACTCTACATATATTTTAATCTGTGCACTTACCCCATCCCCCACCTCAACTACTCAAGATTGCATATATTAACCTAAACATGCTTTTGCCCAGCCTTTCTTCTCTTTTTACATTGTAATACCCACATTTCTTAAAACTATAAAAGGAAAAAGGCACATATTTACTTTAGTATCTTTATCACATGTAACTGAAAATATTTTACTATATAACATGAAATTTGTATCATGAAATGTCTCATACAGATACTGTCATGAACAAAAATTGTTTTACTTGCAGTTGCTTTTCATTTTTCTTCCTCCTTCCCTTCAGTGTCCTCCCAGATGTTTGACATGAAGTGGGGCATATAGTTTGACAAAGTCAACAAAAGTCCATTCGTTCCACTTTTTCTTGTAAAGCTGTATTTCATAAATGTGATTGATGCATTATACTCTCACATTTATTCACTGATTTCAATGCTACTGATCTTCCTCTTATTCATCTCCAAACCCCAGAGTCCAGTCCAAGTCCAAACTACTCCCTCCTTGATTCTACTAATCAGCTCCTGTGCTTTTTCTGTTTCTCAAGCATTTTCCTTTAGAAAATTGGGGAAGGTTTCACTGGCAAAGCCTTTCTGTAAGGTTTATTATCAGAAGAATGAGAAGGTGAGTCCCTTTTTGTTTGATGGCTCACTTTTTGTTGGACAAACCTTCACATTTCCTCCTCAGCCTGCTCTGCATCAAAAATGACTTGGAAGACAGCAGGGTACAGCAATTTGAATCTTCATCCTACCTCTCGACATTCCCTGATTGCTGGGATACATTTGCTTGTCTTCTCCTTGGTGTAAAGTGAATAATCATTTTCCACAAGTGCTGTACTATCTCTAATTTTTAATACTTTGCAGTTTTGCCACAGTTTTGTCAGCATCAATTCTTTCTGCTGGTATGATTGCGTATTTACTAATACAGGTCTTGACTGTTTTCTCATAACCAGGTGTGGAGCTTACACTGTGAGTTTTCGATTAACAGATCCTTCTGTGGAATACCAGTCCAGTTGCTTATTTGTGCTTTCATAACATTAATACAGTCTGTTCCTTCCAGTTTCTCTGGTACAACAGAACATCCTCAATTTTTCCGTGTGTGCTCTGTCCTCTAACTCTACCATTTTCTGAAACAGTTCATCTTGAACAGTCTCATACTCAGCCATCCTTTTCATTTCATCCTCTGATTTATTGCAGTTTTATTTTATCAGTTCATCCTAATAGCCGTTTAAAGCTTCTTTCATTTTTTTTTCAAGCCTTTTCATTGTTTTGTTTATTTTAATCGGCTCTGAGCACATTTGATTTATCTTTTCTTCCAGATTCCTAGAAGAAATTTCTTGTAACTAAGCTGCAGCTTTAACTGCTTTTTGCTATACAGCTGCGTGATTCTTCGCAGTTTTTTATCCCCAACTTTTTCTAGTTGATTTTATTTCAAGGCTCTCTAAGCTGCTTCTTTGCTGGCATCCAGGCAGTGTACTTATTAGCCAGTAACTGAGTTTACTAAAAGTGGCATTGTTTCTGGCCCTCTTGTCTCATTTTCTTTTTTCACAATAAGATAGCTGAAATCAAGCTATTGATCAGTATGCCTTCCCCTGCCCTATCCTGTAAAGCAAACTGTACTTGGAGCTAGATCATGGTCAAATGGAGCTCTAGGCAAGGTAATGTACTGACCTCCCCTCTCTCCACAGATATTCCACTGTCCCATTATTTGGCTGTTTTCTCCCAACTAGCATAAACATTGTTCAAAACTGCCAGTGTGCACATTGTTTTCTTGTCTACTTTTGAAATTATTACAGATATATGGATTTAATTTAAAACGTATAATTTATTTATCCTTTGTTGACCAGATGGTGATGGGAGTGAAACAACATGTATGAACCAGTAATGACAAAACTACCCATTTCAGAACATTTCAAATGACAGAAGTACCCATTTCAGAACATTTCAAGCAACTCTAAATGACCGAAATTCTCAGTGACTCACCAAAGGCTCTGGCAATTGGTGTAAAGGAATAAGGCTCTTGACTTCTGTAACCAAGGTTCAGGGTTTGAGCCTGAGCAAGTCACTTAACCAAACTGCCATCTGTAATGGGGACATTTTTTTTTTACAAACACATACATGCACATTAGTTCTTCAGAGTAGAATTTGGCTGTCACAATAAATAAATCAATGTTGTGTTCAGTTACCCTGTCCATCACAAATCACACACACACACACACACTTCCTCCAAGTAGTCACATACCTGTAAAGAAAAACTACTAACTTCACAATAGATGCATCTTGAGTATGTATGTTCTATTTGGCAATCAAGCTGAATGTTACTGCTTCCATTTGGCAATCATAGTAAATAAATGAATGTTGTGTTCATTTCACATGCTCTATCACAAACCGCACCACTGTGAGTGTTCTGGGTTAGTACAACTTGCGTTTTCCATTTGGGTTTGAAATCTCACTTGTAAAACATCTCAGGGGTGTGTGTGCATTAAAATGTCTTAAAGTAGCAGGTTCTTATAAAATTTTAATATTATGAAAACTTTCTTTAACATTAAATTAATGTTGTTGATGCCTTAAGGTGGGTGGAGGCTAAGAAATATCATATCCTTCTTGTGTTATTCCAGGTTTTCATCTAACTTTGTAACAGACTTTGCCTAAGGTTGTCTGAGGGTTATCTCCACAAGTAGTAAGTGATTTCTTTATCATTTAAACTTACAGCTTCTGACAATAGGTCTTCTCGTTGAAAATGTTGATGGAGTCTTTATCAGCAAGATGTCCTTCCTTAACACTGCTGCAGTATTCCTTGCAGTAGGGATGTTCTGTCAGGGATAGCCATATATTCAGCCAGCATATCAAAGCCTAGGCCGTTTTATGTGCTGTACATCAAATGTATGTCCAATGTCTGAAGCATAAGGTACATAAGGGATACACAAGTATCAGATCCTCAGAACTTCTTTGCCACCAGTCTGAACCC
Source organism: Protopterus annectens (assembly GCF_019279795.1). Lineage (NCBI taxonomy): Eukaryota > Metazoa > Chordata > Ceratodontiformes > Protopteridae > Protopterus > Protopterus annectens. Next base: position 105,192,105 of record NC_056729.1, read on the forward strand.
ATCTTTTTGAATTTGGTTTGAAGATCGTACATCTCGTATAGTTCTCCAAGCCTAAGGCAGATAAGTACACTATCAGGGACTCTTCCTTTTAATCCTTGTTTGTTTTTTGGCAGGTACATGTCCTCCAAAAAGGGGAAGTGTGAATGTGGAAGGCAGAATCCTCCTAAAGATAGATACAAGAAGTACCTTTTTTGTTTTGGTGCAGATCACAACCAAAAACAGTATGATATTTGCCAGGCATTTGATCCTTAGGCCATGCATATCCACCTTTCTTCCTTTCTGCCTATTTAAAGAACCAGTAGTTAAAACTACTAGGTCAAGGGACTATGGCTTCTGAATCTGTTCACCTGGACATCCGACCATCATCAAAAAAGAAGTTACAACTTGAGACCTACTACTGTTCAGTCTCCTGGATATCTGTTGGATCAGATCAAGAGACAAAGGAACACCCATTTCTAACATCTGCTCTCTCTGTAGTGATCCCCATTGGAGGCAGACATAGGGCATGGCATTTGCATGTCTTCTTGGGCTGAGCCTAAGGTGATTCCATACATCTTTGTAAGGGATGAAATACCAGGCTTCCTTATTAGAGGTAAGACAGGTTTCAGAACCTCCTAGGTTTGTTAGGGCAGATATTCCTGTAAAAAAAGAAAAAAAAAACAAGGCACGTGGTTCCTGCTGCTAAAGACTCCTCAAAAGGAGTGGCAGGACTTCACACAAGATCTTTTTAAAGCTCTTATGGCTTTGAAGCCTCCTCAGGGTTTGTCAAGTGCCTTCTCCTGTTGGTTTTTATTTTTCTTTCACTCCCTCTGAAAGACCTAGGGTTTTGTATTCCTCTAATGAGGATTTTGATTCTGGGGAGGAATCTTTGGCTTATTCCTCCCAGATTCACTCATCTTGCTGTGGGTCCTGATTAGGTGGATGATCTTTCCCAGTTCCCTGGTTGAAGAACTTTCTTTTGGAGATACCATTATTAAAATGATGGAATATTTTCTTTGGGAAAGTTCTCATATGTCTGACATCCAGGAGAGATTCTGTGATTTCGTACAGATGGATTCCCTCAGACCTTTTGCAGTTCCTCCTGTTTTGAAAGCTCTTTTAGACACTTGTAAAAAAATGGACTAGTCTGACAGGTTCTATAAGGTTCCTGAGGCTGAAATGTTTTTGTATAAGAGTCCCTCTTCAGACCTTCTGTGATTTCCCTGTCAGCCAACAAACTGAGCCATGTGACAGGTATGTTAAGAAGGTTCATAACTCTGCTACTTTAGCCTTCAGGGCCATCTGTTATCAGACACACATGACTAGGTATGTGTTCGCCCTTCTTGCCAAACTGGGGGATGTGTTAGCTGACTTGTCTGAGTCTTGATTTTAAAACTTTAGCCCTTTGATTACTGGGTTCAACTTCTCAAGTAGCTTGTCATTCCATAAATCCAGTAGGGATGCTGCTGTTGTTTTCTCTAGGACATCTGCTTCAGGGTTGGTATTTGAAAGCATTCCTGGCTTTGGCTTCAATCTCTTCCAGAAGATGTAAAGGTGAAATTGTTAAGTTCTTCTATAGATACCCAACATTTGTTTGGCTGTGCTGCTGCACACACATCTTTAAAGCTTTGCAAGACCATAAATACATTTTCCTGTTGCCTTTTCATAACTATCAGCGGAATTAAAACTCTTAAGGCACCTTTTATGGATAAGAATCATAAGCATTCTTTAAAAGGCAAAAGAACTAAGAATCTTTTTTTTTTTCCTGTGAAATCTGGGCGGGATTCCCGGAGATAGAAATCTTCTAGGAAACCCGAGCAATTTTGTTTCTTTCCAGAACAAGAAATTTGGGTTGGCAGTTTCTAAGCAAACTATTTCTTCTTGGATTTCTGAGACCATTTCTTTTTCTTTTTTTTTTCACTGCAAACCACTTCCTGCTTCTCCTCAGGCTCATTCTACTAGGGTGGTTGCCTGTTCTGAAGCTTTTCTATGCTAGATCCATTTTGGATGCTGCTACTTGGTCTTCTTTGCACACTTTTCTTAAACACTATAAGTTGGATGTGATTTCTAGGACCAGAGCAAGTTTTGCTGGGTCCAACCTCAATAGGTTTTCAAAGGTCTCCTCAATTCCGTCTTACTTCACTCATTCTTTACATTCGCTCTAATGTTGTCCCTATTGTAAAGAATACTGCAGCAGTGGTAAGGAAGGACATAATATAGTTGTGTAACAACTTGCCATAACAGTATATATACTATTTATTACTGTTGCAGTATTCCATCCCTCACTCCTCCCACCTGCTGGGTTTATCTTCTCCATCTTGCTTGAAGGGTGGTCGTCTTGTTTTCCTTTTTTTCTGGATGTACATGTACCATCTTTCTTGTCTTTCTTATTTGCTGATCCTTTTCTTCTGGTGCAGTTCTGAGGATTTGGTGCTCGTGCGTCACTTATTTACCTTATACTTCGGTTGTAAGACATTCATTTAATGTATGGTGCATAGAAGGGCCTAGACTTTGGTATGCTGGCTGCATGTATAGCTATCCTCAGCAGGATATCCACATTGTAAGGAATTCTGTAATAGTGATAAGTAGGGCATCTGCTGTTGTGGTAAGTTCTTACAGAAGTGTACTTTCTCTAATTACAAATTATTTTGATTCTTCTTTTTTTCTGTTAAAAGATTATTGGAGATTGTCATACCCTGCTTACCATATAGCAGACCAGACAAAGTCTTTGTAGTACAGTTATTTGATGACCAAAATTATTTGCCTTTTTAGATTAAATGTAGTAGATTTTTCAAAAGAAAAAAAAAGAGTTCTCAAATCTGGCAAATGTGCAGTAGGGTTTTGTCCTTTTTATACAAGGAGGGCTTGGAAAACATACCTTGTAAAGGCTTCTACATTTCATTATTCTAACCTATGGCCATTTTGGTTATTCTTCCTACAAGGCAAGGCAGAACTTCACCCAGCACCTTAATGATCTTGATCTTTGCAGAATTCTGGAAGTTTGATCACTTGATGAATATATTCCCTTCTACTTGGGTTGTGTTGATAAACAGTCATATCAGGCACATATTTCATTCTCCATTATTGGGCTCTTACTAATGCCAGCATTTAGGACAAGTTATGACATTTCTGTTAGTCTTAATGACCCATAACATTATCCACTGTGAGAACCATTTTCAACTCATTCAAAGGGGATCCAGTATCTGTCTGCCTGGGACGACATGATCGACAGACCACGATGCTTTGCCAGAGATGGTCTGCACCTGTCTCCCCTGGGATCAGGTTACTGGCTAAGGCTGTTGCCACCCCTATAAGTGCCTTTTTAGGCAAAGTTCAAAGGACAAAACCACCACCGTAACAGGTACAAGCATGCAAAATCTGAAGGTAATGCTACTCACTGCTAGAAGTCTAAACCTCAAAATGCACTCTCTCAAGGCACTCCTAAAAATGGAGAACATCGATATCTGTGCAGTAACTAAGACCTGGTTCAAGGCTGCAGAAAGCACCCCTGCAATACCAAGCTACAACTCTTACCACAATTTTCAGCTACCAAACCAGGATCGAAACACTAAAGGTGGAGGAGTGTCCATATTCACCAAGGATATTCACACCACCAGGTTAGTTGCCCAACACCAATGTGTCTGAAATTCTCCAGGTGCAACTAACACTAGGTAAGACTGCAGTCCAAACTGTAGCTTGCTACAGATCCCCCACCTTGCCCCAAGATTCTTACTACACCTTTCTAAACATACTGGAAAATATTAATATACAACCAAACACCCTAATACTGGGTGATTTCAACTACCCTGCCATTAACTGGGAAAACTACTCGTGCACCAACACCTTTGCCCAACGGTTCTTGGAATTCATAAATTCCAATGCCCTGGATCAACTAATCCATAGTCCCACCAGGGGCTCCAATGTCCTAGACCTGGTCATTGCCAACATGGCAAATCGATGCTCCACACCTATGGTCACACCCCCTCGTTGGTCAGGTCAGACCATAAGCTAATCACCCTTAACATCCACATCCCACCCCCACCCCCCCAGTAAGGAAGCCTCCATAAAAAACTTCTACAAGGCCAGCTTCATGCTACTCAAGTCAGAAGTTACAAACTTCATGACACCCATGCAGACGGGAACTGAAAGTTCGACTGCTGAGTCTTACACTAAGGCACTGTACGAGCACATCCACTCATGCATGAATCGTGCCATCCCAAATAGAACCAAGATGCTCTCCTCCAAAAAAAGGAAGCCAATCTGGTGGTCCCCTGGCATAAACAAACTTTACAACAAAAGGGAAAAAAAACTGTTGTAGAAAAGAGGAAAATCTCAGGATGCAAAAAATTCCCTTACCAGCCTCAGTAAGAAGCTGAGATCCCTCATAAAATCTTCCAAAGCTAGTTACGGAATTAAAATTGCCAAAGATTCCAAAGACAACCACAAGGCATTCTATAACTATGTCAAGAATCTAAATGGCAATGCTCAGATCTGCTCTGAGCTGCAACAGAATGGCATTAAATATACTGATCCCAAGGATATTGCCAATATCCTGGCAGTTCGATTCAGTTCCAACTTCACTCCACTCTCACTCCCTAAATAGCCCATCTCAATACTGGAAGATTGCCAAATTCCGGTAATGGCCACACAGGTAAAGAACGCACTCCCCAAAGCTAAGAATACAGCATCCATGGGACCAGATGACATCCTGGGCTGTGTACTTCGTGAACTACAAAATTAACTGGCACCTCACCTAAGTGTCATGTTTAATCATACCCTCACCTCAGGCTTCGTGCCCACTGAGTGGCACACAGCTACAGTTATCCCACTTCACAAGGGGGGGATCCACCTTGGATCCCAGGAACTACCGCCCCATCAGTCTGACAAGCCTGATCTCCAAGGCCATGGAACGTATTATCATGGAACTTATAAACAAAGACATTGGCAACCTTAAAACACTGGACTCCACCCAGTTTGGGTTCGTGAAGGGCCTATCTTGTCTCCTGAACCTTATTGACTTCTTGGAATCAGTCTCCAGAGCCATGGACGAGGGTAAGGCAGTCCACACTGCCTATCTGGACCTCAACAAGGCCTTTGACACCATCCCCCACTCTGGAATCATAGATAAACGTACTAAGCTGGGCATTAATCCCTACGTCACTCGATGGGTTGCCAACTGGCTTACTGACAGAACCCACACCGTAAAAGTAGCCGACTCCAAATCCAGCTCCAGACAAGTGACAAATGGAGTACCTTAGGGTTCAGTCCTGGGACCTCTCTTGTTTGGCATCTACTTCTTTGAAGTACAGGCCAACACTAAGGGACTCTGGCTAACAAAGTTTGCAGATGACTGCAAACTGGGAGCCATTATTGAATCCCCAGATGATGTGGATACTCTACAAAAGGGCCTTCCAGAAACAGATGCTTGGTGACAGAGCCATGGGTTCAAGCTCAGTGCCAAGAAATGTATAGTTATCCCCTTTGGGGAAAAAACATGTACCCGTGAATTGTCACATAGGCGGCAGTACACTAAACCCCAAAAGTGTGATAAGAGACTTAAGGACACAGGTAGACAGAGGTTTCACCTTCAATAACCATATCGCCACAACTGTCAGGAAATCCTTCTATGTGGCACACCTCATCACTAAGGGCTTTTCATCCAGAAAAAAGGAGGTCATTGTCCCACTGTACTCATCCCTCATTAGACCCATTATAGAATACAACACCCCATTTGGTATGTACCTCTCAAGACATCTGCAACAACTGGAAAGGCCGCAGAAATACCTCACTAAAAGAATCACAGGCCTAAAGCAGATGCCCTATGCTGACTGCCTTAAAAAACTCCAGCTATACTCTGTCGCATATCGTCTACTCCGAGGCGATCTCTGCTTAACATACAAGGCCATGTCAAACCCAGAGCTGTTGGACATGCTACACTTAAAGAAATCCCAATCCCTCAGAGCCACACGCTTCAGGGATCTAAATCTTGTCATCACAATAAACAAAACATGCTGGAGGGATAGGTTCCTGACCCCGAGACTCCTCAGACTCTGGAATAGACTGCCCATATATGTCAAGCAGAGCGCCTCTTTGGCCCACTTCAAAAGGAACCTTGATGATTGGATGGGAGAAAGGAAATTCACCCCAGGGATCACGTCAGTCGCCCTGCTAGACAGGGGTCCAGGGAAGTAAATAGTGTGGGAAGAAATAGCCAGGGAACTGTTATGGCTAGGCTTGTATAGGCCCTAGGGCCAATAGCCTAGTACCAACCTATAAACTTCCTTGATATGCAGAGCCATTCTGCTGCTTTTGAAACAGCTCTTAGAAAACTATTCATTCTTAAAGGTTTTTGTTGTCCCTTTAGAACTTCAGCAAAATACCTCAAGTGCCCTTTTTATAAGTTTTAACTTGTTTGTCCTCGTTGTCATTGCCAGTTTGGTTGAACTAATATAATAGCAAGTAGATTTAATCTGCCTGTGTGTTAAGAGCCAGTGTGGAATTTGCATGTACAGAAACCTTACATTTATCAGTTTATTCAGCCACAGCTAAAGAGTACTGGGAACACACCTAAGCACAAGACAAAGTTATTTTATTATACCAGAATTCCAGTCTATCTATTTGACTGATTGCAGGACCTTTTATAGCCTTCACTATCTGAACTTGTTGGGGCATCATCTATCTGTTTCAGCTCAGGTGATGCCAAATTTTAGACACATGTAGAGTTAAAACCACAATTATTTAACTTGCTTCTACCATACACCCTTCTTCCAAGATAATCCTCCTGTGGATGGCAGGTAGCAAGATTACTTTATCACTGCTCTAGAAATATGCCGTTGGACTGGTGACCGAGACACATTGTTATTGCTTCCAAATGAGTGAGCATCCAAGAACCTGAATCTATACGGACTTGGAGAAATTCAGTAAATTTGTGGCTTACAGAAGACATGAGATATTCAAAAGTAAATCAGTAGTTCTCCTAAGTAAAACAAATTGGATTGGTTTTGCACTCTGGATTTGTTACAGACATGCATACATATTGTTCTTGTTTCAAATCTCTGAAAGTTGCCCCAAATCCACTTGGAAGAAATATTTTAATTTCTGGCATTGCATTTTGTATAACCTCTGTTGCCATCCATCTGTAGTTAAAGCTGAAGTTCTACAGTAACTGTGCTTTGGAGGGGTGGGGGAGAAAGAGCCCTGTGCAAGGATCCTATCCTATCAAATCCTGCCCAAATCCCTTTTCATTTATGGCCACAAAACCACATTTTTATAGCTGAAGTAGACTTTGTTCAAGCCCATTTCTCCTGTTCCAGGACAGAATACAGTACTTCATTGATCATATTTTCCTGCTCTTGGTCTGTTTTAGACCACAGATGTTATGTTTGTGTGTATGACAGTAGTAGTAGTTGCATTATGTTTACCAGTTGTGGTGCTCACTGACAGATTTAAATGCTTTGAGCCATGGGATCTCCATTTCTTCATTTAAGATATATTAGAATGGTAAGTTAATGTCCACAGACTTGCAAAGGGGCTTATTCTTTCTCTAGATTTATATTACTTTTACAGATACAGTCCTGAGATGAGTAATCCCCTGGGAGATAGTCAAGGCAAAAGTATTTGAGCTTTCCAGGAGTAAATCTGTTAGTACTTGGCATACCTTTCTTCCTGTCTTAAATGAAGAAAATATCTTGATCATCCCAGACAGCTCCTTTGGTAGTTAAACATTGCCATATGGACTCTGAATCATGGCAGGTTAGAGGGCATGTCATTGTCATCTTGCAGGCTCTGAATGGCCATGGTTCTTTACTTTACTAATTAAGAAAGTTAAGAAATCTTATCTGAAATGCTGCTAGTTTAAGTGCTAAAGAGCTGCATGTGGTAGTGGTAGTGAGGAATTCCAGTGGCTGATGGCTCCTTTTGATATAGTTTTTTTTTTTTGCAGTGAGGCTGTAAGGCTCTGCAGCAGGTAGGCAGCTCTGAGGAGGAAGAGGGGTCTTGCACAGACATTCTGCAACAAGAAATACATGTTGTAGTGCATGCATATTTAATGCATTCTCATCTTTGTATGTTGGGCACTGATGGAGAGGGACTAATGGGTAGGTCATTAAGAAAATGAAAAGGAAAATCTGCTGTGCATTAGCTTTCTCCTGGAGAGAACAAATGAAGTTTGGACAGTAGATTGTATTGCGGGCTTAAGGTGATGTGGATGGGGCAGTTATTTGTCTGGATTTGAGTCCCCTTCATTTCTTTGGAGATACCTTGTCCCTTGAAGGTATTGTTTACCCACTTGAGGGTGTTTTCTTTTCCCCCACAGTTATATGAATGTTTAAGAAGAGGTTTGTGGGAGGGAGGGGGAAGTGAACCATAAAAAGCAATCCGGTTTCATGGATTTGTTTTGCTGTGTTTAATACATTTCATGCAGTCTGCAGTTAGTGTACCACTGTCCATTCAGGAATCCCTGTATGTCCACCTTCACTCACAGATTTTTATCATTCTCACTGCTGCAGTAGTCTATGGGTTGTGTCCTACCAAGGATACAGCAACTAGCCAGTTTCCAACAGCTTTCATCCCCTCTCCCACTATCACTGTAGCTGCTTACAGGCTGAGCCAGTTTTGGAGGGTGCTATATAAACAGCCAGAATGACTAAAAATCTTTAGTACTTTCTTGCCGGCATTGTGCAAATGCATCCCTGAGGCTCTTCTGGATCAGCAGTTGGCCTAAAACTTCCTGTCAGACAGATAACACCCCTTTGATGAATCATTCCACACTTTTTTTTCGTTAGAAAGATATTTTATATTTTTTAACTGTTTTCTATCAAAATTGTGATATATGTCTTTACGAATACTGGCTTTTCAGCAAAGTAGGTCAGACGTTCCTCAAATACCACATTTGCAGTCTTGGAATTGTTTTCTAATTCCTAGGTGTCTAAGCTGTAAGGGTTATTTTCACCAGTTTTGGAACTAGAATTGTATAGTTATCTGAAAGAGTGTACTTTTAGGGCAGAAACTGTGTGTTTTTATGTAAGGCTTATGTGTACTTTGTGACAAGCTACTGGTATATTTTACTGATGATTCTTTTCGAGGAAAGTGACACTTTTTTCTTAACAGGAGTGGATTGGGTGCTGCTTGAGTAAATTGATGCAGAGCAATTGAAAATTTTTGAAAAGTAGTGTGCTGCTCTGGTGAATTAAGGTTTAACTTGCCTCCTGACCAACTCCTTCCACTGCAGCTTGCTAACAAATGCATTTTCTTAAGAGGGGTCCACCTAAGACTGCCAAAGGGATAATTTTCTTGTCTTCCTGAGGAAGCCTTTAGTTGGGTCTTTCTTTCAGCAGTTGAGTTTTTTAGCATTAGATTCTTGTCAGAAAACTGTATTAAATCTCACTTTTGTTCACAAGGTTTGGGTTTTGCATGTTTCTGGTATGACTAGCCTTTGTTTTTCAGGAAGACCGTGCTGAACTTCAAGCATATCCTGCAGTTTGTTTTAAAAGTTGTTCAGAATTTATTTTGAATCGCAATATTAATTTGTCAGTCTAATTCCTGAAACCAACACATTGGTTGCAAAAAATATCTTCAAAAAAGGGTCATGGTGATTTGGTCTGCCAGCCAAAATATTTTGGATCTGAATAGGCCTGGCAAGCCCATTACCATGCATACAATGTCAAAAATGCTCTCCTGTTGTTACCCCTCCCCTCAGCCCAACAGCAGAGAGTTATATCCTTTGCTGATCCTGGCAGACCTCACTGTACTAGCTTTGTTTTAATGGGTGTCGTGCTTCAGGTTGTCTGTATTGCATTTGCCTTCTCCAGGGATTTTTTTGCAGCTTGGATATACACTCCAGAGCTGTAGCTGACTTAGACAGGCCTGTCCTGTAGAACATCCTGACTCAGTCCCCCATTGCTTATCTGTTTGGATGCCTTTCAAAAGAAAAAGGACATGCTAAGATAATCTTAAAGGAGAAAGCTTATTTTGCAGCAGTTGGTATATGGTAGGAAAAGATTATCAAAGCCATCACATCCATATTTCTACCCAAGTCCAGACATAAGGATTAAGAGGAGAAATGCTGTCTTTTATGGAGTTTGCCCCTTTGTTGTTTTTTGTTATTCTGTTTTCATAGCAGAGGTGTAGGAAGGGCAGAGTTCAGAGAGTGGCTGACCTAGGTGCAAACTTGTAGGGGGTGCCGAACAGTTTTGACAGGGTACAAGCTATCACACTCCTCTTTATTTTCCAAAGTTGGCTACAAGTTATTAGGTTGTTACACAATAAGGTTTTTCTAACTTTAAAAACATCTGACAGATTAAAAACTGTTAAGTGTAGGATGGATATGTTGTCGGGGGTACTAAACTCTCTTGCTACAGTTCTGATTCAATTTGTCAAGAACAAACCAAGGAAAAATGCTAATGTCCCTCCCTAGTGACAATTCCTGTTTCAGTAACAGCAGAATGAACTTTTATAGAGGGATGGTCTTAGTGAGAACTGTAGAGAGTACAGTCTACTCTTTGGATATTTAGAAGAAAATCTGCTGGCTGAAATGCTTTGCATATCTGAAGCTGTAGTAGGTACCTTGTAACAGCCTTTCTTTTCTTCTTCTTACTGTGTGTGTTATCCTGTAAATAGTGCAATCTGCAGGACCTCCTCAAAGTAATGCAGTACATTTATGCAGCAAAAAAATTATTTTGCTGCAGCAGATTCCTTGACTTCTTGCCCCAGTACATTTTTTAGCTTTTCTTTGATGTAGAACATTTTAAGAATTGCTCCTGTTGTTGTCCCTTGTATTCATCCACAGCTATGCGTATTTGAGAGGTGGCAGGGTCCTGCTGAATGAAAATATTACCATGTACATGATGTCCATGGTATCTTCTGAAGGAATGCTCCATGGTTTGATGCCATGGTAACAACATGCATTGGTGTACTTCCTGTGTTAAGCAGCAAGAGCAGGGGACTGTATGAGGAGCAGTATGACCTTTGACGAAAAACAAGCAGGTAGTAGTCTCTTCCTGGATGAGATATTGTAGAGAGCTGGATTTGAAGGAGACAATACTTTTGTCACCTGAATGATACATATTTGAGTTGAATTTCCTTTAGGAATCAGTAGCCTAAATGTAGTCTTGAGTCTTAATTAATACTACTACAGAGCGAAATGGCAATTGTAGGTCAAAAATGAATGTGGTGGTTACTGAAAAAGGGATATAGACTAGTGTAAATTAACTTTACTGCACAGCTCAATGCTAGCATGCTTCACTCGAGATTCTTTATTGCCATCTGTATAGATGCAGTTATTTTGTTAGCTTAAGAGAAATCACTAACTTTTGAAGAGACTTTAGTAGAAACATTTGACCAGATTCCAAATGACTTGCTGTCTTCTGTAAGTGACTTACCCCAGTATAAGGTCACTATAAGGTCTGTCTATAAAGCAGGTTAACACTAGAGTAAGTCACTTAAACCAAGAGCAAATCTTTATCTTTAGGAATCAGGCCCATAGTAAATGGGAGTATTTATGCTAGTATTTATGCTAAGAACACGAACAAAACAATAAACTGAATAAATAAAATAAGGAGCAATACGACTCACAGACAGAAACCAGAAACCTTTATTTAGCTCTTTCGTCAGCTGTCAGCATTGACTTCTTCAGAATACAGAAAAGCACACTGAACCGCTTGTTAAATATGCACTTTTGTCACATGACTTACACTAATTAAACAATTAATTAATTTTAAAAGGTGTATGTTCATATTACTTAAAAAACTGAAATTAATGATAATTAATTAAAATTAATGATAACGTCCCTATAATACTAGCAGCAGGAAAAACATTTTTAATACGTAACATTGAAAGCAGCTTTTGGAACGGACAAAGTTGTGTTGTGCAAACTGGGATGATAAAACATATATAAACTGTACAAAGGTAATAATCAAATTCTCAGAAATAAATAATAAATAACCTCTTAATTCTTTCACAATATATTAGCTTAAAATGGCCTTAATAAAATTACATTTTTGTGTACATATGAAATTCAGCTTTTAACTTGAGATAGCTAGAAATGGCATTCACAGCTCTGTCTGTTCCAAAAGCTGCTTTCGGTGTTACATATAGAAAATTATGTTTTTCCTGCTGCTAGTATTATAGGGAATTTGTCATTAATTTAAATTTTTTAAATAATATGAACATACACATTTTAAAATTAATTGTTTAATTAGTGTAAGTCATGTGACAAAAGTGCATATTTAACAAGTGGTTCAGTGTGCTTTTTTGTATTCTGAAGAAGTCAATGCTGGCAGCTGACAAAAGCGCTAAATAAAGGTTTCTGTCTGTGAGCCGTATTGCTCTTTCTTATTTTATTTATCTAGTATTTATGCTAGTTAATCTGTTAATATTTCCCCCGGAGTGCTTTCAGTCTTAGCTGCTGACACCTTAGTATAAATATTATGTCTACAGGTTCAGTAAGAAACGTCTGACTTTTGTATTACTCAGCCACATTACTATGGTATGGCAGGATTCTAACATGTGTTGCACTGTTTTCTGTGATTAAACCTGTGTAGGCAGTCTCAGTCCAGAAAAAAAATCCCGTCTTCAGGTTTTAAGAAGTGAATATATATAAATGGATCTGTTTTTTTTTTCTTTAACAAAGTAACTTACTGTAATTAACGGATTTGCAGAAGATTCTGATGGAGGATGTTACTATCTAAAAACAACAACATTCCAAGTAAATCATATTACTTTATGACAAACATCCAGCTACTTTCATAAATTGGAAAATGGTGAAAGCCTGATGCCAAAATATTATATAGTCTTACACGCTGTGTTCACAAAAGCAAATTGTAAAGGTGTAAAATTCCTCACAGCTGAGCTATGTCTAGTTTTGTGTAGCTGTACTCAGAACATGTCCCATGACAATTTTGATTTTTTTGTCTTGTTTTTCTTTCAGAGGATGAACAAGTGTCCGCTGTATAAGAAGAAATTATTCATCTGGGTTAAGGCTGCAGTGCTGCCAGTTACCTTAAAAGGAGAGCACAATCCAACATCCCAGATGTAGGAGCCTTGGAACTCTAAAACGAGTATGGTGTGGGCACCATTCACTCCTTCCCTGCCTTAAAGCAGCATGGGGCTTTTTAAATCCCCCGCATGTGAAATACTGTGAAGAAAACACCCTGGCACTTTGGAAACTGTGTTGCTCGAAATGCACAGTGTAGAAATCTCCCAAGCTACAGCTGTCATCGCCTTCCATGATTATCATTCCACATTCCCCCGTTTACGTTGGCATTGCAAGCATTCAGCATTGGCTGCACTTCATACCTAATGCCTAACTGGTGTTTATTTTTTTCAGTCTCCCTTTTTATAAATGGGATATATTGAGAATTGTATTTGGCCTTTTCACTTTATAAAGGCACTTTATGTGTTTGATAGCACAGTGCTTTCTTGCCTCCTCACAACCTTTGTTACACTTCTTTATGCTGTCATGCTTTCAGAACAAAACGAGTTACATCTTTATAATTACAGTATTATTTTACACATTTAATTTATGTATTTGTAATTTAGAATGATAGTATTTGCAATCATTAACTGGATGACATTGCAGTGAAAGGCAGCTCCAGATTTCACATTGTTTTTACTAACTGTTGTTTTCCAGTTTTGTTTTCCAATGCTGTCTTGGCACTAGGAGCAAGCAGGCCATTGTACTTCAGAAAAAAAAGACTAAGAAAAAGGAAGATTTTAGTAATAATGTGACTACGTATTGCCAGCCTTTGTAATGCAGAACACTCACAAGATGTAAACACTTAGCCAGCTTTGTGGAACACTGCATGTCTAATAAAGGCTGATGTAACAGCCACCCTCTCACAGCTGCTATTAACCCTTTGAATTGAGTACCCACAGATATTTTGTGTTGTCTTTGCACAGACTCCGACAAACTGAAGGCTGCCAATCCGAGTAGTACTCAAATATGAGGAACTGCTGGTCTTGGATTTTATTCATCGAGTGGAGCTGATCATATTGATCAGTATAGTTACAAGTTTTAGAAAAATTGCAGTGTTTTTTCACTGTATTGAACAACATCAGTGCTTTATTTAATTTTTCTCTTATCTCATGGCTTTCTTTTTTTTTTTCTCATTTCATTTTTTGCTAATATATCACTTGGTCAGTTATACATTTGTAAGATACATGTAAAATGCATCATTTGCCAGTTTTTTGATTATAGTCTATGGACATTGTGTGCATATAGGCAGACAGAACTAGTACTGATTACAAAGTTGCACAGATGGTATATTAGCATTAATTAATTGTAGTACATAGAACTGCTAATCTCAGTTCGCTCTGTGATGTCAAGTGCAGAATGTACAATTAACTGGTGATTTCCTCATCCTTTTGATACTACTTGTACCTGTATGTCTTTTAGAAAGACAATTGGTGGAGTCTGTATCCCTTTTGTATTTTTAATACAATAATTGTACATATTGGTTATATTTTTGTTGAAAATGGTAGAAATGTAATATGTTTATGCCTCAGCATCCAGTTTATACAAAGCTGGAGAACCAATAAATACTATAACAAAAACCTGTGTTGTGTACTGTATGTTAAATGTCAGAATATTGATGCCACATGTTCTTGGCCTAGTTGTCAGTTCTGGTTTTCCACCCAAGTGATTACACACACCCACACATCTCTAAATGTAATCCTATTTACTAATTCCATCATGCTACTTTCCTTTCTATTTGAGCAGAATGCAGTAAGTACCTGTAATGCTGGCCTCTGTTGCTGACGTTCAGCATAACTTGTGTTTGTGCATCGATCATTAAGATGGTGTCAGACTCAGCTGTATCTCTTACCTTTTTCTTTGCACTATCAAAGCCCAGCACCATCCTGTTAGTTTCATATCATTACTTTCTGGTTATCTTTGTAGTGTCTGTCAGGTTTTCTTACAGCCTGTCATATTTGACAAAAATGAAAACTTGATGTGACAGTGTATGGAAGAACAAGCTACTTTAATAGTGAAGCTAATCCTTTAGACCTTTTTATTCACCAGTCATGCAGAATTGTTAATCTTGATTAGAAATGTGTCAAAAAGGTGTTTGCCAACCTTGACTATTATGGAATATGTATAAAAATAACACCTTAGAAAAATAAACTAATATTTCAGCACACTAGCTGAATAATGTATAGAACCAAGATGCTCTCGTCCAAAAAAAGGAAGCCAATCTGGTAGTCCCCTGCCATAAACTATACAACAAAAGGAAGAAGCTGTTGCAGAAAAGACAAAAATCCCAGGATGCAAAAAACTCCCTTACCAGCCTCAGTAAGAAGCTAAGATCCCTCATAAAATCCTCCAAAGATAGTTACGAAAATAAAATTGCCAAAGATTCCAATGACCAACCACAAGGCATTCTATAGGTATGTCAAGAATCTAAATGGCAATGCCCAGGTTGGCTCTGAACTACAACAGAATGGCATTACATTTTCTGATACCAACCCAACTTCACCCCCCTCTCACCCCCTAAAGGGCCCATCTCAATACCAAAAGATTGCCAAATTCCGGTAATCACAGCCACACAGGTAGAAACCACAGTCTCCAAAGCTAAGAATACAGCATCCATGGGACCAGATGACATCCTGGGCTGTGTACTACATGAACTACAAAATTAACTGGCACCTCACCTAGGTGTCATGTTTAATCATAGCCTCACCTCAGGCTTCGTGCCCACTGAGTGGCGCACAGCTACAGTTATCCCATTCCACAAGGGGGGATCCACCATGGATCCCGGGAACTTACCCGTCCCATCAGTCTGACTAGCCTGATCTGCAAGGGCATGGAACGCATTATCATAGAACTTATAAACAAAGACATTGGCAACCTTCAAACACTGGACCCCACCCAGTTTGGGTTCATGAAGGGCCGATCTTGTCTCCTGAACCTCATTGACTTCTTCGAATCAGTCTCTAGAGCTGTGGACGAGGGTAAGGTGGTCCAAACAGCCTATCTGGACCTCGCCAAGGCCTATGACATCATCCCCTACTCTGGAATCGTATATAAACTTACTAAACTGGGCATAAATCCCTATGTCACTCAATGGGTTGCCAACTGGCTTACTGACAGAACCCAGGCTGTAAAAGTAGCCGACTCCAAATCCAGCTCTAGACAAGTGACAAGTGGAGTACCTCAGGGCTCAGTCCTGGAACCGCCCTTGTTTGGCATCTACTTCTCTGAAGTACAGGCCAACACTAAGGGCCTCTGGCTAACAAAGTTTGCAGATGACTGCAAACTGGGAGCCATTATTGAATCCCAAAATGATGTGGATATTCTACAAAAGGGCCTTACAGAAGCAGATGCTTGGTGCCAGAGCCATGGGCTTAAGCTTAATGCCAAGAAATGTATAGTTATCCCCTTTGGGAAAAACCATGTACCCATGAATTACCACATAGATGGCAGTACACTAAACACCGAAAGTGTGATGAGAGACTTAGGGACACACATGGACAGTAGTCTCACCTTCGATAACCACATCCCCACAACAGTCAGGAAATCCTTCTGTGTGATACACCTCATCACTATGGGCTTTTCATCCAGAAAAAAGGAGGTCATTGTCCCACTGTACTCATCCCTCATTAGACCCATTATAGAGTACAATGCCCCGTTTGATATGTACCTCACAAGACATCTGCAACAGCTGGAAAGGCCGCAGAAATGCCTCACTAAAATAATCACAGGCCTGAAGCAGATGCCCTATGCTGACCATCTAAAAAAACTCCAGCTATACTCTGTGGCTTATCGTCTACTCAGGGGCAATCTCTGCTTAACATGCAAGGCCATTTCAAACCCTGAGCTGTTGGACATGCTCCACTTAAAGACATCCCAATCCCTCAGAGCCACATGCTCCAGGGATCTAAACCTTGTCATCACAATGAACAAAACATGCTGGAGGGATAGGATCCTGACCTTGAGACTCCCCATACTCTGGAATAGACTTGCCCATAAATGTTAAGCAGAGCGCCTCCTTGGCCCTCTCGAAAAGTAACCTTGATGATTGGATGGGAGATAGGAAATTCACCCCAGAGATCACGTCAGTCACCCTGCTAGACAGGGGTCCAGGGAAGTAAATATTGCGGGAAGAAATATCCGGGGAATTGTTTGGCTAAGATTATATAGACCCTAGGGCTGATAGCCCAGTACCAACCTATGATATCCTGGTCTTTAATTAAAATACAGCCAAGCCAGCAAGACATGTTTCAGTAAATAAGGGAATGTGTCAGGGTTATTGCACTTTATCAGCATACTTAAGTGGTGGATGTGTAACATACTGAAATATGTGTTACAAGAAGCATCTCTTATTTTTATTATGAATATGTGTACCATTTAAAGATGGAAACCAGCAAAATCCCCCATTAGATAAAAAAGGAATAAAGGTAAAACAAACAGTTGCCGTAACAGTTAAATTAGTGATTTAGAGAAATTCAAGTCCATAAAAAAAAAAACACTGAGTGTAAACAGAAAACACTAAAAGTACAAAAATTGTTTGTTCCAAGATCGCAAGTTAAGAACTTTCGCCACACAGAGTGGCTTTTTCAGGCAAATCTAAATAGAACAATTGCAGCCACCATTTAAATACAGCATAGAATGGTCACATATGTACTTGTCATGTGACTCCCATCAAATACAATGTGACATGGTCACATGATGTATATATGGTAGTCATGTGGCAGATTTAAAATTAAATGAAGTTTAATAAAATTCAGCAATTAATATTTAAAAATGCAAATAAATAAAACATACTAAACTTAAATGGTTGAATTTATATTTACATAATCATTTCATACATTCATATGTATGTCATTGAGAAGTGGTTTTAAAGGTACATGCCCATTCAGATCTGGAGATTTGTGCTTTGAAGTGTAAAATCCAATACAATTCTTGTAATGCAAATTACAAAATGCAAAATCTTACACTGTCCCTCTATCAGCTTTGTGTTTAAACAGTACATTATTTAATATCTGTCTCGTTATCTCAGAGATATGATTACTAATATGTTTTTTTCAGTTTTTGATTAGTCTTGGCCACATAGTAAGCCTCAAGGAGTACACACAAAGCCAGATATACTAAATTCCTAGTATTACAATTCCTTGTTACTCTTAGCTCAAATTCTTGACCATTCACTGGATGGACAAACACTGTCAGTATAGATATACTTACAATAGACAGTTCCACACATATAGGTACCCATCGTAGTGGTTGTGACCTAGGTGGGAATGCATCATTGCTTTTTGCTTAATGGTTTCAATTAACATTTCTCTTGTATCCAAACTGTGGTCTACCTGTAATTACTGTTCTTAACTCGTGCACATCCTGCAAAATATTCCTGTATTTGTTTATAACTTGTCTAACAGTGCTGGTATTTTTATTATAAGTTAGCATGCATTTCACTGTTCTCTTTGGTTTAGAAAGCAAAGGAATACTTCTATCAATAATTGGTTCAACAGAGAAGGGGGATATGACAGTAGTGGAACATCGTTGCCTGCTTTCATTGGTAATGTTATTTATTACATGGGTGTCATATCCCTTCATTATAAAATCATTAGTCATTTCTCTTAGCTGATTATTCATCAGATAGTCAGATGTGTTTAATCGAGCTACTCGCATCATCTGATTCCTGACTATGTTATCAAATATAAACTGAGGGTGCATGCTGCTTCTATGTAAGTAGGAGTTCCATTTCACAGGTTTCCTGTAAAGTGTAGTAGTGAGTGTGCCATCAGTATCCTTATGTACAGTAACATCAAGGAACTCGATCTGACTAAAGGCTAAAATTTTCTTAAACTTTAAAAAAAACTGAATGTGTTTGATATAAAATGAAAAAAAAAATCATCAAACTGTTTTGTATTGCCACTCCATATGAGAAACATATCATCCACAAACTGTTGATGAAATAAAACCTTACTATTAAATGGATTTTCAGTTGCTAATACATACATAACGATGTTTGCATACGCATTAGCGACAGCTGTACCCATTGTTACACTTCATCTTTTTGCATATTTTCTTCTGAAAAAGAAACACATTATTTGTGAGGACAAGCATTAGCAGTTTTCAGTGTGTCTGTGTAAACCTGCGTGTACTCTGTGAAATCTAACAAAAATTATTTAATTAATTGAACCCAGTTTCGTTTGGTGTCATGGTAAAAAGGGAATCAACATCTAGGGTTGCAAAGTAGCAAGCATTAGCCCTATGATATTGTGACCAATGTTGTAACTGCTGTAAAAATTGAGTTTTGTCTTTATTAATAGCACCTGTTTTCTAAAACCCCACTCTAAGTTGAGTCTCTCAAAACTTTGAGATTGGTTCGGTAACCTAACCATTAGCTGAAACTATAGGTCTAAACAGAGGGTTAGTCAGGGATTTGTGTATCTTCAGTATACCGTATATGAATGGAGTCTTTGGAAATTCAGTAAAAACATAGTCAAACTGGTTCCCTATTTTTTTCCCTTCATTCAAAAAAGTATGTAAACATTCATGCACTTTAGTAATCAGTTTAGTGTATTCACATATAGAAATACATTCATAGTTTTGGCTAGTTAACGTTTTGTTCCTATTCTGAATATAATACACCATATCAAGTACCACAATTCTCCCACCCTTGTCAGCACCCTTACTAGTAATGTCTGGATTATTCAGGAATGTTTTAATAGCATTGTATTTCTCAGATCAAAGGTTATAAAAAACATTATTTTCTGTTTGTAACAAATCTTGTTTATCTCGCGCTGAACAGCAAGTTCAAAAACCTAAGTTATAGTGTTGTTAACTGGCACAAAGGTGCTGGAGCATTTAGGAATGCTGTCAGTATTAATGTGCTTATCTGTAGAGCCGGAGTGTGCTTTCAAATTAAGTGCCCTTACAAAATATTTAAATTCAGACAATGGTTTAGAAATATCAACAGTGCATGCAGGTGTAAAAGTTAAACCTTTCCTTAACATAGATAGTTAATTTGCACTCAAAGGATATTTAGGTAAGTTAAATACCAGTTCTAGATTCTCATCTGACTTCTTGTTCTCTTCCGTTGTAATGTGTTTTTCTGACATTGTTTGTTATGTTGTTTCTCTTTTGATGGTCGAGATTCTGGTAGAGACAAAGGTTTCTCTAAAAAAGGAAATTCTGTGGGGTCTAGTGCTCCAACAGTTTTAATGTCGTTTGTTGTTCAGTTTCATTACAAGTTGTACTGTTGTTCTGTGTAGATAGTAAAGGAAGAACAGGAAATGACCTCATGTCTTTATTCACCAATCATGGTAAAATTGCAGGTGGGTCTATCAAATTGGTCTTCATCAGTTGCAGATCAACAATAATTGAAGCAGGTTGCCGAGGTTGTGTATTGGCAGCTAGTTCAAAACATTTTAAAGGTGGGCCATTTCCTTCAATCTTCCAAACAAGTACATTACCCCTTTTAAAATCATTTAGATCCCTCCTTTTCTGTGTTTCTATTGACCTCTTTTCAAAAGCTGAAATGTGCTCACAAGCCTCATACAGAAGGTCGGTACTAAACATTCTGCTCTATAGCAGACATTAACTCAGTATATAAAGATTCAACTTTAGCTTTCAAGTCAGTTTCTATCAGCTCAAAGAATGTGTTAAGAGTTCCATAAACCTAAATGAGCAGCTTAAATCAATAAGCTGCCACCTTCTAAGTAAATCCAGATATTTATTGCGATAGGTGGGCATTTTAACACCCTAAGCCCACATGGGATAACTTTATGCTGCAGATAAACATTAAAGCTTAAACATTGCCACTACAGTTATTTGAAATGACATACATCCTTCAAACTGCTTCAGTTTAATTTTAAACTGTTCAAAAGAGTCATTACCTTGATTAGTATGTATCTCAGTCTGCTGCCATTGAGTGTCTAACAGACCAAGTAAAGGGTTCGAAGAAACGTCAACTAGTTCAGAAGCATTAGAAAGACCAAAGTGATGCATTGCTGGTAGATTGTATGGTACTCGCTGAGCAGCCAAGTGCTCTGGATTATGTGGATTTAACCATAAATGAACCCACTGTTTTAGTGTTCCTCATTGAACAGCTTGGACTCTGCTACATTGCTTTTGATTGGTTCATATACTGCAATTACTGACAATCAGCATTGCGCTATATAAACCAATCAAATAGCTGTTCTGCACTGAACAGCATTGGCTGTGCTGCACAGTTTTTGATTGACTTGAATACCGCAATTACAACCAATTGCCATCTCTGTATATGAACCATTCAAGTAACTTCCTGAGGACGGGAACCAATGAGATCTCCCAAATATGTGACCATTCACATAGGAATGGTTGTGGAAAACTGCATTTAAAGAGAGGAAGGATCCTTTTAACAGCTGGTATTGCAATTATTTACTGTTAGTGTTTTGCTTCTATTTTTTTCCCTCTCCTTAAATGCATACCTCTCAACCTTCTAAAGTAAGAAATCTGGACAAAGCCAATAGCCAAACATAATGCAGTGATAAAGCCACAAAAGTAGGGATAGTTTAGATATTGCTGTTAAAAAAACACAGTTGAGCCCTGCAGAGTAAAGTCCACTGTAAAATACAAGAAAGCACACTGCCACGGCTAGGAAACACTCGTTGATGCTTTATTAACCAAATTACAAAGGATTGAGCGCTTTCTTTCCTATAGCCAGGGATTTCATCAGAATTTAGATATTGCTGTTATAAACTTGGAAAGTTGCTAGAATAGCAGGTTTTGTGTTACACTATATATATATATATATATATATATATATATATATATATATATATATATATATATTCTGAAGGATATGATGTCTGAAACTCAAATTTCTGTCATTATCATATTATTTCATTCCTCTGTGATTTGCAAGAAATCTACACATTTCATGAGGAACAGACCAAACATATGACGCAAAAAATTGGGCTTTCTGCAAAATTCTGGACAGTTGAGAGGTATGACAAGGGTGTGTGTGTGTGTGTGTGTGTGTGTGTGTGTGTGTGTGTGTGTGTGAGAGAGGTGTCATAGCTGTCAACCCCTTAGTCCAAGAAATCTGGACATAGCCTTATTGGGGAGGGGGGGGGTGATGACAAAGGACCAAAAAAGGAACCAGTTTTAAATATTGCTCTTATAAACTTAGAAAGTTGCTAGAATAACAGGATTCTTGTTGGCATGCATTTTGTGAAGGATATAAAATTTGAAACTCAAATGTATGTAATTATTCAGAGAGACGGTCTTCAGTGGTTTGCCAGACAATATACATTTTATGAGGAAAAGACCAAAAATATTTAAACATGCAAATAAATAAAGCGTACTAAAATCAAAAGGTTGAATTTATATTTACATAATCATCATTAAGAAGTGTTTTTAAAAATATGTGCCGATTCAGACCTGGAGACGTGCGCTTTCAAGAATAAAATCCAGTAAAATTCATCTAATTCAGTATAATGTGAAATGTTACCACCACGCAAAGATTCATAAACAATATGCAAAATACAAAATTTAAAATCATGCTTTGGTCCTGTATCGGTCTTTAAGTGTGGAAACTGTGTCTGTTGTATGTCTATACTGATAGAGTGTTCATCCAAAGCGACAGGGAATTGTAATACTAGGAATTTGGTATATCTGGCTTTTTGTGTATGCAGTGAAGCTTACTATGTAAGACAAATCAAAAATTGAAACAACGTATTAATAATCATATCCCTGAGATTAAGAGACAGATATTAACTAATGCGCTGTATAAACACAAAGCTGATAGAGGGCCAGAGCATGATTATAAATTTTGTATCTTGCATGTTGTTTATGAATCTTTGGGTGGGGTGGTGGTAACATTTTTCATTATACTGAATTAGATACATTTTATTGGATTTTACACTTGAAAGCGCACGTCTCCTGGTCTGAATGAGAGCATGTATCTTTGAAACCACTTCTTAATGACATACATATGAAAGTATGAAATGGTTGTGTAAATATAAAATGTTAAGTTGTCAATCTCGCCTTCATTCTTGCTTGATGGGTTCGGAGCCGATCCTCGGCTCCGACTCGGCACTTGCTTTAGCTCGAGAACTCCTTTTACCAGCTCGAGGCAGCCCCATATCCCATGATGCAAGGCAGTAAGTACCCAGATCTCGTTTGCCGCTTCGCTTGGGAGGTCTTCTTTTTACCAGCTCCTGGTAAGTTGTTTCACTTTGTGATTTTCAAGCCCCTTTTTAGTCAAAAACTAATTTTTTTATAGTTTAAATTTAATTTCTATCCCTTCCTGACAGAAATTCCCTGTCTTTTGAATTTGTTCTTAGTTATCCCTATCCCATCCCCCTGTTAGGGTGTGTGTGTTGGTGTTTTTTATAGAATACCTTTTGGTATTTTGTGTAATTTAATTTTATTTTGACTGGTGTGTGTGTGTGTGTTGTGCGTCGGCACCATGTCAAAGGAGAGGGTTTCAGGTTTTAAGAAGTGTGACTCGTGCTGTCAGAAAATGTCTCTGACAGACGGTCACACTTCTTGCCTGTATTGTCTGGGCCCTCTTCACCTGCAGGACTCCTGTGCTATTTGTCACTCCTTCAGCCAGAGAGTCCTGCAGGAGAGACGTAACAAACTGGTTCTTAGGGGCCTTCTTAAGCCGGAGGGCTCTCCGGCTAAGTCGGCTCCACCGAAACCAGCAAGAGTTTCCAAGGCCCAGGCTTCTGTTTCTAAGCCTGCGGCCTCGGCTCCGACTCGTACAGAGTCGAGATCGGCTCCGGCTGGAGCCGATCCTGGCTTGACTAAGCCTTTGGCACCGATGGCCATCGGTGCCGAAACTGTATTGTCCACTTCGATGTCGGCTCCGATCGGCTCCGACACCCATGTGGCACAGGCATCGGTGTCGGCTCCGATCGGCTCCAACACCGTTACTTTGGTGGCTGTATCGGCTCCGGCTGGAGCAGATACATCGAGGCGTTCTGTCGGCTCCGAGAAATCGGCTCCGACAGGATCCATAGTGTCGGCTCCGATGGCTCATTCCAGGAAGAGGTCGAGGTCTCCTTCCTTGGAGCCGATACTTTCGGCTCCGGCTTCACCTCTTCTGTCGGAACGGAGCCATTGGAGCCGATCTTCAAGGTCATCCAGGTTGTCTGACCATGACCTAGAGAGAGTGGTCAGCAGATTGTTCAAGTCACAGGTACTGGCCCAAATGCTTCACAGTCCGTCTCAGCAGACGACTGTTGGTCCACACCCCGTTACAGTTCCTCCTTCAACTCTACCCCAGAGCTTGGAGTTGGAGTCTTCGGGCATAGTTACTGCTACGGCTGGAGGACGGATACCCCCTTCTGTTCCTTCAGCCTCTACTCTTATCTCCTCTTCCTTAGAGGGATTCGGTGGTCGGGCTTCCATGGTCTCCTCCGAGGGGGTGAGTGGCATCGGACCCTTGTCCGAACCCGCTCTTCCCCTTGGAGCCTCGGCCTTGGTGAGCTCGGCTCTGACATCTGCCTCGGATGCTTCCCTTTCGGTGGTCCCTGGAGTTCCTAGCTCTTCGGAGCGGGTTCTCTCGGACCTGCCTGGGAGGGGAGCATTCGAGGTGATGAAGAGTGTACTGGCCACTGGTATCAGTCAGCAGTCTCTTCCCGTAGCTCCTCCCTGTATTGTACCTGTTGACATCTCTGCCACTTCTCTTGCTACAGGACCCAGAGATCCTCCGCCTCAGGTTTCCCCATTGGGAATTTCCCCTCTTCCGAGGATTCTCCTGATGTTTCGGGAGATCCTCCTAGGAAGAGGACTTGTAAGAGGAAGCATGTAGACTCCCCGAGTCTGTCACGCCGGATACTGACTTTGATGAGTCAGAGGGATCCCTAGATCCCCTCTGAGGATGTCTCCTTTTCGGACATCCTAGAACTTCTGAAACAGAGGGAAACTGGCCCACCAACAATCCCTCTGAGGATGAGTCAGTATACCTAGACGCGTTTGGATCTCGGCCCTCCACCACCTGGGTGTCTCCGCCTTCGACCCCTTATGCAGGTTATTGCACGAAAGGCGTGGACAGCTCCTGACTCTGTAGAGCCAGTCCCTAGGAGGCCTTCTAAATTTATCACTGCCCCTAGTGACAAACAATTCCTTACCAAGGGTGTCCCCGCTGATGCCATCGTGGTGGCTGCCGCCACCAAAAAGGAACTTGCAGATCCTTCCGTGCCCCTCCATCCTCCTAATAAGGACTCTACGACCATGCATAGGTACGCAAGCGGATGTTTTCCTCAGCGACCTTTGCTATGCTCGCTGAATTATCTTTGTCACTTCACCAGACTCCAGAGAGATATCCTGAAGGAGCTGGGAGAAGTAGTTCAGGATCCTACAGCTGCAGGGGCTCAAGAAAAGATTGCTTCGCAGCTAGGAACCCTCAATTCCATTGCTAACTCCTCCATGCGGCTAATATCTTATGCTGCGGATGGAGCGAGTAGAGCCGCAGGCACAGGTGTGGCTCTTAGACGCCAAGCCTGGATGCGGCTATGTGATTTTGCGGATCCCTTTAAGGCGTCCTTCACAAATTCTCCCTTTGATGGGTCAGCTTTGTTTGGCCCTCAGGTGAAGGAGACCTTGACCAGGTGTGAGCAGGACGGCAAGACTCTTTCTGCTGTTGGAGTCCGTTTTTCCACCCCTTCTAGGCCTTATCCCAAAGGACAGAAGGGTGGTAAGATGTGGTTCCGTAAATCCCAAGGAGTCACGCCGGATTCACGTGGTCAGTTTACCCCTAGAGGCAGAGGGGGTAACAACAACAGACGCCGCTCTAGAGGCAGAGGGGGTCCAAAAAACCAGGGAAACAGGGAGCCTCTCTCTGATAAGCCCTTTCAGCATCCCTGAGGTGTTGCCCGGCTGTCCCTCCTTGGAGGCAGTCGGGGGAAGATTATCACTGTACCCAGAAGCCTGGCATTCCCTCACTCAAGACAGATGGGTACAGTCGATCATATCCAAGGGTTACATAATTCCTTTCGAGGAAAGTCCCTTCCCCTCAAGTTCCCTTCCAGACGTACCACCCGGTCTAAGGGACATTGCAGAGTTAGAAATCGCAAAACTACTGCAAAAAAGAGCCATTCAGCCAGTTACAATAGGCCATTCAGAGCCCGGAATCTACTCAAGGTTCTTTTTGGTCCCCAAAAAGACGGGAGACTGGAGACCAATATTGGATCTCAGCAGACTCAACAAGTCTGTCAGGAAGACAAGATTCCGAATGGTCACACTTCAGTCAATTCTGCCCTTCTTACAGAAGGACAACTGGATGTGCTCAATAGATCTTCAGGATGCGTACTATCACATCAAAATTCACAGACGCTCCAGGAGATTTCTCCGCTTTGGGCTGGGGAGCAGTCATTTCCAGTTCAGAGCCCTGCCCTTTGGTCTCACTACAGCGCCCAGAGTGTGCACCAAATGCATGGCAGTGGTCACGCCTCACCTGAGACGCCAAGGATTCCAGGTGTTTCCGTATCTCGACGACTGGCTCCTGTCAGCCACCACCAGGCATCAGCTTATACAAGCCAGGGATTACACAATAGACCTTTGTTCTCATTTGGGCATCTCAGTCAACTTCGAAAAGTCATCCTTATCGCCCTGCCAGTCTATTACCTTCATAGGCGCAAACTTAAACACTGTTCGGATGTCAGCTACCCTTACAGAACAAAGAGTTTCAGACATTCAGACTCATGTCAGGATCATTCTGGCCAGCAAGAAAGTACAGGCCAGAATGGTTCTAAAAGTATTAGGTCTCATGGCTGCGCCATTACTCTTCTTCCCTGGCTCGATTCTACATGCGCCTCCTTCAGTGGATGCTGTTCACACAGTGGTCATACCAGCAACTCCCAATGCGTCACCAGATTCTGGTGACACAAACATGCAAAGAACATCTTGCTTGGTGGATCACATCGCCTCAGGTTCACCAAGGCAGATGCTTTGTACCTCCGCCCCGATAGCCACTGTCACCACGGATGCCTCCCTGATCGGGTGGGGGTCATTATCAGGGCAGGATGGTTCATGGGACGTGGCAACCGCTCGAGTACCATCTGCACATAAATGTCCTGGAGATGAGAGCAGTGCTTTTAACGTTGCAAGCCCTCAACGACTTTCTTCCCGTAGGGACAATTGCAGTCCACACAGACAACATGTCTGTAGTTTGGTATATCAACAAACAGGGCGGAACCAAGTCCTACCCCTTGTGTCGAGAAGCGCTCAGACTATGGCAATGGGCGATCTCCTCTCATCGGTTTCTGGTAGCAACGCATATCCCTGGGAAAACCAACATTATAGCGGACAGATTGAGCAGAGCTATTCTCATGCCTCACGAGTGGTCTCTCAAGCAATCCATAGCGGAAGAGATTTTTCTGGAATGGGGTCGTCCATGTTGCGATCTTTTTGCTACTCCCCGAAACAGCAAATGTCCAGACTTCTTCAGCCTCTTCCCTCTATCAGGCCATCCCCCCAGAGACGCTCTGACCCAGGATTGGCCCCAGGGACTTCTTTATGCCTTCCCCCCTTTTCCTCTGATCCCTCAGGTGATCCAGAAAGCTACCGTTTTGAGAGCCAAATTGATTCTCATTGCCCCTTACTGGCCTCGACAAGTTTGGTTCCCGTTCCTCCATCATCACCTTTTGGTGCAGCCGTGGCATCTGGACCCAGTGCCAGATCTATTGATTTACCAATCCAGTCAGCTGCACCGGTCAATCCCTTCTCTCAACCTCACAGCATGGTTGCTCCACTTCCTTCCTTAGCCAGGCTTCCTTTGATCTCTAACCCAGTTAGAGATATCATAGTAGCTTCACTAAAATCCTCTACCAGGAGGATTTACACAAGCAAATGGAAACGTTTCTCTTATTGGGCTAAGGCCCAAAATATTGATCCTTTTACTGCCCCTGTTCAGGCAGTTCTGGACTTCTTAGCAGAGATTTTTCATGCAGGCTCCTCTTCTTCCACAGTCGGAGTTCAGTTGGCTGCTATTTCTAATTTTCATGTCGGGATAGCAGATCATAATATTATGTCCCATAGGCTCTGCAGGGCCTTCTTGAAAGGAATTTTCCTACTAAAGCCTCCAATCAGGAATCCTCCTCCTCAGTGGGATCTAAATTTAGTGCTGACATCCTTGATTCTTCCCCTTCGAGCCAGCTGTTTCTTGTTCCCTGAAATATCTTTCTTGGAAAACTTTATTCCTAGTGGCTATTACATCTGCCAGGAGGGTGTCTGAACTTCATGCTCTTTCGGTTCGACCCCTATTTGATTTTTCACAAAGACAGAGTATCTTTGAGAACTAATCCATCCTTTTACCTAAGGTCGCTTCAAAAACAATCTGAATCAATCCATTGATCTCCTGTATTTTTCCTAACTATTCAGATAGAGCTGAACAAAAGCTACATTATCTTGACGTCCACCGTCAGCTTAGATATTATTTGGACAGAACAAAAAATTTAGAAAATCTGATCAACTTTTTGTTTCCTATGCGGATAATAAAAAGGCCTTCCTGTTTCTAAAGTGACTTTGTCCAGATGGCTTTCTTCGGTCATCACTGAAATTTATACGATCAGGGGAAAACAGCTGTGCTCAAAACCTAAAGCACATTCAACTAGGAGTTTAGCTACTTCTACAGCTTTTCAAGCTAGACTGCCTTTGGACACTATTTGTGCAGCGGCCACTTGGGCCACTCCTCACACTTTTGTTTCCCATTACAAATTGGACTTGGCCTCCAGGGACAGAGCCAGTTTTGGCTCTACAGTCCTCAAGAGTTTGTTCCATTGAGCCACCCAGGATAGAGGTGCTAGGGACGGTCCCATCAAGCAAGAATGAAGGCGAGATTGACAACTTAACATTCAAAAGTTATGTACTTACCATAACGTTCCATGTTAGTTGTCTTCTCGCCTTCTTTCTTGCGACCTCCCTCCTTCCCCTGGCCTGGACAGACCTTGTATAAGAAACTATTATGCTAAAGACCATTCAGACCTGGTCCTTTTTTCCATCTGTAAGTTTCTTCTTCCTTTGGGAAGTATTTTATGCTTGGTGTTATTGCCCTTTGTCAACAAACGAGATCTGGGTACTTACTGCCTTGCATCATGGGATATGGGGCTGCCTCGAGCTGGTAAAAGGAGTTCTCGAGCTAAAGCAAGTGCCGAGTCGGAGCCGAGGATCGGCTCCGAACCCATCAAGCAAGAAAGAAGGCGAGAGAAGACAACTAACATGGAACGTTATGGTAAGTACATAACTTCTTATTCAGCCTTTTGATTTTAGTATATTTTATTTATTTGCATATTTAAATATTAAATGTTGAATGTTATGGAACTTTAATTTTAAATGTGCCAAATGACTAGCATTTTTACATCATGTGACCATCTCACATCGTATTTAAATGTCACATGACTAGCACATATCATGTGACCATTCCATACTGTATTTAAATAGTGGTTGCACTTGTTCTGTTTAGATTTGCCAGAATAAGCCATTTTGTGTGGCAAAAGGTTTTAACTTGTGATCTTTGAATAAACTGTTTTTTGTTTGTACTTTTAATGTTTTGTGTTTCAGTGATGTGGTATATAAACAAAGAGGGGGGAACAAAATCTTATCATCTTTGCTGGTGGTAGTCATGGTGTGGGATCTTGCTGTCCACTATTAAGTGACTCTTCAGGCAGTTTGCATTCCTTCTGGTCAAAACATTGTGGTAGACACTCTGAGCAAGTCCTTAACTCAACCCCATGAATGGATGCTTCAAAGGGATGTGTTAGTGGACATTGTCCAACAGTGGGGTACTCTGTTAGCCTCCCTGCTGAACAGACAACTTCCTCTTTTTTGTACCAGAGTCCCAGGTCCTCTGGTTTGGAAGGTGGATGCCCTCCCTTTTTCTTGGAAGGGGATGTTTCTTTATGCATTCCCTCCCCTTCCCTTCATTCCAAAAGTCCTGTTCAAAATTCAACAGTATTCTCCCAAAATCTTGTTGGCGACTCCCATTTGCCATAACAACATTGGTTCCCTCTTCTTCTGCATTTAGCCAGGGGCAATCATCACAGGTTACCTCAGAGGGTGGACCTACTCGCACAAGACAAGGGATCTCTCATCAATTTCCACTTATCCACTCCTCAACTGAGACTTTTTCCGAGGGACGTGCTTAGGGTCTTGCAGGAGGCCAGGAAACCCACTGCTAGGAAATCCTACTTATCCAAATGGAAGAGGTTTTTTTGTTTGGTGTCTTTCTTGTAACATGGATCAATTTTCGTGGATGATCCTTTGGTTCTCTCATATTTATGTGAATTGTTCAATTCTGGTTTGGCCTGTTGTTCTGTTGAGGCCCGCTTATCTGCTGTCTGCTTGTCTGCCTTTTTCTCCTCCTTTACCTTCTAGATTTGAAAATAAAAGAATTTCTTAAAGGCGTCCGTCATATTAGGCCTCCCAGGAAGCCTGTTCCTCCTCTCTGGGATCTTAATTTGTTTTGGAAAAATTGACTCAGGTTTCTTTTGAGCCTGCTGCTTCAGCTTCCTTGCAACATTGCTTTTGGAAAACTGTACTTTTGGTGGTACTTACTTCTGCCAGATGGGTGTCTAAGCTTCAAGCCTTTATGGCATGTCCTCCTTTTTTGGTGTTTCATAAGGAGAGAGTGTCCTTGTGTACTAATCCTCCTTTTATGCCAAAGGTGATTAATGAGTTCTCTCTTAATCAGTCTATTCATTCGCCCACTTTTTTTCCCCTCTCCGCAATCTGCCACTGAGATGGTGCTGCACACATCTTTCTAATTGTAGTGTGTTATTTTTCTCATTATTGGAGCTTTTCTCCTCGGGCCTCTACTGAAAAAGGATATGTATCCAGCTAGACTAGCCCGGTCAACAAATGTAAAATAAAATAAATAAATAAATAAATAAATGTGCATAGTCAACTCGGAGTTTATTTGGATAACATTAAGACTATTAGGAAATCTGATCAGCTCTTTGTTTCTTTTCATCCCAGGTGCCTAGGATTAGCTGTATGCAAGCAAATTATTTCTTCTTGGATCTCTAAAGCTATTTCTTTTTGTTGTTTTCATAGTAAGGTTCATAGGTTAATAGGATGATACTAGGCTATTGGCCCAGAAGCCCTTATAAGCTTAGCCAAGAATTTCACCCATGTTCACTCAGTCAGTACCTGTTCCCCCTGTCCAGCAGGGACACGTGGGATTCCAGGAGTATATTTTTTCTTTCCCATCCAGTTGTCCAGGTTCCTGTTAAAGAGGTCTAGAGAGATACTCTGCTTGACATGGAGAGGGAGTCTATTCCACAGACAAGTGAGTCTTTGGGACACAAATCTATCCTGCCAACAAGTTCTGTTAATGTCACAGACCAGGTTAAGTCCTTGCATGCAGGTTGCGCAAGTGGAGTTTGTCTTACAGATATGCAGCAACTCCTTGAAGGCTGGGTCTGAAATGGCCTTGTATGCCAGACACAGGTCACCTCTGAGCAGTCTGTATGAGACTGAGTATAGGGACAGGGCTTTTAGCCTATCTGTATAGGATAGGTGTTTGAGACCCTTGATTTTCCTGGTCAGGAACCTCTGTGGTCTTTCCAACTGCTGCATGTGCTTGGCAAGGTACATGCTGAAAGGGGCATTGTACTCAATAATGGGTCTGATAAAAATAATCACCCCTGCCACGTTCTAACCCAGGACCCTCTGAACTACAGCATAATGCATTAGTCCACTAAGCCAACTCAGCTCTTTTTCTTTTAAGGCTCATTCAACTCGAGCTGTGGCTTCTGCTGGTGCTTTTTCCAAGGGTTTGGATACTAACTCTATTCCTGGGGCAGCTACCTGGACTTCTGTGCATACATTTACCATACACTACAAGCTGGATGGAATAACCGGAG
This sequence comes from Protopterus annectens, assembly GCF_019279795.1. NCBI lineage: Eukaryota > Metazoa > Chordata > Ceratodontiformes > Protopteridae > Protopterus > Protopterus annectens. The sequence continues at coordinate 105,223,881 of NC_056729.1, forward strand.
CTAGAGCTAGTTTGCTAGGGCCATCCTTAATGGCTTCCTAGAGGACTGTACTGATCCTCCTCCTTCAAGTTTCCTCCTGAGCTTTGGCACTTCCCCTAATGTAATTGATACTGCAACAGTGATATAGAAGGACATAGTGCAGTTGAGTAAAATCTTACCATAGTTGTAGATGTCCTTCTCTTCATTGCAGTATTCACTCCTGCCCTCTGTTCCACTTCTCTTGTGGATGTACTAATTACGTCTCTTTTCCTTGGACTGACATTCCTACTGGGGCTCTCTGTCCTGAGGATGGTACATCAGGATGTCACCTTTATGCCCTTCGCTACCTGAAGAGCATACATGTGACATATAGCATACCGTAAAGCAACCTAAAGGCTTTGGTATACTGGTCGGGCATCGGGCTGCCCTTGGCAGGGAATCCCTAATGTAATTAATATTACAACAGTAAAGAGAAGGACATCTACCATTATGGTAAAATTTTGCACAGCTATACTTTTTTTTTTTTTTTTACTAATGTAGTCAAGCTGTGTCTCACCAGGTGGGGAGACATGCTTTATGTTCTGAAACATTAAAACTTTTGCAGTATGTGAATCATTGTTTGCCTTTTAATACTTCATGTGTATTGGTACCAAGTACGGATGGAAAAAAAAAACATGTTCAGGGCAACTTTACTCAAATAGTAGAATGCTTGTTAGCATGCAGGAGCTAGTGTGCTTGATCCTGTAATTCTCCATGCTTTAAGGTTGGCCATGTGGCATAATGGGTAAGGCATTTGACTTTGGATTAGAAAATTATAGGTTCTAGACCTACCAGGGTTATACTGAAGCATGGTGTCAGCATTATCAGTGACTCAGCGGGTAGTGCAGTTACCTTTGCTGATAGAAGATAAGTAGTCTATGGGTTCTTTTCCCATCCCAGGTGCTTGATTAATGTTACTGGCAGTTAGCACAGAGGACAAAAGCAATGACTTAATGAGCTGCTTCCAGTGCAAAGTGTAAAGGGTTTGAATCTTTTTACCTTCATTTGCCTAATGTATGACCTTGAGCCCAGTCACTTAACCAGATAGTGCTTTGGGTCAATTAGGAATTTGGGCTAGGATCCTTAATGGTCTCTTGGACTACTTGCATAGTGACTACCTCTGAACCTATGAATCCCCAGGTAATTGCAGAGAGGACCTAACAAGAAGAACCCTGAGAAAACAGACTTGTGACATTTACATTCCTCTCGTCAAGACGGCATGACAAATACAGAAGCCATTCTTAAAGAATTAAACTCCTGACAGTTGTTCAAAAATGCAGAATGAAAAGCAGGCCTTTAATAATGCAGTCTGGCCAGCAAACCGTTGCCCAGTAGGTATGATGTATGTATTTGTTATTACACCACATCAACAGCTAGGGCCATTTTTGAGTGATGTCTTGTAGCAGCTTGGAGAAAATGAGCTCCGATTCAAGTATCTTTCACAAGGCTAGAGCACTGATGTGCACAGAATCACATCTGTAAGAAATACAACAGTTTTGCCCATTGGTTATTTCTGTTAACTTGCATTAAGCATATGCTTTGGGAGCAAAATGTATTGCTCGTTGGATCAGTTCTTATCATTCTTTATTTTCTAATACATGATGTATCCAATTTAAAGTTAAGATGTCACCATAGCATGTCCAAATAAGCAAATGGCATAAGCCATAGAACCATAGAATAAGATGTTTTTTTGAATAAGATATTCTCCACATTTTTAACAGCTGTTATCGCAATATTAGTTCATGTCATTAGATAGTAATATTTTATTAGACTGATTTGTCCTGAAACAGTTATGATTCAAAGTAAGAGTATATAAATATGTATAATGCATACATCTACTTTTAAAGAACAGTTAAATTCATGACAAATTCTAATGCTCGCATATATTACAACATAACTATATGTAAAATTGAAGTAAGCCTCTTGCACAACATGACCATAGTATGGCATTTATAGAGGGTTTAACTTCATTTTATCATTTTTTATTATAAGAATTTGCAAATGCAGACTTGCTAATGTGATAATCATCATTCAATTGTTGCACAGCTTAAAACTTGGGTTGGGGCAGACTTCAATTTTCTGATCCATACAAGTTTATCAAGATAGTATTTTGTTTGCCTTGGTGTGTGTGTGATCTTTTAGTGTTAGTGGCATTTTCTAGGTGTAAAGCTGAACCCTTATATATACTAACAGTATGGCAGCTTATATGCTTGTCAAAGTGCACACTTCCCTTGGAGCATTTGCATGTGCCCTGTCTAAGAAAGACTTTGCCTGTCCTTGGAGTGATGTGAGCCCACACCACCTTTCCCACCCTGTTATACAGGAAGCCTATAGGTGTTCCTTAAAGTTGATTGTCAGTGACATAGTAAGATTAATTCGCTTTTATTTTTTGGACAGGCTAAGGACCTTCAGAAAGTCCTTGATTTAGCGGTACATGTTAGCGTATTAGGTAACAGAACTAGTTAGAAAAGTATTCGGGTATGACAGAAAATCACTTTATGGTGAAAGTAGCATTTTTTGGTTATAAGAACACTATCTTGAGCAAATGGTTTTACTAGTGAATACCTCTTGAGACTGTACTTGCCCTGTTCCATTCAACACTTTTCCATCTGAAAACGATTAACAGTTTCTTAAGCAGATAACACTGAGGATGGCTCAGTTTATTGGGCTTGACTAGACTGGAAACAAAGGGACCTAGAACAACCTTGTTAGATGTAAATAGTGCAGGCCTGTCTTTCTCTGTCTCTGATTTTTTTTTTAATCTTTCTCTCTGTCTCTGATTTTTTTTTTGTGTGTGTGTATCCCTTCAACCCAGTGGCTTCTCTGCCTTCAACCAGGTGATCCATCATTTCTCCTGAAGCACTAGGACTGGGCCATCTAAATTAACTTATGTCCCCTCCAACCTGGATCACACTGCCCCTGTCTGGGAGAGTCTTACGGCACAATTGTTCCTTGCCTAGCTCCTCCTTTAAGGGCAGAAGTTGGACCTATCCCCTCCTTGTGGTGAGAGATCTATAGCCCATTCATTTCACAGGTGGAACTGACATGCCTAGTCCTTTTTGACAGCAGAGTGCTTGGTGGTAAGGAGAGCAGGGGTCAGTAGGTCAGAAGGACTTCTGCTTTCTCTCTGAGCTGCTAACTCCCTTGATATTTGTAGTAGCTACCTGATCTCAGGAAAGTGTGTGCGCCTTTACACTATTTTGCAGACATGTTAAGTGCATAGCACTGAAGGGCAGGATGAGCTCTGCAGGTCTGTACTCTGTGGATGCAACATCTAGTGAGCATCCCTAGCTGTGTCACTTAAGTGATGAGCCAAAGATGCCTCCCTCCACCCAGGTGACTGAGCTGACATTGGCCACTCTCATTCATCCTCCCCATCCTGTCCTGTCCAGTGTCTGTGCTGCTAATCCTAGTACAGGTCATATTGTCCCTGAGCAGCAGAGGAGTAGTCTATTGCAGAGCCAGATCCAGCACTAGGTGACCTAGGTAACTCCCTAGGGTCAGCTGCTGGCTGGAGGGGTCCACATGGCTTAAAATAATAATAATAATGTTCATTTAAAATAATGCTCCGCATTCTTTTTAAGAGGAGGAAAAAAACAGCAGCAGTATGGGACAGCATCATATCTCATTCTGTACATCAGGAGTGCAGAAGATTTGAGTTAGAGTAACAGCCAAAGCATGGGAGATTTGCAGTGCACAGGATGAGTGTAACATCCAGAAAAAGAGCAAGATATTTTGAGTCTTATTTAGCAGCAGCCATGCCCACTTGTACTGTGTGTCCATGGTTTAGATTACCACACAAGATGAGAATTTAACCAAACCGAGGGAAATTCTGCTGTACTATCAGCAACCAGATCCATGGGCTGGATTACCAAACAGAGAGTGTGTGTGTGTGTGTGTGTGTGTGTGTGTGTGTGTGTGTGTAAAATGCCTCATTTAGTTATGTGGATTGCTCAGAGTCAAACCTTGTACCTTAGATAGAGGAGATAAGAGCCCTAATCCAACTTCCAGACCCAAGTTGTTAAAAGAGGAAAAACTTAAGATCTGGTACATACAAACTCTGTTATTCTGTTAACTTTTTAATTGACTTTGATTAGTCTGACAGGGAAGACTTAGGAAAGTCAAAAATTAGATGAAGGTGTCCTTCAAACATGTAAGCCCACCCACCAAAAAATTAAACAGTTTGCTACATGTAGTAATCTTTCTGATTTTATGACTTGTGGGTTGTTGAACAAAAGCTACTTCTACAGCACTTGTATTTTCTGTAATTGTGTTGCTTTGCTTTATTCATTGCACTAAAGAATTAATTCAATAATAGGCCTGGATTATGTAAAATTGTTGTTGTTTATCTTTCAGCTTTTCCTGGTAAGGGGTCACCACAGTGGAACTCCGGTCTGCTAATGATTGGCAGTAGATTTTTATGAAACGCCGAGGTGCTAGCTAGACGCCCAACCTTCAACAAAGGCATGCCCATTTATGCATGCATGTCTTTCGAATGCTACCCAACCGTGGGGAGGACATGCAGACTCCACACAGAAGGCACTCCCAAGCCAAGCCGAGAATCAAACGGGAGAACCTCTTGCTGTGAGGTAACAACGCTACCGCTGTACCACCGTGGCCTGGATTATGTAAGATATATTACAAAAATTCATCATGTTTAGACTAAATGTCTTGCATTTTAGTAATATAATCTTGCAGCACCTTCTTTAGAGCCTCCAGCGAATGCAAAGTTTGACATTTGTCAGGTCCTATAGTCAGCGTTTAGTGAAGACCAGAACTGTCTGATCTTCAGCATTCCTTATGTAGTCATTGTTGCAAATAGGTATTATTGTGGTACAGTCTTCTCTACAAGGTCAGATTGCAAAGCATATCTATATTTATTGGAAAACTGTTACTCTGGCAGTTAGCACAGATGACTAAAGCAATGACTTGTTAATGAGCTGCTTCCTGTGGCAAGGGTGCAAGTTTTGAATCTTTCCACCTTCATTTACCTTTTGTGTGGGATTGGGTTTCCTGTATAACGGGCTGAGAAAGGTGGTATGGACTTGCATCTTTCTTAGACTGAACAAGCCATTTATTCAGACAATGCTCTGGAACAATTGGGAATTTATGCTAGGCTTAATGGTCCCCAGGACTGCATACCTAGTAACAATGAACTTGTTGTTGTTTGCCAAACATTTACTACTACATAGCTGATCTATTTCAGGAAATTTTATGGCAATATCGCCATCACATTATTTTTTAATGCAGCATGGGTAATTTATTCTTCAAGGGCAGCAGGTACTGCATTTGTAGAAGCACACTGAAATGCAAAAATGTCTGCCAGCAGCAGCCGCTTCATTAGTAATATGTATATTTTTTTAATGTGGAATTGTTTAGATGTCTTTTACTTCTGTAGACATTGTGCATATTGACATATATTATCAAGTGGTTAATATTTTTATGTTGTTGTTAAATGCTGTTATAAATAAACCATGCTACACATGGCTGGTTCTTGTGGAATTATGATAGTGATCTTTATAGTTTCATGTAGTTCATCCAATGCTACCAATAAAGTACATGTCATTTATTTCTTCATAACAGTAAGGGGTGTACAGTGTCAACAAATTGGCTATAACTGGTGGTGGTGGGGCTTTGTGAATGAAAGTACCTTATGGTCTTATCTGGTCATTTTTAAACTTTTTTAATCTGGTTTTGCAGGACTAGTGTGTGTGTTTAGCTGGAATACTTTGGCTAGTGTGTGTTTTAGTGAAACAAAGAAGTATGTGCCTTTGGTCTTTTTTTTTTTTTTGGACAGACATCTGTGAAGGATGCAGTAAACATTGTAGTGTAATTGCTTGAGTTTGGGGGGATGTCTGTGTTTAAAAATGACTCTGCTGAGCTGATAAAGTTAAAAAGTTGTTAGTCTTTGTTAGGACTAGCATGCATTTGTGTAAGGTATTGCCATTTTTGTCACAATCGGAGATGTATACACAGTTGATATAAAGTGTCCCTAATTGTTAAGTACAGATATTGGTGGACTATCATGATAGCAGTTTTGTGTCCTTTTATGGTTAAAATGTTCTGAAATGGATAATTTTGTCATTACTGGTTCATACATTTTGTGTCACTGCTTACTGGAAAACATGTTCTAAACTACAAATTTAAAATGCAGTCTGGCAAATGTTACTTTATTAACCAGAAGTATAATTTAAAACAATCAGGATGCCAAAATAAAAGAATACATGGATTGTTGTAAAAGTAAAGAGGAAAATAGAATGCACATTAACAGGTTTGAACAGTGTTTGTGATAACTGAAGAAAAACAGCCAAGTAATGGGATTAGAATGGATGTCAGGTGGCGGGGGAGCTGCTCCTTTACCCAGTCTAAGGCCCCATTTGACCATGATGTGACTTTGTGCTATTGACATATAGCTTAAACTGAAACATGGTTTGGCATGTGGAGGTCTTAGTTGTAATGTCTTGTAAGTGAAGACAGGACACTTTTATCTCTTGAAATTGTTATTTTTTGATAGATTAATATACAAATTGTCATAGTATGATCCACTTCATTCTACTGTTGCACTTATTTACATTATCTTTATCTAGACAATGCCACTTGTGACATAGGCAAACTTACATTTATATAAAAGTAATGAAACCATATTAACAAGTTCACATTTACATACATTATCCAACACACATATTCTGTACAATATAATCAAACCAACATTACATACATTGTTCAATTCCTGCCTTCTGTTAAACTTCATTCCTTCTCCAAAACTTTTTTCTGCATATATTATTCCCACAATTTACATTTTCTTCTATGCAATTTACTTCTACCCTTTTCTAAAGATCTGACTTCATGTTCTTTTACGTATGTTACAATATTCACTACTACAGGTATAGTTGGTTTAGATTCTGATTTCCATTTTCTAGTAAATTCCTTTTCTGACAGCCACTAGAATTAAACTTAAGAAGCCCTTAGTATATCTAGACAATTCAGATTTGTATCCTAGCTCAAAAAAAAAAAAATTCCTTTGTTGCAATCATTTGCCCTCCCAATATTCCTGATCGAGTACTGTGTAGGGAATTTTAAGTCTGCCAACTCATTATACTCAGAGAACATATGCTGCCCATTACACCTCCAACATCTGCCGTCTACCTGAGGAAAAATTCTGTGTAGTCTGCTTTGGTAAAGTACCTACACAGACAGTTCAGACAAAAATTCTAAATCTTCTAGATTGTATTGCATGTTTGGAAGCCTTACATATGTCCATCCAGTGTTTCTTTGTGAATAGCTTGTGTAATCTGTCTTCCCAATCTTTTCTGACCTCCTCTGATTGATTCCTATAGTTATTGTGCACTATTTTATGTGCCATACTAATTATCCCTTTTAACAGCAGATTCTGTTCTAGATTCACTTAAAAACTCAGCCAGTGCAGGTCTTTCATTTAGGAATCCCCTATCCCTTTCTCTTTGAAGGCAATCTTTAGCCTGCAGTCCAAATCTCTTCTTGGCCTCATCCCATTCTATTACTGTTCCCTGACTAATTATTTGTTCCCAGTGCCTTGGTTCATTTGCCAACTTCTTCCAGTAAATTCCAGCCTGCTTTTGTCTTTTCTGTGTACCCCATTCTCCAATTGCAGTCACCCCTTTAGGCAGAATCTCCTTTCTTCATTTTTGTGTTGGCTTAGTTCGTAGTATTTTTTCTGCTCCTATATGAATGTAACATGCTGTATAACTGTTAATGTCCTTCTATTCACATATTGCAGTATTATGGACTCTTGGGTTTCCCCCTCTTGCTACCAGAATGTCAAGCCAGTATTCAAAAGCTTGCAATCACTGCTAGGTGCGTAGGACATCTGACATGGCTAGAGGAATGTGGGCCATAAAAGTGACATCTGCATGCACCAGACCTGTAAACTCAGCCCGTTGAGCCACTTAAGAAAAAGGCCAAAACTGTTAGGCCTGAAGCTGTAGCTGCACCTCTGCCACCCATTGGCCTGGGGGAACCAGACAGTCACCGCCGATATGGCTACAGTGGGTACTGATGTGGAAGCCACAGAACCCAGAGTGGAGGGCATGTCATCGGAGGTCTTGCATACATCAGCTTCTGACAGCGCGGGAGAATCTCTGCTTGCACCAGCCACCCAGGCAGATCCCTCCACTACCACGCTGCTAAACAACACCAGACCTACCCTGGCCCAGATGCCCACTAAGTCTTCTCTTAAAAAGATGGAAAAAAGAAAGCATATTTCTCCCCCAGCTGAAAGCCAGCCAGATTGGCAGGCTTTTTCACAGAATCTGTTTAATGCCTTCTTGGCCTTAAAGCCTGCTACTCCCTTCCCCAGTGTCTCCTCCTGTGATGAGTCCTAGGCCTCAGGCCTTAGACACCTGTCAGGTGGAAGTGGAGGAATCCTCTGACTCTTCTTCAGAAGATTCACTTTGTCTCCCAATTACTTTCCCCTCTTGGCTATGCCTTCCCAGAGGAAGAATCGGCTGAGGCAAATTCCCCAGCTGAGGATCTCACCTTTGGGGAGACCATTGCTAAGATGAGAGAGCATTTCAAATGGGTTCCTCTGAGGTGACAAGTTCAGAAAAGACACTATGAACTCCTTCAGATGGACTCCCATGCCCTCTGTGCAGTACCACCAGTACTGTCAGCATTGCTAGATGCATTTAGTGCAGCATCTCTTCATCCAGACGCTCAGCCCCCTGCACCCCACAGGCCTGATAGATTCTTCAAAGTCCCTAAGAGAGCCAAATTCCTGGTTAAGTGCCTTGCAGCTGACCCAGGCACTGTCCTAGTTTCAGTGGATAAGGCATTCAAACTCCTTCCAGCAAGGCCATGGAACGCCTTTGGAAGAAGGTCTATACGTCTTCCACTTTGTCATTCAGGGCATTAAATTATCAAACCCACATGTCCAAATATGCCCTAGCACTTTTGGAAAAAGCCACCAAACAACTGAGTGACATCCCAGATTCTCCTGCCAAAGCTCAATTGCTCAGCCTTATTTCCCTATCCTCTCAGGTCACTAGGCACTCCATTAAGTGCAGCTATAATGCTGCAGAAGCTTCAGCAAGGTCAACTGCATCTGCCTCTGTCCTGAGAATATATTCTTTGCTAAGGCTACTACCCCTACCTGATGACATCAGAGCAAAACTCTCGGATGCACCTCAAGATAATTCAGCTCTTTTTGGGATTAAAATAGAATTATTCAAGACTCTGCAACAAAAGGGGGAGGAGTTACAAAACCTTAAGCACTTGCTTGTTTCTCCTCTCGCCAAGATCCATAGGAATTACCCTTTGAAAGCTCCATTTATCAGGAAGCATTCTGCCCCCATCCCTCCTTCCAGGCCCAGGAAAACTGCCACAAAGCAAAACTACTCCTTCCAGGCCTATCCAGACTACAACACAGAAGCCTCAATTTCAAGACAGGGCAGGTAGTCTGTGACTACCTGCCACTCTTGAACCCCCCTGCCCCACTCCATCCCCCTATCATCAAGGCGCTCTCACTGTCTCCCTGTGTGGAAAAACATCCCAGACAGGTGGGTCCTATCCAAAATAAAAAAGGGTTATTTTGTGACCTTGATCACTACTCCGTCTTGGCGGTATTCCTCAGTCCCCCAAAGAGCAGCTCCATTTCTTTCAACAAGTTCTAGACAGCCTCATTGCCCAGGTCACTATTCAACCTGCCTACCCCAACAGGAAAGGGAAAAGGATTCTATTCCAGCCTCTTCCTAGCCCCAAGGAAAGATGGCCCCTTGAGACCAATCCTAGATCTTTCCAGTCTTAGATTTTTCCTGCAAGTGCCCACATTTTGCATGCTCACTTTGCAAACCCTTTTCCTCATGATCTTGCCTCAAGTGTTTATGGCCACCCTGGATGTCTCCCTTCACATCCCCATAAGGCCCAATTTCAGGAGATACCTGCATTTCTCTATGGCTTCCTCACATTATCAATTCTTGGCCTTGCCCTTCAGTCTTTCTACAGCACCGAGGGTATTCACCAAGTGCCCGTCACCAGTGGCGGCCTTCTGCAGGACCTAAGGGATTCAGAATTTCCCTTACTTAGATGACCTGCTTATTCAGGTGGATTGCAAAGAATCCCCTCCTACTCCATCTACAGACATTTCTCCCTCTTCTGCAAGCACTGGGTTTCAAGATAAATTATCCCAAGTGCAACTTGACCCCCAAACAAGACCTTGTCTTCCTGGGGTGCAGGATTTGGACGGATGTCATGAAGGCCTTCCTACCACCTCAAAAGATGAAAAACTTAAGGCAGTACCTGCTCACTGTCCTTCAAGCCACAGAATTGACTACCAGACAGTACCTTAGGCTCCTGGGCCACATGGCATTGACCATTCCCATGTTACAATTGGCGAGGCTTCACATGAGAAAACTACAATGGTACCCAAGGTCCATATGGACTCAGCACTGTCATCCTCTGGAGTTCAATGGTGGCTGAATCAAATGAACTACAACCAAGGTCTACCTCTTCAGGCCCCCCTGCCACTGCAGGAAATGTATACGGGTGCATTAGATCTGGGATGGGGATCAACCATGGGCTCCCTAAGAGTCCAGGGTACTTTGGCAGACTCCACCAAACAAGAGCACATCTGTGTCAGAGAAATGAGAGCGATTCTTTTGGCCTAAAGTCCTTCCAGCCCACACTGAAATAAGGCCCATTGAAACTGTTCACGGACAACACTACAGTTCTGTGGTATGTCAACAAGCAGAGGGAAGCAAATCATATTTGCTATGCAGACTAGCTCTCCAGTTGTGGGAGATGGCAATAAAACAGGGAGTCGCATTTCAGGCAGTGTACATCCTTTCAGAACAGAATTCTCAGGCAGACACCTAAAGCAGGTCTTTGTCACAGTCCCACAAATGGATGCTCCACAGGGATGTGTTCTTGGACATAGTCCACAAATGGGGTACACCTCAAATAGATCTGTTTGCCTCCCCCATGAACAGACAACTTTTGTCCTTTTACACCAGTCTGCCCAGCCCTCTGGCGAGGGCAACAGACGCCTTTCCAATCTCTTGGAAGGGGATGTTTCTTTATGCATTTCCCCCACTTCTTCAGAAAGTCCTATTAAAGTTTCAGCAGGGCAGACCAAAAATCTTGTTGGTGACCCCCTTTTGGATATGGCAGCACTGGTTCCCCTTCCTCCTGCATTTAGCCAGGGCAGTCACCACCAGTTACCCCCACAGAGTGGACTTTCTCACACAGGACAAGAGATCTCTAATCCATCCACACTGGCAATCTCTATACCTCATCCTGTGGGTGATAGAAATCTGATCCCTTACAGACAACTATACAATGAGGATGTGCTCACAGTCCTGCAGGAGGCCAGGAAATCTAATACTAGGAGATCTTGCATATCTAAATGGAAAAGATTCTCCATATGGTGTCTTCAAAGGCAGTTGGGCCCTTTACAGGGTGATGTCCCTTTGGTACTGTCCTATCGTGTGAACTTTTGCAGAAAGGATTAACTTACTCCTCCATCAAGACTCACCTGACTGCCATTTCAGCTTGTATGCCTCTGGAACCCCCTTTGGCTTCCAGATTGCCTGCATAGTTGTTCCTAAAGGGAGTGATGCATCTCAGCCTCCCCAGGTAAACCTCTTCACCCCTCCCTGGGACCTGAATTACATCTTGGAGAAGCTCGCGGTGGCCCCTTTTGAACTGGCCTCTAAGGCTTCTCTGAAACATTGCACATGGAAAACAGTACTCCTGTGAGGCTTTTCTGAAACATTGCACTGGAAAACAGTACTCCTATTTGCCTTGACATTGACTAGAAGAGTGTCTGGGTTACAAGCTCTCATGGCCATTCCTCCCTTCCTCATCTTCCACAAAGAGAGGGTAACCCTTAGGATCAGTCCTTCTTTCATGCCCAAGGTGGTTAATGAGCTACCTTGTTTGCCCATCCTCAAAGTGACATTGAGAGAGTCTTACTTTCCCTTGATGTGCACAGACAGCTTAGGTTCTACTTGGACAAGTCTAAGTCTATCAGAAAATCTGACCCATTGTTTGTCTCCTTCCACCCCAGGTCCCTGGGGAAAGCTGTAACAAAACAGCCAATTTCAGCCTGGATTTCCAGGGCAATTGCCATCTGCTACACACACCATAGGAAATCCTTGGGGTCCAAGGTTAAAGCACCCTCCACTAGGCCCATGGCTTTGTCAGGACCCTTCTTTAAAGGATTAGACACTGCCACCATTTTAGGGGCACCTACTTGGACATTTGACCACATATTCACCAAACATTACAAATTGGACCAAACTTCTAGATCCAGGACTGGAATTGTCAGGGCTATCCGCCATGGATTTTCAGAGAATACTTCCAAGCCACCACTCTCTATGTCACATTGAGCTTTGGCACACACCCAATGTCCAGAATACTGCAACATGTGAATAGAAGGGCATAGAATAGTTGTGTAAAATCCTACCATAACCATAGATGCCCTTCTCTTCCATGTTGCAGTATTCCTTCCCTCCTTCCTTCCCCACCTGTTCACATAATGGTCTCTTCTTGGATGGCACTGGACTTGCACAGTTTGTCCTGGGGCTGAGGTCCAACTAGGGTGCTCAGTTCTAAGGTCTGATGTGAGCAGACATCACTTTTATGGCCCATGTCCCTCTAGCCATGTCAGAAGTCCCACGCACATAGCTGTGACTGCAAGCTTTTGAATACTGGCCTGATGCTCGGGTAGCAAGAGGAGGGAAACCCAAGAGTCCAGAATACTGTAACATGTAAGAGAAGGACATCTATGGTTATGGTAAGATTTTACACAACTATTCTTCCTCCTTAAGGATCTGCATCCAAAATCCCACTCTTTCCTTATTTCTTGAATTTTACCCATGCTTAATCATCATCCCTTTCCACTCTGAATTGCAGCTTTCTGTTTGTATAGTGTATAAAAGCCTGAATTGTGAAGCTATAAAATTTCCCTCCAAGTCAGGTAATCATAAACCTCCTTTTTCTACTGGAAGGATCACCTTAACCCACTTGACTCTAGCCCTCTTCCCCTCACAGAATAATTCAAATCTTTATTAATTACTACTACTCCTTTTATTGAGAAAATATCTCTGACCTGTGTATAAAACTAAAGGGACTAAAAACATTTTTACTTCTTGTATTTTGGTATCCATATCCATAAGTAAGAGCTTCCAGTTTCTCATTGTTTGCATTTTTGTTTAGTCTCTTCCCATATATCCTTAGCTGCCATAACAGTATCATTTTAACCCTTTTGCCCAAATACTTCATTGTATCATGTCCCCATAAATATAGGTGTTGCTGAACCAATTCATGTGTGTGAGTGCATAGTTTACAGCTATAGCCTTTGTTTTGTCTACATTAATTTTATATCCCAAAAAGACTTGCAACTGTCTCAGAATGTTCCACAGCACTGATATGTCCTTTTATGGTTCTAACAGGTACAAAATAAGATCAGCAGCAAATAAAGCCCACTTTTTTCTTAAATATCATACTAATTTATATCCTTGAATTTCTGAGTCCCTCATTTTCTTTGGTCGTACTTCTAAATATAATGAAAATAACAAAGGGAAAATAGGGCACCACTGCCTGGTTCCTCTATTCAGACCAGACACAACTTATCAAAGAAGAACACTTTGATTTTTGCCTCTGATCCTTTATATATCTTCCTAATTAACATTAGTATTGTGTCAGAGAATGTGAATGCTTCCATTGCCCTAATCATAAAATCCCAGCTTACTCTGTCGAATGCTTTCTCTTCATCAAGACCAACCAACAACAGTGGTATTTTTTTACAGTCTGCTTCATCTGGATCATCACTTTTCTGTTAATGTCAAATGTCTTCCTTCCACAGAACCACATTAATCTATATCTATCAATGTTTGGAACACTTTTCAATTATTTCAGCCATTATAGACATAAACACTACAATGGGCCTGTATGAAGCTGGGTCTAATGTTTTTTTACCATCTTTAGGTACTACAGCCACCACAGCTTTTTTGGGATGATGGTGCTTCCCCTCTTGTTGAAATACTGTTAAATAAAACCTTCCAGATCTTCATCACTTTCTTCGCTCCTCCTTTCCAAACTTACACCAGAATACCATTTATTCCTGGAGACTTTCCAGCAGATTGGTTATACATACTATTTTTATCTCATCTCCTCCTGTCTTAATTGTTAATTGTTGAGTTTCATCTACCTCTAACCTTGGCATATTTAAGTCTTCTATAAATATTTCCATTTGTGCAGTTTTTTGATTTATTTTCAGGGGGAATATTACCATCAGTTGGACTTAGTGCAATGGATGCATCATGTGCACCTATATTTGCCAACATTGCTATGCTGTATTGGGAAAATAATTTTGTATTCCATTCTGATTACAGTGTTACATAAGGAAATTTTTTCATTTCTTGGATGACATCTTCATTGTTTGGCAGGGACCTGAAGATATGATAGCGACATTCATTAATTTTTTAAACAACACAATTGAATTTTTGGAATTTACGCATGACATTGGAATGGACAAAGTTCACTATTTGGATGTTAGTATTAGAAAGGACACTATTAACAATAGATTTGTATCCCATGTTTACAGGAAAAAGTGTTTTTCCAACTCTTACACTTCAATAACAGCCATCTGTTTTCACAGAAAAGAAATATAGTTAAAGGCCAGATGGTGCAGGTGGCCCGAATGACATTTGCTAGAGATGACCTGATGAGAGAGTTAGATTATGTGCAAACATTATTTTTGGAGAAGGGATACCCTGGCAGCCTAATAAAATCTTTGAAAGAAGAAATGCTATCTGGTTGGGGAACAAAATATTTACCCCTACTCAACAGTTCATTATCCCCTAGAGAGGGTGAGGGGGGGAATAAGAATCAATAGAAGATTAAATATTAATAATACTAATGACACTGTACATTCATATTTAGTGACATTTAATCAGAACACAAGGTTGGTTAGAGAGATCATGAACAAGTACCGGAAAATGCCCAGTAGCTTGGAAATATTTAACAGACCCCTAAAATTTGGTTTTAGGAAGAACTTCAACTTGAAGGGCATATTTGAAAAAGAGAAATCTAATGATGAGAATATGGCTAGGACAAAGAAGCAAAACCTATAAATGTGGCAGGTGTCCCCAGTGATTCTTTATAGCTAACCTTGGAGAATTTCATCTTCCTAGACCATCTTTTAGACTTCAAGCCACCGGATACTATAGTTGCCCAATGAAGGGGGTCGTGTATATTGATTACTGTACCCACCTGTTGGGCATTTTATGTAGGCAAAACAGAGTGTAGTTTGAGACAAAGGATATATGAGCATATGTATGAAATTGATCAGAACAAAGAAACTAATGGCCTCTGTAGGCACACTTTGAAATGCGATGCAGCAGATTTTAAATTTTGGATTTTAGAGTCAGTGGAACCTAATGACAAGGGTGGGGACTGGGAAGCCAGGCTAGAATATAGGGAATTAATTTGGCAGATATGCCTGGATGCCTGTGTTTTCCCGGGTTTAAATGACCATATTTCACTGATTCCAGCATTAAAACTTAGGGCAAACAAATTAAGGTAAAATTATAATTAATGTTTTTACTGTAATAATATGTGTAAAAACTTGTGCACAACATTACCCACCATTTGTCTGTTTATTGAAGCTATTATAAGTTGTTTTTAATTGTTCATTTTACATTTGAATGTGTTATTGTGGGAGGGTTAGTATATGAAACCAGCCAATGGGATTTTTGTTTTGTATAGTTAAATGAACGGGGAAATTACATTAATTGATTCTGATGATGTTTCCTGTAGGGAGATGAAAGTGCTAAATCCTGTGCTGTTTTTATGTGGAATAAACTTTATTTATTGCTTCAACTGTGTTCGGGAATCCTATATTATCTAGAACATTTTGGGACTGCCTTTATTGGTGCCTTGTGTTTTCACTGGAGGTTTGCGGTTTAGTTTCTTGATTTCCCCACTTCTCTGCGTTATACAAAATTTCATACAATTTCAGTAATATCTCTAATACCGTTACAGGATCTTTTGTTATTTTTCTTGTTATAGGCTCCCTAAGTTTGGCAACTACCCCTTTTCCTTTATTTTGTCTAAGTTGCTGTGCCAAAAGTTTTTGTGCTTTGGAGTTCTCAAAAAACTGTTGCTTAACTGCAGTCTGTCTAAACTTATGCATATTATCCAGGTACTCCATTATTTTCTCCATAGCACTCTGCTATTACATGTGTTCTTGTTCTGAGAGATATGTTAATACAAATTTAGTATTACCTACTATGGTGCATGTATATTTAAAACGGCTTCCATAGAAAGTACGTAATTATAGTCTTACGGCTTTCTCTTTCAATATCTTTAATCGTAAATTAAGAGAGCAGTGTTAGTATTTACAATAATTTTATTACTTAGAATGCACCTGCATACTTTAATTGAACTGATTGTACCTTACTCTACAAACAAAACCATTTTGATAAATAATCATTGATTCTTCCACAAATTAATAGATAAGATGGATGGATAGATACTCCCCCTGCTTGGATAATCTCACCCCTTGTTTCATTCACCTTGGTAAGGACTTCATCTCCCATCCTTTCACTCACATATACAACCTCTGCTTAACCTCAGATATGGAAAACAGCAATAGTCACTCCCGTTCCAAAACTGCTCAAGCAAAATTCTTCTTTGCAATACCATCCTATCTCAATACTTCCCACTTAAGGTAGAATACTAGAAAAATTATCTACAACCAAATTACTGCTTATTTACATCAATACCATCTTATGTCCCGGAAACAGTATGGCTTCTGATCTGGACACATCACCATAACAGGCTCAGATGACATCCTATCTAATATGGACAAAGGCAACCTGACAAGAGCCGTCTTTGTTGACCTCACAATAGCCTTTGAGCTAATTGATCATAATGTACTATTTGACAAATCAACTGAAATGGGCATTAGTGATGATGCAAAACCTTGGTTTATAGATTTCCTTACCAATAGATCCTTCAGGGTGAAAGTAGGCACCACACCTCTGAAATAGCTTTTGTTATGAAAAAAAACCCTTCTATGGCTTCGTTTTAGCTTGTCTGCTGTTTTCCGTATTCATCGACACACTCCCATCTAATCACCCTCAGATATCTGTAATTCTTTATGCAGATGACATGGTCATCTACAGGTCAAACAAATCCCACTCTGTTAAACTCATCTCCAAGATGACCTTCAAACCCTCAACCAGTAGCTAATAGACCAGAAACTTGTATTCAGCTCTTCAAAAGCAATTCTATCTGGAACCAACCAAAAAATAGTCAAAGCACCCAGCTTAGTAAAGATGTTAATACCACCATAGAGACTACCACATCCTTCAAATACCTTGGCATTTGGCTAGACAAATCTCTTAACTTTTAACTACAAATTCAAAATGCATGCAGAAAGATCAGAACATCACACACTATTGTTCTTGGTAAACAAGCTATCACTTCTTCTGTCAAAGCCAGCCAAAGCTGCCTAGACCACGGGTTCCCAAAGTGTGTTCTGCGACACCCTGGGGAGCCATGGCTTCCTCACAGGGATGCCGTGAACTAATACGTTTAGCCGAAAAATAAACTGTCAACTAATAAGTTTAGTTACTAAGCTTATTAGTTTGTGGTTTATTTTGCGACCGCTAGACAGTTAACTGTATTTGGCTTAATTCACAATCTAGGAGATGTTGAACTTTAGACAGTGGGCAAGAAAGATATCTAGGCATTCTAATAACTGCAAAAGAATGTATCAAGGGCAAAATCACAAAATGGCAGTGATGACTAAGATGCTAATAATAGTAGGAGGTCCTGTTTCCAGAAATAATTAAGTAATTATTCCTTTGCATAATGATACAGGGAATGTTAGACCTTTTCAGTTTTCTGTTTAGTATTTTTTCACAACAAAACGTACCAAGACAGATATAAAAAGTTTTCATAAAGAGCCCTTTCTAACCACCCATACCTCTCAACCTGAAAACATCAAAAATCTGGACAAGGCCCATGAAAAATGGGTACACATCTGTATGCTGATTAACATAAAATTTGTATGCATACTTATGTAACCCCACCCACCCCAATGAAATTGTGGGATACCAACTTTCAAATGCAAATTGAAGAACAGACAACCAGAATATGGATCCAGAGTCCCCCTGCAGCCATTCCAATGTCCCATTACCTGGCTATTTTGCCCCATTTTCCATAAACACTAATGTGCATGCTGCTTTACTTCTACAATGATTATTTGGATTTTATTTTTTTACATTTTATAGCACAATGCACAAACACTAACAGACATTTGCTAAACAAAGTAATACTGTCTCACAATGAAAACAGACTTAGCATTAAAACTTCTCTGCCCTTGAAACTCACATTCATTGAAACAGCATTGAAACCGATGCCATATCCAAAGAAGACACATCTGGCCAGTGGTGGATAAAGATTACCTATGGGCTGTTTTCAAATCATAGGCCCCTTGCACACAAAACTAGAAACATACGTGTGTTCTTTGATACACCTTCCTGCCTTTATTAAATTATAGTCCTTGTATAATACAACACACTTGTTAGACTTAGAGTGCATCTTAAATTTGTTTGAACATTTTTCCAGTAGGCAATAAAACAAAATGCATGAAGCAATAATGACAAAATTGCCCAATTCAGAACATTTCCATCATAAAAGTCTACTTACACACACACACACACACACACACACACACACACACACACACACAGTGAAAGTAGTGTAAGCCATGGACATCTTGCACAGCTTCTCAAACTTATTTTGAGTTTCAGTTTTTTGCTTGACTTAATCTGATTTGTGTTATCAGACCAACTCAATAGCTGTAGATGCACAACAAAATAAACTAGGTGAACTTCATGTTTTAAGACTTCCATTTTTTAGTCCAAGTACTGACAAGACCCTCTCCTACATTCATCCTGAAGCATCACAACTATCATTGTAATCCAGGTGCTAACTGGCCACTCTTGCTTCTCCACTGTCTGCAGTCAAAAAATGGATTTTATCTTGAATGCTGGAAAATGTACTGTACTCATTTAAAATATTTCTTATAATCCAGCACAGAATATAATTCTGATTTTCTGTTCCTGAATTTGAGTAAATTATATTTTTTGCTATTTCCACTTGTGCATGACATTTTCTCACTTCTGTTGTACCTGTAGCTACACCCTTGACTTGTTACACCCACCCCCTTTAAAAGTACAACAACAGTACAGTATTAGCAATGCATCTACATACTGTGGGAGTAGAACCCACAGCCTTCTGCATCAAAAGCAAGTATTTAACCTGTTCTGTTATTAACAATGCAAGCAAGCAGACTCAGCATAAGCAACACTAAACTTCTCTTCTCCTGAAGCTCTCAGCTCCTTGTAAAACCCACTTGATACTCAGCTGTATATCTCAAATTTTAAACATTGCTTGTATAATTTTGGAAAGTTGCTATAATAAAATGTGTTACCACCATACATTTCACTGCCAAGTCTAGAACCCAGGACCCTATGCACTACAGTCAGAGCAACATACCACTATGCCAAATTAGCAGTTTCCTGAAAGATAGGAAGACTGAAACTTAAATGGCCATCATTTAGTGAATTCATTTCTCACTTCTCACCATAGCTCTTAGCACAAAAAACCTGGACAAAGCCAATGATGAGGGAATATAGAATTCAGTTCTCACTTCTCACCATAGCTCTCAACATCTTAACACAAAAAAGCCTGTACAAAGCCAATAATGGGGGAATACAGCCCCAAAAATGGGGACAAATTTCAAATACTGATCTTATAAACTTGGAAAGCTGCTAGAATAAAAGGTATTTTGCTACCATGCATTTTCTGAAAGATATGAAGTCTAAAACTCAAATTCCTGTCATTATTTAGGGAATTCAATCATCACTGATTTACCCCAAAAATCCAGAAAAATCACAAATTTTATGAGGAACAGTCGAAAACTCTGAGCCAAAATCTGGACATTCTGTGAATCTTGACATTTGAGAGGTATGGTATGCATATTAATTTTTTCAAGGTTCCCTCCTTAAGAAAAAAATGACAAGTCTAAATAAGGGCTCATCTCAAAAACTGTTTTTCTACTAGTGAATTAACACATCTCCATCGTTTAAGTGGAATTCAAAGTTTAGTCTAAAAAAGGTACAACGTCTTTTGTTCAGCCACTGAAATCGTGACTTGGGAAGGATCTACACTACAGTTGCTACTAAGCAACATAAGGGACCATTTTTAAGCACTTCAGCAAATTTATATTTCTGTTTTGCAAAGGACAAAGCACGGAATACACGGAAAAAAAGAACACACTTTTGTTTCCATATTGCTTTTGATAGAAGATACTAACACTTTCTTATCCAAAGATGAAGCAGCCTATCCTCTTTCTCCAGGAATAATAAAATAAGCTGCTAGACTTTTCAATACCACAGACAAAGGATAAATGCTGTGCCACCAGCATAAACTCACACTTTGCAGTCACTTATACCACAAAAACGTTTTATATGGCTGAAATGACTTATAAATACCTCTGCTCTGTCAATTCCTCCGTAGGCAGCATAATAAATATTCAGCCTCATATCTTGTTCCATTCCTGTACCCATTAACAGCTAAGGAACCCTTGTTCCATTCCCTTGCAGTTTGACTGGATTAGGCAGAAATGCATGCAGGTTAAACGCTTGAGCTCAATTCTGACAGGCTGGCAGGCCGTTTCATGGAGCTGATGTCATCATGCATGTGATGACATCAGCTCAAAAAGCTGGAAAAAAATTAAAATAAAAATGCCAGGAAATTCGGAAATTAAGGGGTGCCACTCAGGAATCGTAGCACCCCATTATTTGGACCCAAAACTGTAAAAACCGAGGAATTTGGTACGGTTGGGAGGTATGAAACCACCTCCAATAAAATCTACCAGTTCATTACGAACTCTTGAGCATTAATGAATACCACTGCCTAACTCTTGACATATCTAAATGGCTCCCAGGTCATTTGATAGTCAGTCTCCTACTAGGATCACTAACTCACAAAGCCTTTTCTCCTGAGTCATCTTCCTCTCTCACTCATGAACTTTTCACCAAACCCCCCCCCCCACATGTAATATCAGGGGTATACCTCAATCTAAACCCACCCTACTAAATTCAAAAACTAAACTTCATGGCACTGACTGTTCTTTCTCCATCTTGGCACGTAAACTATGGGAATCCACTGTCAATCAGAAATGTCTTAATGTACTCAGGCTTTAGACAACAGCTTAAGGAATGCCTGTTCATCTAAAATGCAGCTGCACTCACACAGGTCATATTACATGAACCCTGCAGTTCCCTCACACCCCTATATTCATATTTCATCCTTCCTTATCTCATCTTGTCATCCTTCACTTACTGCCTGTCATTCATCCTGCTTATCTCCCTCTCTCTCTTTGCATCTGTCACACTTTTGTCCTTTCTACTTCTTTTCCCTCTGCTTGCCTTTTTCTCCATTTTGTTTTCTCCTCATGGTATCTTTCCTGCAACTATTCTTACTTGCCTGTTTTAATGTCTTCATACCTCTCTATATAATGATATGCTGCTATATCCCTGTAGCATAACCCATCTTCATCATTATGGCTACATCTTGTTCAAAAAGCTTTGCTAAGCGTGAATCTATTTTTCATCCATGCTTTGGTTTTGTAGACTGCTTCTTGAACTAAATGCTTTAGCATATTTTGGAACCTGTAAATATGTATTTGTTTTATAGCTTATCCTTGTACCTGTAAATGTGTTTTATTCATTTCTTATGTGATCCAATTCACCCAGGCTGTGCCTCCAAATGGTCAACTGATTTCAGTACAGTACCCCAGTAGACACATAAAAATAAATAAATGATTCTGTTTTTCCATCCCAGCATAATGAATTACTGTATATTACCGGTCAGTTGTCTGCATTCCTTTTCCAGAATCACTGCCCTTCCCAAATCTACTTGTGATGTTGGTCCCCTGTATTTAAACCTCTTGTATAAATACAGTGCTTTCTTCATATTTCAGCACCGCGGCAGTCATGGCTGACCTATTGCCCTAAGCCAATATAATGCTGAAGTACTCCTCCTTGACTATCTGAAAACTCTACACCGTAATCTTTATCCTTCCAGTGTGTCTCAATGTGTAGTCATTGTTGTTCTCATTTTATGTGAAGTCTTATTTTACTTCCATGTCCATTAGTAGTCCCCTATTAAAACACCAACTTAAGTAGACCTTTTAATGTTGAATGAGTCACCAACTACCCCAGTTAAGGGAACACTTTAGATTATGATATTCATAAAAAACAGCATCCAGTGTAGCACACATTCATCAAGTTTTTTCTAAAATTATTATTCTTGCCAGCTCATAATTTACCCCTGCTTTTATACATAATTTTGCCAACTCCAACCATCACCATACAAACATGGCATACATGATATATTTTTCCATTAATATTCCTGGAAAACCATCAATTCCAAATAATAAACTTCTAGTCTAAGACAGCCTCCCTTCTTAGTTTTCACATTTTAGCCAATAAGCACAACTACTGTAATTTATTTCACACATTTCTTAAAGCTATATGTCATGTGTCAAAAGACTAATACAAAACATTCCCGATGGTGCTCCCCATTCCAGCACAGATTGGGATATTCTCATCTTTATATCACCCAGAGGGAATATCTCTGTTATGCACTCTGTGTACTCGCGATATATGGAGCCATCCCTCCCTCAAACAAATATTTCATAGAATTATAATCTGTGATCAGAGGTTGTACGATATAGTAATGTTGAGTGTTATTCCCCTTGGGCACTGCAAACTGTTTCAAGTTTTTGAAATCCCCATAATCTGCCCTTTCCAGCATACATCTTTATTAGAGATCATATTAGTAAATAACTTGGATCTCAATAAATGCCTCTAAATGCATAAAAAACTTTGGCTATGATTGTAACCTTTTATACGTTTTTCAAGATCCCTGTATGTCACATTATCAAATAATGTTAACTAGGTTTTGCTTCTTCATCATAGTACTACTTTTGTGAAAAAAATACATATTTGGAATTATCAAAGCTGGTAATTAATGAAATTGACAATAAGACTCATCATATATCGGTCACTGGGCAGATGCTTCATAATTACAAATCACTTTGAAAAACAGATGTACAACAATCTATCATCAGTATACAAGACATCCTCATCACTCCATACGCTGCTATTATTTTTCTCTGAAGTAAAACTTCAGTATTACTTCTACAGTTGCTAGTTTGGCTTAGGAGGCAGATCATTTGTAAGCTTCCTCTGTCCTGTAGGGCCTTAAGTGTCATTCCAGGTATAAGTTTCTGATTCTCCATCCAGTGGTCCACATTAAGTTCAGAGTCAGGGACTAACTCTGCTTCATATGGATGAGGAGCCTTTTTCAGATTAGGGGTAGTCTCAAAGATGTAAATGGCTCACCAGCATGTTCTGTTTATATTGCAAATGAGGATTATGTCCTTTGGTCAGGTATTTCTAATGTTGTTAGACTTAGAGATGCGCAGCAAGTCCATCAGTATGGGATCAGATGATGCCTTGTAAGGTAGGTACAGATCACCTTTCAGTAGTCTGTAGGAGACTGAGTGTAAATGTAAGGCTTTGAGATGGTCTGTATATTCCATGTGGTTAATGGCTTATATTCTTTTTGTAAAGAACATCTGTGAGCATTCCGTTTGTTGCATATGCCTGGTCATATACATACCGAAGGGAAAATTGTACTCCATGATTGGCCTAATGAGTGCTGAGTACAGCAAGACAATGACATCCTTGAACATTTACCCTTGCATATACATTGTGCAATATAGAATAGTAGACACAATAGTCAAAGGACAAAGCACTTTCCACATATGTTGTCAAGTCACTAAGCACTGGGTCTACTGTTAAGGGTGTATGGCTGACCTAAAGGATACTATTATACATTTTTTTGGCATTCATGGTACCGTGACCCTGGTACCAATTATTAGTTTGTGACAAGCCTACTTGGAAATTCTACGATTGTGCAGAGCTTGCTGTTGTCTGCTTAGTTAACTTAAGGACTGTGATATTAGCTTTGACTTCTAAAAATAGTTGCCAAAAAGAAGTGGCCCCAGCATCAAGCCCTGAGGCTTGTAGCTGACGTTTTTTGTGGAGGTAGAGAATCCTATCTTGACTTTCTTTGCCTTGTGACCCAGTTGGTTATCCAGTGGATGAGATGGGGATTTACTCCTAGTTTTGTGAGTTTGCCAACAATGCCAGAATGGAAAATGCTGTCCATTGCATTGGCCTGACCAAGAATAGCAGTGTGTATTGTTTCACCTTCATCCATAGCTTTGGTGATGTTCTTGAAAAAGTCCATTAAGCTAAGTAGGCATGATCTGTCTCTAACAATGAAACCAAACTGTGTTGGACTGAGTTCTGAAGGCTTCCTGTGTCTTTGTAATATCCATGGTGGTACTTTTCATGGCTTTAGATATGAGACAAGTCAGACTTATAGGTCTGTAAGCTGCTCAGCTCAGTAGATGCCCTGCTCTTGTGCACAGGTGTAAGTGTTGCAGTCCTTCCTTTTCTAGGCATGAAGCCAGTTAGGAAGCTAAGGCTGAAAAATGATTTTAGAGGACTTGATACGTCATGCTTAATGCTATTAAAAAGGCATCCAGGGATATTGTCTGGGCTCATCTGTGGAAGTATTTTTTTGCCTTGGAGAGCTCATTGAAGTCTTGTTTCCTAGTGATAGTTGTGGGGCTTATGGTCGAGGGTATCTCTTGACAGGTGTCTGGGAAGTGAGGGTGAAATTGGTGCTCAATTTATTAGCCAGTAGGCTTGCTATATCCTCTTACTCCAAATAAGTGGTTCCATTTACAATTAGTTCATCACACTGTTGTATATTACCTTTGCAGTTGAGGAGGTAGCTGAAGAAGGCCCTGTGGTTGTCCTTAGCCTCCGAGGCTATCTGTACCTCAAAATTGGCTTTGGTGGACTTGATAAGACTTATAGTTGCCTATATAGTTTGATGACTGCTTTCTTGCCTTGCATTGCACTTCCTAGTTTTGGCCATGCTTTTCTTTTTGTTATATATCTTTTTTTAGCACCTTTATTCATTTATCACTTAAGACAACGACAAACATACATTAACAGAAATGAAAATGAACCATTTTAACATTTTTCCATTTAAGTGCAATATACATTACGTATATTTTCTTTGCCACTATCATTATTCCAGCATTACAAAAATTACTGAATTCCTGCCTTCCCTTAAACCTCTCTCCTCCTGAACATTATTATGCAGGTATTGTTCCCATGATTTCCATTTACTTCCGTATAATTTGCTCCTTTCTTTTTCTAAAGATCCCTCTTCCTGTTCTTTTTTCTGATTTATGATATTCAATGCCTCATATACAGTTGGTGTAGACTTTGATTTCCATTTTCTAGTAATTGCTTTTTACTCTGTAGGGAATTTTTAAAATCTGCCAGTTTATTACACTCACAAACCATATGCTCCCAGTTACCTCTTTCTTCTCCATCACACTTCCACAAAATACCCATGCAAACACTTCCAAGTGAAGATCGTAAACCTTCTGGACTTGGTTGCATACTTGGGAGCCATACATGTGTCTTCCCATTGTTTTCTTCTAAATTGCTTTTCCAGTCTCTCTTCCCAATCTTTTCTAACCTCCTATGATTCGGTTCTTATAGTTATGTAATACTTTATATGCCATAGTAGTCAACCCTTTTTTAACCGCTGCTTCTGTTCCAGATTCAACTAAAAACTCTACTAGAGCAGGTCTTTCATTTAAAATTCCTCTATACTTTTCTTTTTTCCTGTACTCTGAGATCAAGCCCTGGTAGGGAAAGCAGTCTCTAGCCTGCAATCCGAATGTCTTCTTGGCCTCATCCCACTCTATTACCTTTCCCTCTTGAGTTATCTGCTCCCAAAATCTAGTTCCTTTGCCAGGTTTCTCCAGTAAATTCCAGCCCACTCTTGCCTGTTTTCTGTACCTCTACTTGCAGTCATCCCTATTGGCAAAATTTCCTTTCTCCATTCTTGTATTGGCTTAGTTCTTAGAATACTTTCTACTACTTTATGAATATAAAATTCTGTATGGTTGTTATTCTTTATAATGATCTGCATCCAAAATCCAACACTCTGTTTCTTGAACTCTTCCCCCCTTGCTTCATCATCATTGCTTTATGCTTTCAATCGTAACCCTCTGCTTGTGTTAAGTATATGAACCTTAACTCTGTAGTTCTAAAATATCCCTTAGAGTCAGGTAAGACTAAACTCCCTTGTTCTGTTGGAAGGATCAACTTATCCCACCTAACTCTTGCCCTCTTACCTTCCCAGATAAGTTCCTTCAATTCTGTATTTATTGTCACAACTTCTCTGGTTGATAAAAATATGCCTGACCCATATACAAGACTAAAGGGACCAAAAACATTTTCATTATTCGTATCTTACTATCCATATCCAGAAGGAAGACTTTCCAGTTTCTTAGTCTTCCCACATATCCCTGGCTGCAATAGCAAAAGTCTTTTTAATCCATACTCCTAAATATATCTTATCATGTCCCCATAAATATTTGTATTGCTGAACCAGTTTGTGTGTGTGTGTGCATAATTTACGGCTATATCCTTTGTTTTATCTTCATTAATTTTATTTTCTAAAAATACTTGAAACTGTCTCAAAATGATCCACAACACTGAAATGTTCTTTTCCAGATTTATCAGGTACAAAATAATATCATCTGCAAATAAAATCAACTTTTCTTGATTACCATGCCAATTATATCCTTGTATTTCTGAGTCTCTTATCTTCTTTGCTAGTGGCTCTAAATGTAAAGCAGATAACAAAGTGGGAGGAGGACACCCCTGCCTGGTTCCTCTGTTCAAACATAGCTTATCTGAGAGGAACCTTCTCATTTTAATTCTTGCCTTTGCTCCGTCATATATCCTTCCAATTATTCTTATTATTGTATCAGGAAATGCAATAACTTCCAATGCCCTACTCATAAAATCCCAGGTTACTCTGTCAAATGCTTTTTCTACATCAAAACCCACAAACAACGAAGTATTTTCTTACATTTTGCTTCCCTCCAGACCATCATTGTTCTATTAATGTTAAATGTTTGCTTTCTCTCCCCAAAACCACAGTGATCCATATCTTATCAGTTTTGGCAACACCTTTGCCATTCTCTTAGTAAATATAGACATAAGCACTTTATAATTGTGGTTTACAATTGAAATGGGCTTATATGAAGCTGGGTCTTTGCCATTTTTAGGTAACACAGCCACCACAACTTTCTTCCAAGATGTTGGTGCTTCCCCTCCTTTTAAAATACTGTTAAACAAAATCTTCTAGATCTTTATCACTTTCTCCCCTTCTAATTTCCAAACTTCTATGGGAATGCCATCTGTTCCTGGAGATTTTCCTGAAGATTGATTATACATCACTGTTTTTATCTCATCTACTATCTTAACTGGTAGTTGTTGAGCCTCAGCTACCTCTAACTTTGTCATAATTAAATCTGCCATAAATATTTCCATTTGTACTCTATTGATTTTGGCATAGGTTCATAGGTGTTCACTAGGCTAACGACCACAAGGGCCAATTTAAGCCTAGCCATGCATTCAAAATCTCTGACAAGTGCTGATACCCTTGAAAAGTGTAAGCAGGGGCCTGGGAGATGAACTATCTACAGGCTGTCTGTTGTCCATTAGAGACAGAGATGCCAAACCAGGGATGAATTTCCTGTTACCCATCCAACTGTCAAAGTTACACTTAAATTGGTTTATCGAGGAACTCTGCTTCACATGGATGGGAAGCCTGTTCCAGAGACAGGGTAGTCTCTGGAATACATAACCCTCTCTCCAGTAAGTCCTATTTGTAGATCTGAGTGTATGTAGTACCTTTAAGAGCCATTCCCGTCTGTAGGCACGTGCATGTAAGTACTGAGAATGTGCAAGCAAGAGTGTCATTTTGAGTGAGCAGTTGGAGTGAAAGCATGTATGTGTGTAGCAGTCAGTCAGTTCATTTAAGATTAATGTTCCAGTCACCCATACCGATGTGTTTGTATGTAATAAACTACTTAAATGAACACCTAAGCCTCATTGTCTTATTTGAATACACAAGGTGAGCGACATAATGTCAGAATGGGATTCAAAATAAAACTTCTTCAGGACTATGAGACACGCAGCCACAACTGGAGGAATATACTGGAGTGAATCATCTGAAGCTCAAAGCACTCGCAAACAGGTCAGAAAGATAAATCCAGGTACTAAAATTTGTTTAAATGATTTTTTTACTCTTCAAATATAAAATGAAGCATTAAAACCATTCAAAAAGAGTTTCTAATTAAACAAAATGTTCGAAACTATGATATATTGATAAAAAATACTCAAAATGCTTACGAAAATGCTTGAAATAACTTCTGAATCACATAAAAGATATATAAAAAAGGAAAACAACCATATTTTTTCACTACGTGCTTCATTTTTGTATTAACTAAAGCTATCTGCAATATCTGAGGTGTGCAAAGTGTTAGCAAGTGTGTGCAGTATTAGAGTACAGTTATTTTGCAGACTACAGTCATTTCAAAGAGATTGTTGTGCAGTTGAATATTTTTCGAGTACCTGGTGTGTGCATTTGAATATAATTACAAGAGCATTTTGTTGGCATGGCAGAGGGATTTCGAGGACCTGGTCTACTTGTATTTCATAATAATGTTACTGAAAACTAGAATGTGTTTGAGCAGAGTACGATATTTTCATACAGGCTGCTTTTTCTGATAAAGACGCACTTAAAAATAATTTATTCTGCTTAATCTGGCTGATTCAGAAGCCATTGAAAGAGAGCTTTCATTTGTGTAGTCCCCAGCTGTGTATGCAGGGGAGGGGGAAGACTGCCATTTTGTGGTACTGACTGAAACACAGAAAGACCCTGAGTGCTTAAAACGTAAATTTAGAGAAATGTGTAACCCCCAAATGAATATTACAAAGTAAAGGCACATATTTTACACAAGAAATTAAAAGCCTGGTGAAACATTTGCAGTATATATAACTGACTTGAGAAACAAGGCAAAAATGTGCAGATTTGGTGATTTAAGAGATGAGTTGATAAAGACAGGCTTGTGTGTGGGATTAAATATGCAATGAGAAAGATTTTGCATCAAGACAGTGATTTAACTTTTGAATAAGACCACAGAGATTTGTCAGATATGTGAGCTCACAGAAAAGCACACGAATATGCTTACAAATAAAAAAAAGCATGTTTGCAGTGCCTTCCAGTGCTAATGTTTATAGTGTGCATAAAACTAGGATGAAATGAAAGTATAAATCGAAAGGGTTTGTAGCTGCTTCTAACTCTAACACCAAGTATAAACCAAAAAATTTAGCTGCAGTACCATACTTTATTGTTACTTGTCATAATTGTGGGGGAGATCATGTGCCCAAATGAGAGAAGTGCTTAGCTTTTGGTAAGCACTGCCACGCATGTAAAAAGTGGAATCATTTCAATAGGTTCTGTCAATCAAAAGGGGTGCATTTTTTTATTAAGAGAGCATTCAAAGAAGCAAATTGATCAACTAGAAAACTGCGACCCTACTTTTTATGCTGATGGTGTGTCTGTGCTTGCTGAAACAGTCAATGCATTAGATTTGTTAGCAAAGAATGAAGTATTCTCTACTGTTCTGATTAATGGGAGACCTGTAGAGCTCAAAGTTGATACTGGTTCAAAGTGCAATGTTATGTCAGCAGAAGTGTTTGCCAAAGTAAAAGCTAGTGAGAAGCTTGATTTGGCAAAGTGTGTAAAGCTTGTTGTTTATGGTGGTGAAGAAATTTAAACCGGATGCTCTGCAGTGCTTTCATGTTATTCTGCTGGGAACAGCTATGACTTGCAATTTTATGTAGTCAAGAGACATATGCAGTCATTTTTAGGCCTCAAAGATGGTTTAAAACTGGGACTGCTTTCATTTAATGCAGAAGTCCATCATGTAAGGACATGCAACAACAAACGTTTTGCACAAAATATTTTTTCTGACTATGCTGATCTTTTTGAAGACAAGTTAGGCAAACTTCCAGTTGTGTATTCCATGAAGTTAGACCACGAGGTAAGCCCAGTTATCAGACCAACACAGAAAGTTCCAGTAGCCATGCAAGGCGGAGTCAAAGCTGAGCTAGACGGAATGGTGCATCTAGGAGTAATTTGTCCAGTAGAAGAACCAACTGAATGGATATTCTCCATAGTGATAGCTCATAAGAAAAGCTCAGATGATATTAGAATATTAATGGATCCAAGAGTAAAACACTACAATGACCTCATCATCCAATGCGTACAGTTGAGGAAGTTGCAGCTCTTATGCCAAATGCCACTGTTTTTCCTGTCTTAGATGCAAAAAGTTCATTTTGGCAAATTTTGCTTGATTGAAAATCTTCATTGCTAACCACTTTCAGTATACCAATTGGAAGGTACATTTTTGAGAATGCTGTTTGGGATAAATTCTGCCAGTGAAGTCTTGCAACATGCGATGGAGCAAATTTTTTTCTGGCTATTCATATGCTGTTGTAGTAGATGATATTCTTGTAGGAGGCAATGGTGAAGTTGAACATGATAGAAATCTCAGGAAAGTTCTGGAACATGCTTATCAAGTGAATCTTGAGCTAAATCCTCAGAAATGCAAGTTCAGACTACAAGAAGTTACTTATGTGAGCCATTTGTTTACCAGTTTTGGCTTATGACCAGATCCTTCCAAGCAAACTGCAATTCTTGAGATGCCAGCTCCAGACAATGTCACCTCCTTACATTTTCTTGGCATAGTCAACTATTTGGGCAAGTTTATTCCAGATTTCAGTGACCTTTCAGCACCACTGAGAGAGCTGACATGCAAAGATGCAACTTGGTCCTGGTTGGAACAACATCAAAGAGCATTTGATGCCACGAAACAGAGAATTGCCAGTCCACCCACTTTAAGATATTATAATGTTCACAAACCCGTAACTCTTGTGATGCTTTGAAGTTTGGTCTTGATGCAGTCACTTTTCAAGAGGGCAAACCAGTAGCCTATGCATCCAGAACTCTGACCCAAACTGAAATGCAGTATGCTCAAATAGAGAAAGAGCTCTTGGCAATTGTGTTTGCATGTTTGAAATTCCATGATTATATTTATGGCTGACTTATTCAGATCGAGACTGACCTCCAACCTTTGTTACTATTTTAAAAAAGCCAATGCACACAACTCCTGTGAAATTGCAATGCATGATGTTGAAATTGCAAAACTACAGTTTTCACTTGGATTATACTAAAGGCATTCTTATTTATCTTGCTAATACTTTATCCAGATTGGCCCAAAAAAACATTGAACAGCATGAAATTGAGCAACTTGATTTTGAAGTCATGGAAGTGAGAAATGTTTCTTCCACACATCTTGATGAGCTTAGAACTCACACATCTTCATATCTAATTCTACAGAAACTCAACACCTTTATCACTCGATGTCTGTCTAATCATTCTCGTTTACTACCAGATGTGCAGCAGTATTTTCCTTAAAGAGACGAGATTTTGATGAAAGTTGGTATCATCATGAAAGGTCCAAAAGTGATTGTTCCAAAATTCTTGCAACAAGAGTATATTAAAAATTTTGCATCATGGCCACCCAGGAACTGATTCTACCAAAAGAAGGGTGAGAGGGCTAGTATTTTGACCTTCAATGTCAAAAGACATTGAGAAAGAACTTTCAGCTTGTTTTGTTCGTAATAGTACTAAACCACAACAACAAAAAGAACCACTTCAGCTAAGCCAGATTCCTGAACTACCTTGGTCGACAGTAGCTACAGATATTTTTGAATGGAATGGTCAACATTACTTAGTGTTAGTAGATTCTTATTCAGATTGGTTCGAGATTGACCTACTTCCTAATCTCAGGTCCAGCACTGTCATTACAAAATTGAAGAGTCATTTTTCTGTCCATGGTAAGTCCGCACAAAGTCATTTCTGACAATGGTGCACAGTTTACAAGTCAGCAGTTTAAAAGATTGGCTGAAACGTGGGACTTTGTTCATGTTACTAGTAGTCTTGAATACCCACAATCGATTGGGCTAGCTGAACGTAAAGTTCAAAGTGCAAAACAGCTGTTGGAGAAGTCTAAATATGACAATACTGATGTTTTTCTTGATCTGCTTAATCTCAGAAACATTGCTCGCCACAAGTTACTTGGTTCACCTGCCCAGAGATTGTTGAGACAAACCAGAACCACACTACCAATCAGTAAGAATTTGTTGATTCCAAGTGGTAAAAACAACAAAGCAGTAAAAGCTCAACTCCTAAAGAAACGTTTGTCCCAAAAGTCCTACTGCAACAAAACCAGCAAGTCTGAATCCTTTAAAAGAAGGAGAGAGAGTGAGGATGCAGACAGCAAAAGGATTGGACCAAATAGGCTTGTGAAACATTTGTGTGAGGAACCAAGATCATACATCATTGAGTCACAAGGGATGGAATTCAGGCAGAATCTGAAATATTTACTACTGGTGTCTGAGCCACTGTTACAGCATCTTGCCTGTAATAAAGGTCAATTCTCAGAGTGATTTTTCCAGTGTTCCTGTTCCAGAGAACATTTTATTGTCTGTTCCTTTTCCTGAAAGTATCCTTGAAAATACTGAAAAACAACATTCCCCAGTGACTGTCCGTGTTGCTAAACCCAGTTCTAGTTATTACATAACAAGGCTAGGTCGTATCTCAAGATCTAATTCCAAATACACGGCAGCCTGGGCATGATTGTTATTATTTGTATATATCTGTATAATTTGCATGCTCATCCAATTGTCATTTTCATTGCAGAACAGAATAGTCAAAGAGGGAGGATATAGATTAAAGCTGTAGAGACTGGCCTTCGGCCTGCTGTGATACTGGAAAAAGATAAGTGTTTATTTTCAATTGTCTTCTGCACTTCTGTTTTACAACATATCTCTGTAATCTGTACAACTGTTTTTCCAATTGGTGCAACTGATTTTAGTCTCCTTTTTGTTGTCTGATAGAGCTGAATATCTGTTATTGTTTCTAACCCTTTCAGCTTGTAGTGAAATCTTTTGTCTAGAGAGGCCTAGCTGTTTCCTTTATGGTAGGAAATAAATCAGTCTGGTTTAACCTAGCTAAAAGCATTCCTGCAAAACTGTTATTTTTGATTGGATAATTGGGCTGGCTTCTGTTTCTCTGCCTTTAATAGCCAGTGTTTTAAACCAGATATACTTGTTTGCTCAAGCTGTTCAAAGCTGCAGAGAGACTGGCCTTCTGCTTGCTGGGATATTGGAAAAAGGTAAGTGTTTATTTTCAATTGTCTTCTGCACTTCTGCTTTACAAGATACCTCTGTAATCTGTACAACTGTTTTCTTCCCCACCAACCTGCCCAGTTGTGGTGGTGGTCTTAAATCTTGGTGGCTTTGAGCTCCCCTCCTCTGGTATAAAGTTGATATTGGACCCTCCCACAGTCACATTACATCAACTCATTCTACTCTTTATAGTGATAATTTAGTAAAGGCCCACCCTTGAGCTTCTGAACCTTGAATTATCTCATTATCTTCCGTGTCTTCACTTTTTACTTAAAAAAAAAAAAAACGTACCTCTTATAGGTTCATAGGTAGGTACTAGGCTATTGGCCTTAGGGCCTATATAAGCCTAGCCAAACGGTACCCTGGCTTTTGCCACCCAAGAAAATTATTTTCCTGTGCCCCTGTCAAGCAGAGCCACAGAAGTGATCCCCGGGGTGAATTTCCTGTCTCCCATCCAATCATCAAGATTTTTCTTGAAGAGTGCTAATGAGGAGCTTTGTTTGATATAGATAGGTAGTTTGTTCCAGAGTATGGAAAGTCTCTGGGACAGGAATCTATCCCTCCAGTATGTTCTGTTTATTGTGGTGACAAGGTTTAGGTCCCTAGAGCGTGTAGCTTGGAGGGATTGGGATTTCTTTTACTGGAGCATGTCCAACAGCTCTGGGTTTGACATAGCTTTGCATGTTAGGCAGATATCGCTTCTGAGTAGGTGATATGTGACAGAGTAAAGCTGGAGTTTTTTGAGACGGTCTGCATAGGGCATCTGTTTGAGGCCGGTAATCCTCTTTGTGAGGTATTTCTGCGGCCTTTCCAGTTGTAGATGTCTTGTGAGGTACATACCAAAAGGGGCATTGTACTCTATAATGGGTCTAATGAGTAGAGGGGAACAATGACCTCTTTTTTCCTGTTTGAGAAACCTTTTGTGATGAGATGTGCCACTTAGAAGGATTTCCTGACTACTGTGGCAATGTGATTATCAAAGGAGAGACTACTGTCCACCTGTGTCCCAAGGTCTCTTATCACACGTTCTGTGTTAAGTAGACTATCGCCTATGTGGTAATTTATGGGTACAAAGTTTTTACCAAAAGGGATGACAATGCACTTTTTGGCATTGAGCTTGAGGCCATGTCTTTGACACCAGGCATCTGTCTCAGTGAGGCCCTTTTGTAGGATGTCCACATCATTAGGAGTTTTTATTATGGCTCCTAGTTTGCAGTCATCTGCGAACTTTGTTAGCCAAAGACCTTCTGTGTTAGCCTGTACTTCAGAGAAGTAGATACCAAACAGGAGAGGACCCAGGACTGAACCCTGTGGTACTCCACTTGTTACTGGTCTGAAGTTGGATTTAGAGTCTGCTACTTTCACAGTGTGGGTTCTGTCAGTGATCCAATTGGCAACCCATCTTGTGATATAGGGATTTATACCTAGTTTAGTGAGTTTATCTATAATTCTAGAGTGGGAGATGGTGTTGAAAGCCTTGGCGAGATCTAGATAGGCTATATGAACCACCTTACCCTCATCTGCAGCTTTGGTGACCGCTTCAAAGAAGTCTATCAGGTTTAGGAGACATGATCTGCCTTTTACAAACGCGAACTGGGTAGGTTCCAGAGTTTGGAGATTACCAATGTCATTGTTTATAAGTTCCATAGCCTTGCAGACCAGGCTCGTCAGGCTGATGGGGTGGTAGTTCCCAGGGTCCATGGTGGCTCCCCCTTTGTGGAGTGGGATAACCATTGCTGTGTGCCATTCAGTGGGCACAAAGCCTGATGTGAGGCTATGATTGAACATGGTACTTAGGTGGAGTGCCAGTTCATTCTGTAGTTCATGTAGAATGCAGCCTGGGATGTTGTCAGGGCCCATGGATGCTGTGTTCTTGGCTTTGGAGGGTGTGTTTTTACCTGTGCAGCCGTGATTACAGGAACTTTGCATTCTTCCGGTATAGAGATGGGCCCTTTAGGGGGTGGGAGAGGGGTAAAGTTAGTACTGAAGCTATCTGCCAGGATGTTGGCAATATCAATTGGTTCTGTATATTTAGTGCCATTGTGCTGTAACTCAGAGCAGATCTGAGTGTTGCCATTAACAGTCTTGACGTAGCTATAGAATGCTTTGTGGTTGTCTTTAGAATCAGTGGCAATTTTGTTTTCGTAACTAGCTTTGGAGGTGTTACCTCACAGCAAGAGGTTCTCCCGTTCGATTCTCGGCTGGGCTTGGGAGTGCCTTCTGTGTGGAGTCTGCATGTCCTCCCCGTGGTTGGGTAGTGTTCGAAAGACATGCGTGCGTAAATGGGCATGCCTTCTTTGAAGGTTGGGCATCAAGCTGGAACCTCAGCGTTTCGTAAAAAAATCTACTGCCAATCATTAGCAGACCAGAGTTCCACTGTGGTGACCCCTTACCGGGAAAAGCCGAAAAGACAAACAACAACTAGCTTCGGAGGATTTTATGAGGGATCTCAGCTTCTCACTGAGGCTGACCACGGAGTTCCTCCAATCATGGGATTTTACTCTTTTTTTGCAACAGTTTCTTTCTACTTCATTTTGCTATTTGCCATATTTATTACTGCTTGTTGGTAGCCTCATTAAATTAATGACAGTATTCTACTGCATCACTGCTTTATTAGTGCTGTTTGTTACTCTTGTAATTTGTGGGGTATTGTTTCAAAGCAATCTAATGATTAACTATATTTCCTTGCTATCTACTGCAATTCATTACTGTTTAACTGCATTTTACTGCATTTCATTGCTGTTTATTTTTTCATACTGCAAGTACTATTCTTTTGACTATAAGTGATTAATCTGTGCTTCATTGTGAGCTTCTTTTAACCAAGTTCTTAACCTTAAAATTGAGTAGCATTGTCTAAATACAGGTCTGCAGCATCCAGAGCTTCAGCTGCACAATTTTAATCCCTTTTTTAGGTATTCCAGCTACAAGTTAACTGTTTTTTTTCTGCAGGACAGAACAAAGGTTCTAAGCTTGTTTTCCACCTTTCCTGTTACTAGAGTAGTCAAGATACAGATTTGCTGTATCCAGGGCTGTTTTGTAAGTTTCTGATTTCCCCAGACCTTTCTGCGTTAGAAGGAAGCCTTCAGCTTATCGGTTGGAGTGGTAAGCACTAGGTAGCCTGTCTACCACAGGAGGAGTGGTTTCTGGCTCTGAAATTGTAGTTTATTGGCCGTTTGGGCAGTTTTTCTCTCTTTCAACTTTCTGGTGTAAAAGCCCATGTTTGCAAAGGTTTGCACTTGTTTAAGCTTCAAGGAATCCTGTTTTGGTGTCCTGCAGACTACAAGAGCAACAGAAAGGAGAGAGAAAGACTTTAAGTACCTCCATTTTGATTTTATTCTGATTATACTGCTTTCTGCACGTCATTTTTTTTCATTTAACTGCATTCACTTTAACTGTATTTGCTTTAATATTGCTGGTTGCACTGCATTTAAAGTATCTTACCAGTGCCAGAAAGTCTGCTTTTCAGTTTTTCCCTTAGATCTTGCTAGATCTCTTCTCTCTCGCACTTTAATTAGCTTATTTACCTAGCACTTCATCAGGCTTTTTGTAGTAATTCTTGTAGCACACATAAGTGCTATCAGCACTAGACGTCCTATAAGGAAACAGCTTCAATACTTAGTAATGATGATCATCCCTCCTGGCATGTCTAAAGGTCAGTTTCCTGTGCTTACTCCTGGTGAACTTGGGCATTCTGTGGCAGTGTAACAACTGCCTCATGTACACCAACAACCCTCTCCTCTTACTTCCCAACACTCAGACTTGTGAGAGATGCGCTTATATCTCAAAATTGGAAGCCATGCACTCTCCAGCGAAGACCGGAATCCGGTCAAGTGGAGAAGGTCAACACCTGCACCACACCACATGGCACACACCGCCCTCCAGAACACCCACCGTCACAGCCCTCATATAAAAACACAAACCACACACCTACCTTTACGGAGGCTCTCATAAATCTACCCAAACAGCAGAGACCTCCAAGGCAGAAACGCACTCGACCACCACAGCACAGCACAAACCACAAGACACACAGCTCGCCTACACAATGTGCCCCTCAACCAAAATAGCTTGCCCAATACAATAATCATAGGTTCACTCAATAATCATAGGTTCACTCAATAGTGAGGAACACTGATGTCCCACTCACTAGGTTGAATAAGGAGAAGGTAACAGTCAGCTGTCTGTCAGGTGCCAGAATCAGACACATAACACATGCACTCAGGTCACTCCACAAGTACAAGTATAACTCTGTCATTGTCCATGTGAGTGTGTATGACCTGAGATGCACCTCCCTGGACTACATGAAAAGAGACATGGTGGAGCTCTCGGATTATGTGGCCCAGGCAGGTATGACCCTAGCCTTGAGCAGCATCCTACCGTCACCCAAAATGATACAGCAGTACAAACAGAAAATGATTGACTTCAACAATTGGCTAAGTTTCTGGTGTCATTTTAAGGGGATCCAGTATCTGTCTGCCTTGTATGACATGACTGACTGATCTCGATGCTTTGCCACAGATGGCCTGCATCTGTCACCCCTGGGTTTCTGGGTACTGGCTAAGGCTCTTGCCACCCCTATAGTGCCTTTTTTAGGTGGTGTTCCAAAGACCAAATTACCACCACAACAGCTATAAATAAATGCAATCTGAGGGTCATGCTGCTCAATGCTAGAAGTCTAAATCTCAAGATGCACTCACTCGAAGCACTCCTCAAAATGGAGAACATCGACATTTGTGCTGTAACGGCAACCTGGTTTAAAGCAGCAGAAAGCACCCCTGCAGTACCGGGCTATAACTCATTCCACACCTTTTGGCCCAAGAACATAGACCGAAGCTACAAATGCAGTGGTGTCTCCATATTCATAAAGGATATGTACACCTCCAGATTAGTAGCCCAGCATAACACATCTGAGATACTCCAGGTACAACTAACATTGGGTAAGATGGCAATTCAGGTCGTAGCCTGCTATAGGTCCCCAACCATGTCCTTAGACTCCCTCTCCACATTCCTAAGCACCCTGGAAACTATTAAGATTCAAACCAACACTCTCATACTGGGTGACTTTAACTACCCCTCCATCAATTGGGAAAACTACTCATGCACCAATGCCATGGTCCAACGCTTCCTGGAATTTATCAATTCCAATGCTCTGGACCAGCTCATTCTTACCCCCACTAGAGGAAGCAACATCCTTGACCCTGTTATTACTAACATGGGCAACCATTGCTCTACACCATTAGTCAATTCCTCCCTGGTTAGATCCAACCACAAAGTTATCACCATGGAAATCTACATCTCACTCACACCCCCCCCCCGCAAAGGTATCCACCATGAAAACTTCTCCAAAGCTGACTTTGGACTCCTAAAAACAGAGGTGGCTAACTTCACGGCACCCATGCCAATGGAAAATAGATGCATGACTGCCAAATCATACACCAATGCATTGTATGATCACTTACATAAATGCATGGAATTAGCCATACCCAACAGAACTAAGACACTCTCCTCCAAAAAAAGGAAGCCAATCTGGTAGTCCCTGCCATTAATAAACTCAACAACAGAAGGAAGAAACTGTTGCCGAAAAAAGGGAAGTCCCAAGACTGGAAAAATTCCCTTATTATAGGTTCATAGGTTAGTACTAGGCTAACTGCCCTTGCGAGCCATTTTAAGCCTAGCCAATTATCCCTTGTGAGACTCAAAGCCTGCACCTCGTGTGTGTAAGGCAGACACTTTAAGCATTAGGCCACCCTCCCCCTTAGACTCAACAATAAGTTGACACCCTGATCAAAACCTCCAAAGCTAGCTATGAAGGCAGAATTGCAGCAGACACTAAAAACAACCACAAAGCCTTCTATAGTTATATCAAGAATCTCCATGGCAATACCCAGATTCGCTCTGAGTTGCTGCACAATGATACTTCCAATACTGAGCCAACAGATATAGCCAACATACTGACCAACAGAATCAGTGCCAACTCTACCCCCCCCCCCTTAAGGGCCAATCTCAATACCGGCAGAATGCCAGGCACCCAGCATTACTGCAGCACAGGTTAAAGGTGCATTGACCAAGGCCAAGAAAACAGCTTCCATGGGACCCAACAATATCCCTAGTTGTGTTCTACATGAATTACAAACTAAAATGGCACCACATCTGTGTGCCCTGTTCACTCGCAGCCTCACTTCAGGCTTTGTCCCTACCGAATGGTGCACTGCTACAGTCATCCCTCTCCATATAGGAGGAGCGATTACAGACCCTGGAAATTATTGCTCCATTAGCCTGATAAGTCTGATATGTAAGGCTATGGAGCGTATCATCATGGACCTAATTAACAAGGATACAGAGGAATCTCCAAACTCTAGATCCCACGCAATTTGGTTTTGTGACAGGTAGATCATGCCTGTTCAACCTGTTTGACTTCTCTGAGTCAGTCACCAGAGCTGTGGATGAAGGTATGGCAGTTTGTATGGCATACCTCGATCTGGCCAAGGCCTTTGATACCATTCCTCACTCAGGAATTATTGGTAAACTCACCATACTAGGCATCAACCCCTGTATCATTAGGTGAGTTGCAAATTGGCTCACAGAACCCACAGTGTGAAAGTAGCGGACTCCAAGTCACACTGCCGATGAGTCACGGGTGGAGTCCCACAGGGATTGGTCCTGGGTTCTCTCCTGTTAAGGCGTCTAGTTCTCAGAAGTCCAGGCCAACATGGAGGGACTCTGGCTGACCAAGTTAACAGATGATTGCAAGCTGGGAGCAATTATTAACTCCCCAGGTGATGCAGACATCCTACAGAAAGGCCTCACTGAGACCAA
Organism: Protopterus annectens; assembly: GCF_019279795.1. Classification (NCBI taxonomy): domain Eukaryota; kingdom Metazoa; phylum Chordata; order Ceratodontiformes; family Protopteridae; genus Protopterus; species Protopterus annectens. Next base: position 105,264,047 of record NC_056729.1, read on the forward strand.
TGACTGGTGTCACAACCATGGCCTTAAGCTTAATGCCAAAAAATGCATAATCATCCCCTTTGGGAAAAACTCAGTTCCCACTAATTACCACATCGATGGGAGAACACTGAAGGCATTATGAGAGATCTGGGGACACAAGTTGACAGCAACCTCTCCTTAGACCACCATATTGCCAATATGGTCAGAAAGTCCTTCTATGTAGCACATCTCATTGCCAAGGGTTTTGCATTCAGGAAGAAAGAGGTCATCATTTCTCTCTACTCTTCCCTCATTAGACCAATCATACAGTATAATGCCCCATTTACCATGCATCTCACTAGACACCTGCAACAGCTGTAGAGGCCACAAACGTACCTCACAAAGAGGATCCTAGGCCTTAAACACATGTCCTACATGGCCAGACTAAAAAACTACAGCTATTCTCTGTCTCATATCATCTACTAAGAGGCGATTTCTTATTGACTTACAAGGCCATGTCTGACCCAGCTCTGTTAAAAATGCTACATCTAAAGAAATCCCAATCCTCTGCACCACATGCTCCAGAGACCTCATCCTCAACCTCATTATCACAATCAACAGAAAATGCTGGAGGGACAGGTTCATAAACCAGAGACTGACCATGCTCTGGAATAGACTTCCCTTACATGTCAAGCAGAGCACCTCACTGGCCCTCTTCAAGAGAAATCTTGATGAGTGGATGGGAAATAGAAAGTTCACCCCAGGGATCACTCCAGTGGCTCTGATTGATAGAGGCACTGGGAATTAACGTCGGGTGGCACAATGCCAGGGCACTTCTATGGGCTAGGCTTGTAAAGGCTCCAGGGCCATTAGCCTTGTACACACCTATGAACCTATGTATGTTGTACCTTTAAGAGCCATTCCAGTCTGTGGACATGTGCATATATGTACTGAGCACATGCAAGAGTGCCATTTTGAGTGAGCAGCCAAAGTGAAAGCATGTATGTGTGTAGTAGTCAGTTAGTTTGTTACATTTAATGTTCATCCTGATGTATTTGTGTGTAAAACTACTTAAATGAACACCCAAGCCTCATTGTGTTATTGGAATACACAAGACGAGTGACACTGTTTATATTACAGGTAAGGTTTAAGTCTTTAAAACAGATAATTCTGGTGTTGTTTGCAGATATGCAGGAGGTCTGTCAGAAAGGGTCAGACAATGTCCTGTATGTCAGGCATAGAGCATCCCTCAGCAGCCTGTAGGACACATAGGGATAGGGCCTTGAGGCAGTCTGCACAGGATACATTACTTATGCTCTGTATTCTTTTACTGAGGAACATCTGTGGACATTCCAATTGTTGGTGATAGGTCTGATGAATGCTGAAAACAGTGGAACAATGAATTCCTTGGATATGCCATATCTTTGTTTATAGATATAATGTATATAACATAGAATAATTTCCTCACTACTGTAGATACATGATGGTTATGGGTTAGATTCAACTCTAACGGGTGTGTTGCCGATATAATAGTTATCAGGAGTGGATGCCTTCATGAAGGATACTATTATGCAGTTCTTGGAATTTAATTTTAGTCCATGGCTCTGACACCAGTTCTTTGTCTGTGTCAGCCCTTCCTGTAGAACTTTTCATAGTTTCATAGGTGTTTACTAGGCTAATTAAACCTCTAACTGACAAGTTTTGATACCCTTGATAAGTGTAAGCATGGGCCTGGGAGATGAACCATTTAAAGGTTACCTGTGTCCATTAGAGACATAGGTGCCAAACTAGGGATGAACTTCCGGTTTCCCATCCAATTGTCCAAATTGCACTTGAATTTGGTTAGGGAGGAACTCTGCTTCACATGGATGGGGAGCCTGTTCCTCAGACGCAGTAGTCTCTGGATACATACCTAACTCTCCAGCAGGTGCTGTTTGTTTTGTGGATATGCAGTAGGTCTGTCAGAGAGGGGTCTGATAATGCCCTGTATGCCAGCCATAGATCTCCCCTCAAAAGCCTGTAGGGGACAATACAGGGATAGGGTCTTGAGGTGGTCTGCGTAAGGCATTTTAATTATGCCCTGTAAATGTTTGTGAGAAACCTCTGTGGACATCCTGTTTGTTGGATATGGCTGGTTAGGTACATACCAAAGGGGGCATTGTAGTCAATTATAGGTCTGATGAATGCTGAATACAGTGGAACAATGGACTTCCTTGGATTTAGATGCCACACCTTTGTTTATAAGTTGCGCAACATAGAATGATTTCCTCACCACTGTAGACACATGATGGTCAAAGGCTATATTACTATCTGTGTGTGTCTGTAAGTCCCTGACTACTGGGTCAACTCTAAGAGGTGTGTTGTCAATATGATAGTTACCAGGGAGGGATGACTTCCCAAAGGATACTATTGTGCATTTCTTGGCATTTAGTTTCCATGGCTCTGACACCAGTTGTTTGTCTGCGTCAGTCCCTGGAGAACATTTGTGCCAGTGTGAGATTCAATGACAGCTCCTAATTTGCAATCATCTGCAAATTCAGTTAGCCAAAGACCACTGACATTGCCCTTGACTTCTGAGAAGTAAATGCCAAAAAGGAGATGTCCAAGGACTGATCCCTGAGGGGACTCCACTTGTGACTGGCCTCTTTGTAGAGATGGACTCCCTAATTCTAACTTATTAGGTCTTGTCTGTGAGCCAGTTGGCTAACCACTGGGTGACATATGGGTTTGTACCTAACCTCTTGAATTTGTCAACAGTCCCCAAGTGGGATATTGTGTCAAATGCCTTGGCCAGGTCAAGGTTGGCAATGTGAATGATTCTGCCCTCATCCATTGCTTTGGTGGCCTTCTCAAAGTAGTCCACCAGATTGAGTAGGCATGATCTACCCTTGACGGAACCAAACTGGGTTGGGTCCAGTGTCTGAAGGTTTACTATATCTCTCTTGATTATCTCCGTGATAACTCTTTCCATGGCTTTACATATAAGACTAGTAAGACTTATTGGTCTGTAGTTTCCAGGGTCTGTAGATGGTGCAGCTTTGTGCAGAGGGATGACTTTTGCCTTTCTCCATTCATGAGGTACAAAACTTGTTTGGCGGCTACAGTTAACAAATTCCAGAGGCCCTCATAGGTCATGTTACATGCTATTTAGAAGGCATCCTGGGATATTGTCTAGGCCCATTGATGCAGTGTTCTTGGTCTTAGAGAGAGCATTAAGGACCTGTTCCATAGTGATAGAAGGGCGAGTTATATTTGATATTTCCAGAGGGAAGGTTGATGGGGAGAGAAGGGTAAAGTTGGAGATGAATTTATCAGCCAGGAGGTTTTCTGTGTCTTCTGGCTCAGTATAGGTGGCTCCATTTACAATTAGCTCTTAACATAATTATGTATTGCCTTTGTGGTTGAGCACATAGTTAAGAATGCTTTGTGGTTGTCCTTGGCCTATGAGGCCAAACTTACCTCAAATTTGGCTTTGGTAGACTATTTGTCCTCTGAGTTGTTTGTTTAGTTTGATGAGGGTGCTTTTATCCTGCTGGGTATTGCACCTCCTAATTTTTGCCATGATTTTCTTCCTTCTTTTATATAGCCTATTGATTTTGTGATTCCACCGGGGTGGCTTGTTTGAGTTCTGTACTTCTTCCTGGTGGGTACAGCTGCCTTTGTGCAGCTATTAACATGGTTGTACAGGGTTTCTGTGAACAGTTATGCATAGGCAGCAGTTTTCAGGGTTTATGGAGGCTTGAAATTTTGCCAGGTTCTCACTTAGTAGCAGGAGGTTAGCCTTAGAATAGTTCCTGAATATTCCAGGTTTAGCTGGGGGTTCAGTTTTTTTTTACTGGAAAGGAGACCATTTTGTGGTCTGACCTTATCAGGGACGGCATTACAATAGGGGGTGTGCAGCACACTCCCATATTAGTGAGGACCAGATCAAGTATGGTTGTACCCCTGGTTGGTTTATCGACTATTTGGTCCAGAGAGTTTGTGTTTACAAAATTCAGGAATGTCTGTGCATGTATGTATGGTGTCATATAGGATTTCCAGTTAATAGTGGGGTAATTAAAGTCACCCATGAATATGGTATTGGGTTGGATGGTTAATGTTTCTAATACGTTTAAACACATGGTATGGGTTTTCTGGGTCACACAGGGAGACCTATAGCTTGCAAGGAAGTGGTATTGGATTTTGCCTATGGTGATTTGAACATGGAGCAATTCAAGTGCATTGTCCTGTTTGACCAGCCTAGAAGTATATTTATCTTTGATGTAAATATAGGCATCTCCACGTTTAGTCCCTGCCTCTGAAGTAGCTGACCTAAATGTGTGGAAGGCATTATAACCTAGCACTAGTGGTGTGTTCTCTGTGGCTTTAAACCATGTCTCAGTGACCACAGATGTCGGCATTCTCTAGAGTAATGAGAGCTTCTAGGGAGTGGAGATTTTTGTTTAGACTCCTAGCATTGAGCAGTAATACTTTTAGATTTTCTTGGTTTTGATTTGCTATGTCGGAAGTACTTTCAGTTTGGCTTTTGTGTCAGTATAGGATTTAGTGACAGCTGCTAATTTGTAGTCATCTGCAAATTTAGTCAGCTATAGGCCATTGACATTGGTCTTGACTTCAGAGAAGTAAATGCCAAAAAGCAGCAGTCCAAGGAACAATTCCTGGGGGACTCCACTTATGACTGGCCTGTATGTAGGGGTGGATTCCCCAAGTCTAACTTACTGGGTCCTATCTGTAAGCCAGTTGGATATCAACTGAGTGACATTAAGAGTTTCTACTTAACCTCTTGAGTCTGTCAACAATGCCTGAGTAGGGTATTGTGTCAAATGCCTTATAAGGTCAAGGTAGGCAGAGTGAAACAATCTACCCTCATCCATTGCATTGGTGACCTTCTCAAAGAAATCCACCAGGATGATTGGGCAGGACCTGCCCTTGATGAAACCAAGTTGGGTTTGGTCCACTGTCTGGAGGTTTACTGTGTCATTATTGATAATTTCTATGACAATTCTTTCCATGGTTTTGCATATGAGACTAGTGAGACTTATGGGTCTGTAGTTTCCAGGATCTGTAGATGACCCAGTTTGTGCAGAGAGATGACTGTTGCTGATGTTCTTCATCTCACATTGCTGCAGTCCTTACTTATGGGTAGTCCGCGGTCCTCGGTCGGCCCGAATACCAAAGTATTAGGCTGACGTCGGTCATGGGCGCCTAGAACTGACATCAGAGCGTCAGGGTATAAAGGCGCATGACTGACGTCATATCCTCAGTCTTTTTTGCCGCATGGTCCGATGCAGAAGCAGCGTTGCAAGTGCCATTCGGCGTTCTGAAATTTTTCGGTTTCGGAGTTTCAGACCGATACCAAGTTGGGCTAAGTACCCCGTTGGGGAATATTTTTGTTTTTTCTTGCCTCAGTTACTTACTGGATGTCAGAAAAAGTGAATAATTGTATTTCTTGTGGGAAACAGATACCGCATAGGGATTACCACTCGCTTTGTATTCCTTGTTTGGGACCGGAGCACGACGTAGTCGGGTGTCGGTTTTGTGCTAGGTTTAATAAGCGCACTATAAAACGGAGGTTAGATTGCGCTAGGTTAGTCTTTGGCAAGAGGTGTAATTATAACATGCCATCGGATGTTCCGACGCCGGCTTCTACTAAGAAGCGCAAAGACAAATCTTTAAAGCCTAGGCAGGATGATTTGTCTGTTGGGAGGAAAGTTGGCTCTTTTCAAACAAAATTGGCATTTAGTTACCCAGGACAAATGGGTATTGGACATTATAAACCGAGGTTACAAGTTCTATTTCCATACCATGCCTCCTTTCAAGGGCATGCCAGACGTCCCTCCTCGGCAAAGGATAGAGGCTCACAAACAAATTTCTTTACTTCTTCAAATGGGAGCTATACAGTCAGTTCCTCTGTCAGAAGTGGGCCTAGGATTTTATTCTCGCCTGTTTCTAGTTCCAAAGAAAGGGAACACATGGAGACCAATTTTGGATTTATCTATCCTCAACACTTATCTGGACATTCCAAAGTTCAAGATGCTGACTTTACAACAGCTTTTACCTCTGTTGGGAAAAGATCACTGGATAGTTACTCTGGATCTCAAAGAGGCTTACCTTCATGTTCCTATCAGGCCCAGTTGCAGGAGGTACCTGCGTTTTCGGGCTGGAAATTTACATTATCAGTTCTCTGCATTGCCCTTTGGCTTATCTACTGCGCCCAGAGTGTTCACAAAGGTTCTGGCTCCAGTGATAGCCTTTTCAGACTAAGAGGAATACAGATTTATCCTTATTTGGACGATTGCCTGATTATTGCACAGGAAAAGGACGAACTTCTTCAACATCTACAGTATGTGATGGCAGTGTTAAGATGCCTAGGGTATTCTGTGAACGAAACAAAGTCCAGTCTAGTACCCTCTCAGGACATGTGCTTTCTGGGTGTGAGACTGAATACAGCTTTCCAGATGGCCTTTTTGACCCCGGACAAACAAAGAAGCCTTTCTCTTTATTTTCATCAAATGTCTCTACGGTCCAGGCTGACTGCAAGGACAGTCCTTCAAGCCTTGGGGTTCATGGCATCTTGTATTCTGGTGCTTCCCAATGCCAAATTGCATATGAGGAAGCTTCAATGGTATCTCAAAAATGTATGGACACAGCACTGCCAAGATCTAGACAGTGTCATTCAGATAATACCTTGCATTCAGAAGGAGTTTTTGTGGTGGGCTCAGGAATGTCACCTAAACAAGGGACTCTCTGTGACCCGGCCAGAGGCGAGTCAGATTCTAATGACAGATGCCTCGGACAAGGCTTGGGGAGCACACCTCAATGGAAAATGGGTGCAAGACACGTGGCCTGTCAAACTCCAACATTTGCATATCAACTTGAAGGAAATGTTAGCAGTCCAGTTTGCATTGATGGCTTTCAAAGACTTACTTCACCCAGGGCAGGTGTTGATTCAAACAGACAACACTACTGTCATGTGGTACATCAACAAGCAAGGGGGAACCCATTCTTACCCTCTTTGCAGACAAGCGATGATTTTGTGGGAAACTGCTCTCAATCTACACCTCAATCTTCAAGCAAGGTTTCTACCAGGAGCACAGAACTCCTTAGCAGATGTGTTGAGCAGACAAATAGTGGATCCTCACGAGTGGAAATTGGATCCTCATGTATTTCAAAATTGACAGTGTTATGGGGAACTCCAGACATAGATCTGTTCGCTTCTCCACTAAATTACCAGTTGCCAAAGTTTTGCACAAAAGTGTTTCATCACACAGCTTGGAAGGTGGACGCTCTATCATTCAGTTGGAACAATCTGCATGTATATGCCTTTCCACCTCTGCCTCTTCTTCCCAAGGTACTTTTGAAGGCCAGACAAGACAAGCCAACCATGATTTTGATAGCACCGGATTGGCCTCGACAACACTGGTACCCACTACTGAGGAGTCTAGTACGAGAACCTCCATGGCCTCTGCCTTTGATTCCGCACCTTTTGTCACAAGAGGGCAATCACTTCCTCAATGTCAAGATTCAGTCTCTGCATCTAACAGCCTGGCATATTCTGTTTTAGACTCTGGAGGGTCTCAGCTTCCACAACAAGTTTTGAATGTTATTTTGGAGGCCAGGAGGCCTAGTACCAGGAAAGTTTACGCTGATAAATGGAGGAGATTTTTTATTTGGAGCAAAGGAAAGGACTTTGATGTCTCCAAACCTGATTTAAGTGTTGCTCTTCAATATCTTACTGAGTTATTGGACAAGGGTTTGTCTTTCTCCTCGATAAAGGTCCATGCTGCAGCCATTTCTGCTCACTATGATTGTGACCCTCCTTTATTCTCTCACCCTTTGTTTAAGCAATTTCTTAGAGGGGCAAAGAATATAAGATCCCCACGTAGAGCTCCTACTCCTGTTTGGGATCTCAATTTTGTGTTGGAAAAGCTTACTCTACAACCTTTTGAGCCTGCAGCTTCGGCCGAGTTAAAGTATTTGTCATGGAAAACTGCTTTTTTGTTGGCCATTACCTCTGCAAGAAGGGTTTCTGAATTACAGGCCCTCATGGCAGTGGAGCCTTTCCTGATTTTTCATAAGGATAGGGCATCTTTGCGTACTAATCCTTCCTTTATTCCTAAAGTGGTTTCTAGTGTGGCCTTAAACCAAACTATTCATTTGCCTACTTTTTATGCAAACCCCCAAAATAAAGGGGAGAAAATTTTGCATACTTTGGATATTCACAGGCAGTTGCGTTATTATTTGAGCAGAACCAAGGAGTTCAGACAGTCTCAGCAGTTGTTTGTTTCTTTTGCCTTGGGTTCACAGGGTAAACCTGTTTCAAAACAAACTATTTCTAAATGGATTGGGTTTTGTATTTCTTTCTGTTATTCCCATCATGGTAAGGAGATTCCGGCTGGAATCAGGCCTCATTCCACTAGGGCTACTGCTACTTCCACGGCCTTTCTAAGGGGAGTAGCTACAAAAGACATTTTGGAGGCAGCTACTTGGAGTTCAGTGCATACTTTTTCTAAACATTACCACCTTCCTCTCTATTCTAAGTCTAGGGCTGGATTTGCCACTGCAATTTTACAGGGCATTTTAGCAGCCCCTAATGCTTTATGATTTTTACCAACCTCCCTTTCCCGTTGCTTTGGGATTCTACCCATAAGTAAGGACTGCAGCAATGTGAGATGAAGAACATAGTACAGTTTTGTACCTACCATAAATGTAGATGTTCGAAGATCCACATTGCTGCAGTCCAATTTACCCTCCCTCCTTCCCCACTGTAGTTTAACAGGGTGCTATGCTTTAGGTGATGGTTGTTGTTGGGCATGTTTTTGGGAGGTATTCTGTTTTTGGCTGTGGCCTTTCTTGTTTGGCCTTCTGACATCTGGGGCAAGAAAAGACTGAGGATATGACGTCGGTCATGCGCCTTTATACCCTGACGCTCTGATGTCAGTTCTAGGCGCCCATGACCGACGTCAGCCTAATACTTTGGTATTCGGGCCGACCGAGGACCGCGGACTACCCATAAGTAAGGACTGCAGCAATGTGGATCTTCGAACATCTACATTTATGGTAGGTACAAAACTGTACTTTCTCCATTTATGAGGCATGAAACCTGTTTGGAGGCTGCAGTTACATAGCAATTCCAGAGGGACTGATGGGCCTTGTTTCATGCGATTTAGAAGGTATCTTGGGATATTGTCTGGGCCCACTGATGCAGTGTTCTTGGGCTTAGAGAGAGCATTAAGGAACTGTTCTTCAGTGGATAGCAAGGGAAGTTATATTTGATGGTATATCCCAGGGAAAGGATGAGGGGGGAATGGGGGTAAAGTTGGAGCTGAATTTTCAGCCAGTAGATTTGCTATATCTTCTGGCTCGGTATAGGTGGCTCCATTTACACTGAGCTCTGCACACAATTGTGCACTACCTTTGAGGTTATGGACATAACTAAAAAATGCCTTGTGGTTGTCCTGGGGCTAGAAGGCCAAATTTACCTCAACTTTGGCTTTGGTAGTTTTTATTTGTCCTCTGAGTTATTTGGTTTGATTTGATTTAGCACATTTCTCTGCTTTATGCAGATTTTCATACATTTTCTGAAATATCTTTAAAACCTCTTCAGGATCTCTTGTTATAGGTCTTCTAAGTTTGGTGACATCCTTTTTAATGTTTGATTGCCTAAGTTATAGTGTTAAATGTTTTTGTGCTCCGGAGCTATCAAAACATAGTTGCTTAACTGCAATCTTTCTAAACTCATACATATTATCCATATACTTCCTTATTTTCTCTTTAGCACTCTGCATTTGCTCCCAATGTTCTGTGAGACTCCCCTTATTCTGCAGTACTTTAACCTTTGTCAGCCCCTCTAAGTAATTTCTATTACTTCTTAACCACATTTCTTTTATTTCAACACTATTTTTAAACTCCATGTTTATTTTAACCCAATTACTAGTTATAACTTTTGGAGATATTTCTAGCTTCCCTAATAACTCTCGAATAATTTCCACTCCCTTTCGGGAAAGCACCAGTGTTTTATTTTTGCTTTATTACACAGTATTTTTTTCTTAGTTGTTACTGGTACATGATGAGAAATAGTTATTGGATGTGTGTTGAAGCTTTCAATTAAGTGCTCATGTTCCTGTGAAATATAATTTCTATCTAGTCTAGCTCAGTTATTGTACCTTGAGGAATAATATGTAAATTCTATCCTAGTTCCTACTACTGAATTCACATCTTTCACACCAAATATTTCCATAATTTTCTTCGGAAATCTACCCTGTCTTGTTATATTGTCAATTCTAGGTCTCCCTGATACATCTTCTCTATTGCAAATCAAATTTCAGTCCCCACCTGTTAGTAATATTCCCTGCTGAGAATGGATTATTTCTCACAAAATTTCTTAAGCTCCATAATAGCAGTTTTTGATGAAATATAAATACATGCCATTGTAATCCTCCTCCTTACCCAGTCGCCCATTCTTACTACAAATCTACCACGTTTGTCTGTTCCCCCTCATCTATCACTATTGGATCCTCTTTAGCAATTAATGTAATTAATCCCCTTTTCCTCTGTCCCTGATATTCTGCTGAATATCTGTTTTGAAATCCTGCCTTTGTCAAATTCACATGCTCATTTCTTTCCAAATGTGTCTCCTGCAGCATTAATATTTGCACTCTATACCTGTAAGACCATTCACATTCCAGAATAATATGGACAGCATAGACGTCATGACAAAACGCTTTTGTTCCCACATATTATAAATGATAGTTTATCTTGAATGTGTATTTCCAACTTTTGTGTTGCTATACTAATGCTTGGCAGGCTGATCTTTTATACAGTTGTTTCTTCTCATCTTCATTTCAACCTGTGTCACATTTTAAAGACTTTTTGTTTTAATGAAAACCCTCAAAAAAAAAAAACTAAATACAAAATGCTGTCTGTTCTTTTCTTATCTCTCTCCTCCCAGATATGAAAAATAGCTTGCATACTTTCAGAAAACAAAAACTTTTAGTCCTAAGAAAAAGTGCACTGACTATCTTTAAATAAAACTATTTTGTACACTGCTCTATTTACTGCATTAAAGTATTAAGGCTGCTTCGGAAGTTATCTCTTCTATACTTCCCATAATTTCACTTATTTTTATTTTTACTGAACTGCTTGCCGCTGTACCTTTAAATTTTGCATTTTCATCAGGAAAGAATACTCATTCCCAAGATTAACTGCTTCCACCTCCAGACAGCTTGTCTCCATGGAAATGTACTCAGCAGTGAGTCTTTATAAATTTCACCCAGAAAATAATGCACAGCTGCCCTCAACTGCAGCTGAACATCTGCAAGTAGAAAACATCCAAAGCCCATTATGCATAAAAAAAAAATATTTTAATCCTCCAGGAAAAACACTTTGAAGACAGCAGAAAACAGCCTCTCAACACTCCGATTGCTTGGATAAATTTGCTTCTCTTTTTCTTCATGTACAGTGAATAATCAATTTCTACAAACACACTGCTGTCTCCAATTTTTAATACTTTGTCCTTCTGCCACAGTTTCATCTGGATCATTTTTTTTGCTGATATGATTGTATATTTACTAATATATGTCTTGGCAAATCTCAGGTTTTCTCTGCACATGCTGTCCTCTAACTACTATTTTTAAACAGTTCTTGAGAAACCTCATATTCAGCCAATCTGTCTTATCTACCTCTGATATTTGCAGTTTTATCCATTCATTTAAATAGCTAGTTAAAGCTTCTTCTATTTTTTCCAGCCTTTTGTTGTTTGAATTTATATATTCATTCAATGTTTTATTTATTTTAATCACTTCTGAGTACATTTAATTTATTTTTCCTCTAAATTGCTGGAAGCCATCTCTTGAACCAAAGCTGAAGCTTGAATTGCATTTGCTGAAAAAGCTGCAGAATGCTTCACAGACAGATTTTTCTCTTCATCTTTTCTGATTGATTGTCTTTCAGGTTTTTCAAATTTCTTTTTTGCTGGCATCCAGGCAGTGAGTGTATTCACCAACCAGTAACTGAATTTTACAAAAAAATAAAAAATTTCAACAGCACTACTTTTCCTCACTTTGTGTTTTCATGCTAGAAGAACTTAAATTATGCTGTTGATCAGTGCTCAGCCATCTTGGAAGTCCTTGTTATACATATTGTTGATGATGAAATTCTGCCAGGGTGGCTTGTTCTTTGAGCTAATCTTATGCTTATTTAGGGTAGGTAAAACAGCTGTTTATACGATGGTGCAGGTCTTTGTGAGCATTAACATACAGGCAGCAGAGTTCACTCAGCTGAGCTGGATCATGGTCAGATGGGTAATGGATGCCCCCCCACAGCCATTCCAGTGCCCCATTACTTGGCTATTTCTCCCCAGTTACCATAAACACTGTTCAAACCTCTACAGGTCCATACTGTTTTCAGCTTTACTTCTACAATGATTACAGATATTTGATTTTAATTTAAAACTTTTATTTCAAATTTTATAGCACAAACACTGATAGGCATTTGCTAAACAAAGCAATACAGTCTCACAATGAAAACAGACTTGGCATTAAAACGTCTCTGACCTTGAAACTCACATTCATTGAAACAGCATTGAAATCCACATTCAAACAAAATGCATCTGACCAGATGGTTTACCTTTGGGCTGTTTTCAAATCATAGGCCGCTTGCACACATTTTTAGGGCCATGAATACATGCATTTGTTCTTTGATTCACCTGCATGATTGTATTAAATTATATCCCTTGTATAGTACAGCACCACTTGTTAGAGCCTGTTTTTAATTTGCAGTTTTGAACATTTTTCCAGTAAGCAATAAAACAAAACATATGAACCAGTAATGACAAAGCTTCCCAATTCAGAACATTTCAACCAAAGAAGTCCACTCAAACGTCTGTGATTACAATCCACCAATATTAGTAAATATACACAATCTCTGCTGAAGTAAAAGTCATCTGAATAATTCCACATTAAAGAGATCTGTAACTAATGAAGAGGTTGCCGTTTGCAAACAGCTTTATATTTCAGTGTTTAATCTACAAATGCAGTGCCTGCTGCCCTTGAAGAATAAATTACCTATGGTACATTAAAAAAATGGTAAGCTGGTAATATTGTAATAGGGAACGTATGGCAAACTGACAACAGGTTCATAATTACTAGGCATTTCATTCAAAGGAGGACATATTCAGGACTGCAGCACTTTGCAATATCAGCAGTCCATCTATATGCTGTGGCAATAGAACCCACAGTGTTCTGCATCAAAAGCAAGTACGCTACCAATTGTGCTATAATTGATACTTTTAAATTCTATAGCACAATAGTGATACCATTTGCTAAACAAAGCAGTTGCACATTGTAAACAGACATAGCGTAATAAGCAGTAAACCTTTCTTCCCTTGAAGCTCACAATTCCTTGAAAATGCACTTGAAACCCATTTCCTTGAAAAATGCACCGGAAAGTATGTTCCTTAAATCTCAATTTCTTTACCACCTTGATAGTTAGGGTAGAGGATTCACGCTCTTATTTCCTGTAACTGAGGTACAGGGTTTGAGCTTGAGCATGTTAACTGACCACCTAGTAACCCTAAGGGATTTTACACACACAGACACACACACAACTTGTCCATCAGTGCTGGGAGCGTGTTCATGTTGTCCACATTCCATGGAAGCAAGCAGCAGAATGTCTTCTTGTACTTAAATTTACACTCATGGAACATAGGAAGAGTCTGTGCACTGATGCACACACAGATGCAACAGGTGTCTACGACCAGACGCAATGGGCATTCTTAAAGAACAGCACCAATAAAAAAAAAAAAAAAGTAACTTTTTTCTAATTAAAAAAGTAAACGTGACAGTCCCTTGGCCAGCGATCCACCTCCCAGCCAGTGGGCCCTAGGCGATTGCCTAGGTTGCAGAGTACTGGATCTGGCTCTGGTGGGGGGCTGGAAATTTTGCCAGGGTACCACCCAGTAGTAGGAGGTTTGCTTTATAATAATTCCTAAGCGTTTGAAGGTTAGATAGGGTCACATGTTTTAGTCGACTTTCAAAGGATACAGCTTTCTGGTCCAGCCTGACACACAAGTATGGTCAACAGCATGACCAAAAAGGAGCCAAAAAAATAAAATGCACCAATTTAATTTATTAGAGATTTGTTAAACGCTTTCATCTGATAACTAGTAAAACAGACTTCTTCAGAACAAAATCTCATACACAAATTCATCCACATAAATAGTAAAGCAATGACTATTGAAGTGACCAAAATTTAAATATACACCAACCACTAAACATCCTAAGCACTGTTTGTCAACAACACTCATTAAAAGTCATTAAAAATACCATTACCAAAATACAATAGCTGAAACATCTCAAATTCTATAATTTTGCTACCCTTATTTTCAAAGAGATTTAAATTTGCCATTATAGAGATAGTTACTCTCAACCCCAGGGATGGAGTGTAGAAAACACGCTTGGAGTATAGAGATCTGCTTTGGCAACTTAAACTGGATGCATCCCATAAACTGTATAAACAAATTTATAACTAATAAGCTATGTTTTCAAAATAAAGGCCACAAAATTATAGAATTTGATGATGCTTCAGCTATAGTATTTTTGGCAATTATATTTTTAATGACTTTTAATGTTGAAAAACAGTGTTTAAGATGTTTAGTGGTTGGTGTATCTTTAAATGTTGGTCACTTCAATAGTGACATTTTACTATTTCTGTGAATGAATTTGTGTATGAGATTTTGTTCTGAAGAAGTCTGTTTTATTAGTTGTCAGACAAAAGTGCTTAAATCTCTAATAAATTAAATTGGTATATTTTATTTTATCGGACCTTTTTTGGTCAGGTTGCTGACAGCATGTTTTCTTTGATTTTTGACCTATCATGTGCAGGTGCTTTCAGCTTTTATGATTATCTGACAAGCGAGTATGTTACACACTAGTGGGTGCAAAGTTCCCTCATGTTTGTGAGGATCAGGTCAAGGATGTTGATGCCCCAAGTGGGTGTATCAGCTAGATGGTCCAGAGCATTTGTGTTGACAAAGTCCAGGAATCTCTAGGCCTGCGTGTTTGAAGTTGTTCATGTTTGCCAGTTTATAGTGGGGTAGTTGAATTCACCTAGTAGCATAATGTTGGGTTCAGTGTAGTTGGACTCCAGTTCATTTAGGTATGCAGTGTAGGTGTCCAGTATAATATAATGGGACCTGTAGCTTTCATTGATATATTATAGGACTTTGTTTATAGTGAGCTGGACATGGAGAAGCTCAAGTGCATTACAATTCTGACCAGTCTTGTTTGTGCCTTCTGTGCAGTAGCTGGTCTAAATGTGTATAAGGCATTACAGCCTTGTACTTCTGGTGTGTTCTTATTGGCTTTAAACCATGTCACCATAACTACACAGAAGTCTACATTATCCAGAGTGAGGAGAACTTGCAGGGAGTGGAGTTTTTTTGTTTAGACTCCTGACATTAAGCTATAATACCTTTAGATTATCCTGGGTTGATTTGCTATGCTGGAAGGTTTACCAAGTTGGTATTGCCTAAAAAGGCACAAAGGTGGTGGACAAAGTATTATCCAATATTCAAAAACCTGAAGGGAACAGTTGCAGACCATCCCTGGTGAAGTAGCGTCATCTGTGAACCATATCTTCCCAATCTGGCAAATATTGTACCCTCTTTAAATGACACAAAAAACTAAGCCAGTTGTTAAAGTCCATTATCTTCTGCTCATATTGCAGCATCATCCTCATAAGGTAGTGTGCCACTCAGTGCTAGGTTCATATCAGCCTGGGATACACAGTCCAAGAGCTCCATCATGTCTCTCTCCATATAATTCAGAGAAGTACATCTTGGGTCATTTATACCCACATGAGCAATGACAGAGTCATACTGCTACTTGTGATTCAGTGACCTGAGCATGTGCTTGATCTGATTGTTCTTGCCCCCTGATAGGCAGTTGACCATGACCCTCTCTTTGCTTGGCTTAGTGAGTGGGACATCTGTGTATCTCATGATGGAATCACCTATGGTTAAAACATTTGTTTATGTTGAGGTTTGCCATATGGTCTTCTGAGTTATGACTGCACTTGCTGATGGTATACATTTTGTGGTGGGTATTGCTTTGGTAGAGTGTTTGTGGGTTTGTTGAGGATCCCTTTTGTTATAGCTGCAGCTAGGAAGCCTTTGAGGTTTGGGTAGGCTACTTTTAAGATCCTCAACCTTAAGTGTGAGTGGTTGGTAGAATGTGAAGTGTTTCTGACATTCTTTTTGGTAATTGTTATGTGAGCTCATTGACTTCTATGGTGATGGATGATTATGGCTCTCTCAAGGTTTCCAGTTATTTCAGAATTATGTGGTTGTCTGTAAACATTAGACAACTGCTACATTGTCTCAGGATGCCCATTTCCATAAAGCCAGATGCAAAGCAGGAAGTTGCTTATCCATGGTTTCAAATGTTTACTCCCTGGACTAGGATTACAAGAGTAGTTGTACTGGGAGGGTCTACAATAAGTTTACTTGAGTCCTAATGTTTAAGACTGTTGGAACAATGCCTGCTGTGTACAAGCCACAGTAACAGTGTAATATAGGGATTAGTGGCAGGTTTCATATATGCTATTTGGCTATGAGCTGAGACACCATGAGTTGAAGCTGTATATGTCATGGTAAATGTTGCTTTGGTGGGATATTTGTGGGGTTCCTGAGGATCTGTATTGTTATAGCTGCAGCTATGAGAGCTTTGGGGTTTGGGTAGATTTTTTCTCTCTTTCACACACAGCCTGAGAGAAATTTCACACCTCCTGTCACTTGGAGATTTCTTGCTTGGACAACTTTTGCATGAGCAAAAGTTCTGAGAATGCAATTTTCCAGCCAACATGTAAATAAATGTATGTATCTCAAAAAACTATAAAAGTTACAGAAAAGTTAAAATATGAACATTATTCAGCACATACTCACCTTCACAATAGTGATATTAATGTGGTAATTATATATTGAGCAAATAACTTGATATGTAAATATAAATAATTATGTAAACAAATATTAGTGTCTTTGTAACTGTAGTAGATATACCCTATCAGTGTAACTTTTTATACCGATGTGCTGCTCATGTTGCTGAAAAGCAGTTTTGTAGCTGTCACTCCATTTTTGAGACATTTGCATAATTATTAATATTGTGCATATATTCAGAATATTTCTAGAAAATAACTCATATTGTCTTTGATACCGAGCATTCTTTTTTGTTTTTGGAGCCATCCCTTATCTCTTCAGTTATTGAATATGTGAAATAGTTTTTCACAATGCAGTCAGATGGACAATGCCCAATATATTTAAAGAAATATATTTATGCAAATATGCACATTGCATTACTAAACAAGCATAAATATCTGTAGACTGGTAGCAGGAAGACACCAAGTATCAGTGACAACTTTTGCAGCATTATGTAAGATTCATTTGATACCATGGACTACCTGTAAACATAATCTGGTTCACATTAACATTATTATATGGCAGATATTCATAATATTTCTGGAAAATAACCCATGTTTTCTCTGGTATCAAGTATCTTACTTGTCTGAGAAACCATCCCTAATTTCTGTGGTGACCAAGCAATGATGTGCTGCTCTGCAATGCATCCAGGTGGACAGTACCTGAGATAGATACACAAAAATATATAGGTTCATAGGTAGGTACTAGGCTATCTGCCCAACGGCATTTATAAGCCTAGCCGGAATGTGTTGGCTTTCACTGCCCCCTTAGATTAGTTCCCTGTGCCTCTGTCCAGCAGAGCCACTGAAGTGATCCCTGGGGTAAACTTCCTGTTTCCCATTCACTCATCAAGGTTTCTCTTGAAGAGTGTTTGAGGAGCTCTGCCTAATGTAGATTGGAATCTTGTTCCAGAGCATGGGAAGTCTCTGGGACAGGAATCTATCCCTCCAGCATGTCCTATTTACTGTTGTGGTGAGGTTTAGATCACTAGAGCGTGTGGCTCAAGGGGATATGGTTTTCTTTAGGTGGAGCATGTCCATCAATTCTGGTTTGGACATGGCCTTGTATGTCAGGCAGAGATCACCTCTGAATAGATGGTATGCAACCGAGTACAGCTGGAGTTTCTTCAGTCAAGCTGCATAGGGCATCTGTTTGAGGCCAGTGATCCTCTTGGTGAGGTACTTCTGTGGTCTTTCCAGCTGTTGCAGATGTCTTGTAAGGTACATCCCAAATGGGGCGTTGTACTCTATGATGGGTCTAATGAGTGATGCATCGAGGGGCACAATGACCTCTTTTGATCTGGATGCAAACCATTTTGTGATTACATGGGCCACATAGAAGGATTTTCTAACCACTTTGGCAATGTGATTATCAAAGGAGAGATTACTATCTACTTGGGTCCCCAGATCCCTTATTTCATCTTCCGTATTTAGGGGGCTACCACCTATGTGATAATTTGTGGGTACTTTGTTTTTTCCAAAGGGGATGACTATGCACTTTTTGGCATTTAGCTTGAGGCCATGGTTTTGACACCAGGTATCTGTCTCAGTGAGACCCTTTTGGAGGATGTCTTTGTCAGCCGGAGAGTCCGTTATAGCCCCTAGCTTGCAGTCGTCTGCGAACTTGGTCAGCCATAGTCCTCCTGTGCTTGCCTGTACCTCTGAGAAGTATATGCCGAACAGGAGGGGTCCTAGGACTGAGCCCTGGGGAATGCCACTTGTAACCGGTTTAGAGTCAGACCTAGCTCCTGCAACTCTTACCATGTGGGTTCTGTCAGTGAGCCAGTTGGCAACCCATCTTGTGACATAGGGGTTTATGTTCAGGCCAGTGAGCTTTTCTATAATACAGGAATGGGGAATGGTGTCGAAGGCCTTTGCAAGGTCTAGGTAGGCTGTGTGGACCACCTTTCCCTTGTCTATAGCCTTGGTAACTGTCTCAAAGAAGTCCACCAGGTTTAGGAGGCATGATCTGCCCTTAACAAAGCCGAACTGGGTAGGGTCCAGTGTTTGGAGGTTTCCAATGTCTCTGTTAATGAGATCCATGATGATGTGCTCCATAGCCTTGCAGACCAAGCTAGTCAGGCTTATAGGATGATAGTTCCCAGGGTCTATTGTGACTCCACCTTTGTGGAGTGGAATAACCCTTGCTGTGCACTACTCTATGGGCACATAACCTGTGGAGAGGCTGAGTTTGAACAGTGTGTTTAGGTGAGAGGTTAGTTCATCTTTTTAGCTCATGTAGGACGCAGCCTGGGACACTATTCGGTCCCATTGATGCTGTGTTTTTGACTTTGGAGAGGGCTGTTTTAACCTGAGTGTCTGTGATTTCAGGGGCACTACATTCTTCTGGTATGGTTATGGGCCCTTTTGGGGGTGAGAGGGGGGTGAAGTTTGCACTGAACCTGTCTGCCAGGATGTTGGCGATATCGGTTGGTTCAGTGTATTTTGTGTCATTCTTTACTAACTCTGAGCAGATCTGGGAATTGCCACTTAGATTCTTGATATAGCTAAAGAATGCCTTGTGGCCATCTTTAGAGTCCTTGGAAATTTTTCTTTCGAAGCTAGCCTTGGATGATTTTATGAGGGATCATAGTTTCTTGCTGATATTGATCAAGGATGTCTTCCCCTCTTGGGATTTTACTCTTTTCTGTACTAGTTTCCTCCTGCGATTGTATAGCTTATTTATGGCAGGGGTCCACCAGACTGGTTTCATTTTCTTGGAGGAGTGAGTCTTGGTTTTGCTTGGGACAGCATGATCCATGCATTCTTGTAGGTGCCTGTAGAGTGCATTAGTAAAGGATTTTGCAGCTTGGGCAGCGTTATCCTTTAGCATGGGGGATATGAAACTTTCCACCTCGGTCTTAAGTAACATGAAGTTTGCTTTTGAAAAGTTTTTCATGGTGGTTTCTTTGACCGGAGGTGGGGGCGGAATGTGGATATCCAGTGTGATTAGTTTATGGTCAGATCTAACCAGCGAAGGGTTGACCTCCGGTGTGGAACACCGGTCGCTCATGTTGGTGATGACCAGGTCCAATTTGTTGTCACCTCTGGTGGGGGTGTTGATCATTTGATTCAGGGTGTTTGAGATTATAAATTCTAGAAAATGTTGGGCAAGGGAGTTAGTACTGAGTAGTTCTCCCAGTTAATGTTTGGGTAATTGAAATCACCCAATATCAGGGTGTTTGGTAGGACCTTTATGTTTTCCAGTGTTTCCAGAAATGTGAAATGGGGGTCCTGGGACATGGTGGGTGATCTGTAGCAAGCTACAATTTGATTTACAGTTCTGCCCATTGTTAGTTGCACGTGGATAATCTCTGAAGCATCGTGCTGTGCCACTAACCTGGAGGTGTGGGTATCCTTGATGAATATGGATACGCCCCTGCCGTTTGTATTTCGGTCCAGGTTTTGTGGCCGAAATGTATGTATGAGTTGTAGACTGGTAGTGCTGGGGTGCTCTCTGACAATGTAAGTTCTCATTTAATACCAAGAAGTACCATATATACTCTAGCTGGGTCATGTTATTAGCAGAAATTCTGTATATTTATAATCTGGCTTAAAAAGAAGTCATACCTTTTAATTCACTGACTGCTGCATTTGGGTCAGAAGACAATTCTGACCTATATGCTGAGCTGTCTAGTGAAATGGTGATGTCCTTCAATATCACTGTTAAAGTAGTCATCACCTCTGGGATCTCCGGCCAAGGATAGCACAATGTCTAGCCAGTATACCAAAGCCTTTATTACCTAGGAGCATCTTACATCAGACTTATGCTTCTCGTCTCAGCATATGGTATTAAGTTGACGTACATAAACTGTCAATTCAGAATCTCATTGCCACCAGTCTGAAAGCCATTATCATACATCAGTCTGGATGCTCTTCACTTTGCAGGTTATACCAAGCCTATGCCTTCAAGATAAGTACCCTGTTGGTATTTTTTTTCTTTTTCTTATTTTTTTTTTCAGTAGGTTAAATGTCATCCAAGAAGGGGAAATGTCAGTGTGGAGGCAAATTCCCCATAAAGACTGAAATGGTAGGTGCCTGTTTTGTTTAGATGCATCTGACAACCACACTCAGTGTTCCTTCTGTCAGACTTTTGTATGTAAGACTTTAGACACCCATCTTTCTTCCCTTTCCATTTATCTTGAGAACCAGTGTCTCAAGCTGTTGGCCTAAGGTACCATGGCAGAATCTGCTCTTCCTGAGTTATAGCCACTGATCAAGAAGAAGGCCAAAATATCTAGGAATGAGGCTGCTGCTGTCCAGCCTGCATGGTATGTTTCTCTCGAAGTACATGAGAACCTGGAAGACAGTCTGGTATTACGTTTGGTTTCTTCTGCCAGAATACAGGGATAAGGCCTTGAGGCGGTCTGCACAGGACATGTTACTTGCACCCTGTATTCTTTTAGTGAGGAACCTGTGTGGACATTCCAATTGTTGCATATGCCTGGTACGGTACCTACTAAAGGGGGAGTTGTACTCAACGACAGGTCTGATAAATGCTGAATACAGTGGAACAATGACTTCCTTGAATTAGATATCATACCTTTGTTTATAAGATGTGCGACATAGAATTATTTCTGTGTATGTCCCCACATCCTTCATTACTTAGTCAACTCTTAGGGGTTTGTTGTCAATATGATAGTTACCAAGGGTGGATGACTTCACAAAGGATAATATCATGTGTTTCTTGGAATTTAGTTTTAGTCCATGACTCTGACACCAGTTGTTTGTCTGTATCAGCCCTTCCTGGAGAAAATTTATGTTAGTGGGTGATTCAATGACCACTCCTAATTTGCAATCATCTGGAGATTTAGTCATTCAGAGGTTATTCATGTTGGCCTTGACTTCAGCGAAAAAAATGCCAAAAAGAAGCATTCTCAGGAATGATCTGTGAGGGACTCCACTTGTGACTGGCCTCTTTTTAGAGGTGGACTCCCCAATTCTAACTTCCTGGGTCCTATCTGTGAGCCAGCTGGCTATCCACTGGGTGACATAAGGATTTATACCTAACCTCTTAAGTTTATCAACAATGCCCAAGTGGGGTGTTGTGTCAAATGCCTTGACCAGGTCAAAGTAGGCAGTGTGCACCATTTTGCTTGTGTCCATTGCTTTGGTGACCTTCTCAAAGATGTCCCCAAGATTGAGTAGGAATGACCTGCCCTTGATGAAACCAAATTGGGTTGGGTCCAGTGTCTGGAGGTTTTCTATGTCATTATTGATTATTTCCATGATATTCTTTCCATGGCTTTGTGTATGGAACAAGTGAGACTTCTGGATTTGTAGTTTCCAGGGTCAGTAAATGGCCTACATTTCTACAAAGAAATGACTGTTGCTGTTCTCCATTCATGAGGCAAGAATCCTATTTAGAGACTACAGTTGAATAGCAATTCCAGAGGGCTTGGTAGATTGTATCATGCTATTCAGAAGTCATCCTGGGATATTGTCTGGGTCCACTGATGCAGTGTTCTTGGTACCATTAAGGACCTGTTCCGTAGTAATAGAAGTGGTGCTTATATTTGATGGTATTTCCTGAGGGAAGTTTGATGTGGAGACAGGGGTAAAGTTGTAGCTGAATATGTTGGCCAGAAGGTTTGCTATATCTTCTGGCTTTTTAATTTCTCCAAATCTTTTGGGTTTCTAATACCATGATGGGAATAGACCCCATTCCTTAGTCAAAGTATGACTAAAATCCATGAAATCAGGATTGTTTCAATCTTTGATGTAAGCCAGAAGTGCTCTTCACAGCACTGGCAATGTGCCTAGTAATGACTTCTGCAATTCGTACGGAGTTACATGTATCAGTAATGTATGTAAATACGATTGTAGATGCTTTTTTATAAGACCTGTTGCTCCTACTACTATTGGAACTGTCTGGGTATCTTTCTTCCACATTGCTCATGTTTCTGCCTGCAAATCCTGATATTTTATTACTTGTGTCTCTCTGTATGCAAGACACTGTAGTCACTAGGTGTAGTGATTTCAATGATCAATGCTACTTTTGTCTTCTTTTTATGAACCACTGTATCTGGTTTTCGTGCAGCTGTCCTTTGAACTGTTGGTAATGGGTGATCCCATGTGATGTAGACTTCATCATTTACTGTGATGCTTTGTGGCTGATGTTTCCAGTGTTTTTCAGCTACTTCAATATTATAATGTTTGCACAATCCTCAGTGCAACAGTCACGCCACATTATTATGCCTTTCAGTATACAGTTCTTCTGCCATTAGTATGTCACAACCAGCAACAAGGTGTGCAACTGTTTCCAATTCTGTTTTACAAAACCTTTCATTTGTCTGTTTCTCCAACATGTTCAATGGACTTTGTAAACCAACATGTATGTAGTTACCTGTCTTGGAATGTCAGTATTAATCTTTCATCTTTTGGTTTGAATTCACCTGTCCTTAACCATTCCTGCGTTTAATCCTGATCAATATGAGGTTGTTCCAGGAGTTTTCTATACTTCTAACTATATTTATGCATCTGATCCTTCACCTTATATTCTTTCTTTTGTTTTTTTTTTTAACACATTCAGTTGCTGCCAGATTTTTATCTACTTCTGGTTTAATTTCTGTTCCCGCTTGACGCCGATATGCTTCTGCCAGACTAAGAAGGGAAATCATCTTAGATTTATTCTCCTCATGTTTCAAAACATTCACTATGTTTGGATCTTGTGAGGTCAGTAGATATGTATGCAGTACCACAACTGCAGATCTATACATGTAATCACTTTTAGAGGAGGACCATACCCCCTTTGGAACGGGGAATATATAATCTTGGTATGCACTGATTTTTGTAAATCGTTTGATGAGCATGAAGCATCCTTCTTGTTTTCCTGTCTAATCTATGCAACACCTTTTGGGCCCAGTCAGCCACTCCAAAACTGTAAGTTAGGACAGGAAGAGCAAATTGGTTTATAGCTTGAACTTTGTTCCTAGATCTCAATGCTGTATTCAGGATTAATTTAAGTCATCTAAGATATTCCTTACTGAATTTTATTTGCATTTGTTCATGTTTTATTTTTGATCCTTCATCAACTCCCAAATATTTATACACTCCCTCTTGCTCAAGTTCTTTTATATCACATTCTTGTCCCAAACTGATGTTTTCTTTGTATTGCAGCTTTCCTGCTTTAAATGTTGCTTTTGCACATTTATCAAGACCAAATGACATTCTTATATCATCTGAAAAAGTTTTGACTACTTGCAGTTGTGCTTTCAGTTCTTCATCTGATGAGCTATACAGTTTTAAATCATCAACAAAGAGAAGATGAGGAGTCTTTACACTTTTTTGCTTTCTGGGAGCCAGATTATAGCCATAACCTAATCTGTTAATGGGTTAAGGGCAAGGCAAAAGAGCAGCAGTGACAGAGAGTCACCCTGGAATATTCCCCTTTGAATCTTTATCCCTGGAATAATAATTTGTCCTTTATCTTGGCTTAACTGCACAGTGGTTTGCAACTGTTTAATGGTCACTGTGATGTAATTTATCAGTGATGGGTGTATCTTATACATTTTTAAGCACTCTTTTATCCATGAATGTGGGATACTGTCAAATGTTTTTTTGTAGTCTATCCATGCCATACTTAGATTCTTCCCCTTTTTACAGTTCTCCACTATGACTTTATTTAACAACAAATGATCCTTTGTTCCATATGACTTTTTTTTGTTACCCTTTTGTGCTATTGCTATAATTGCGTTTTCTTCTAAATTACTATAAACTCTGTCGGCATCAATTCCAGTGTATAGTTTATACGTCATTAGAAGGCATGTTATTGGTCTACAATTTTTAGGGTAGCTTACAGGTTCATCTTAAGAAGGAGTATTGTTTTTCCTGTTGTTAGCCAGGCTGGTGTCTGGTCAGGATGTGCATATAAATAATTCTTACTCATGGCTAAATCTTTGTGCAAAGATGTTAATACTTTTAGCCAGAAGTTAGGTACTGCATCTGAACTTGGGGTTTTCCATTTAGAAGCTTTTCTTAACTTTGTTTCAATCTCTCTGGCTGTTACTTCATCCCATTTCATATCCTGTACATTTAAACTCCTTATTCATTCTTTTACTTCTATCCTTTTAGCATCTTGGTTATGTTCCAAAGGATCTTCATAAATAGTTCTCCAAAATGTATCTATTTCTTCTTTTTTGGTGGTCTTTCAATTCCTTTTACTTTATTTCCCAATTCTCTGTAAAACATTTTTGGGTCATCAATAAATTACTTATTTTGTACCTTTCCTTTATATTTATGTGTTTATCTTCTAAGTTTTTCTGCCTATGCTGATAGCTTTAGTTTATTATTTGCAGTAGTGCATGATAAATCTTGATCTGTTATAATACTGCACATTGCTTTTATTACGTCTGTCTTTCGGAGTATTTTTGTTGATCTGTTCCCTCTTTTGTACTCTCCTAACAGTGACACTTCTTGTCTAAGTTGCTTTATAGTTTTCTCTGTTCGATACTTCCATGATGGGATTCAATTTCTCCTTGTCCTTTCCTTTACTACCCTGTGTTCTTCTGGTAGAATTTTATCTGTTATTAATTTGGCTGCACACTAATGTGTCCAATTTACTTCTGTTATATCGCATGAATCTCTATGGACAGTCCTAATTACAGTGTTCATTTTTTTATCAAACTTCTAACTTTTGGGGTTTTATTGACCTTCTGCAGTCTATTTCTTTCATTGGTCTTAATAAGTCTACCCATCTCTATTAAATCAAATAACTCCTCTTAGATTATTTTCTATAGAAAGTTCCAGAGCTTCTTCCTGTGCCACGTTCTCTTCAGTTTCACCTAGTGTCATCCATTGCTCTTTCATATGGGAACTCACAGTCCTATCACTCCACAGCATTGACTGTGTCAGAGTTGCCACAGTTTCCTGGTCTTTCCCTTGCTGTATAACTCCAACCGAACCTTTGTACTGATTTCCTGTGGGAGGTAAGTATCTTCATATGTCAACTGATTAAATGCTTCCTGCTCCACTGATTTTTCCTTAATTTGGCTGTCCATTGCTCAACCCTGTTGTGTTATTAGAGTTAAATTTTCTACACTAAATCCTTCACTTTGAAAATACTCCATAATCTCAGTTTCTATTTCTTTAACTTCTCCATTACTAATCTTCTTTTCTACTCCGCTTTTCTACTTTTCTCTTTTTTTATTTTTTGTATTGTAATATTTTCCATATCTGGATGTCTTTGCCTGTATTTTTCAAATATCTTTGGAGCTGTTCCCTGCCTGTTTTTGCATAGATTAGTTTTGCTTTCTCCTTTGTATAAATATTGCAACATATTAAATCTCTTTTTCTTTCCCATGTCAATATTTCTTCTTCAAATGTCTCCTGCTCCTCTTGTTTCTCCTTACTTTGGGGACTAGTTATTCCATCATGATGTGATGATATGATGTGTGTTAGACTTTCTACTTTCTTTATCCTTCACTTCGCAAAGATTCCATAACTACAACTTCTATTTTTTAACTTCTACTTCACTAATCTTTTGTTCTACATTCCCTCTTTGTGATCTTATTTTTTTATTGTGAAATTTTCCATATCTGGATGCCTTTGCCTATATTTCTCTCTGAATATCTTTGGGTCTGTTTTTGTGTTGATTAATTTGACTTTCTCCTTTGCATAAAGATTTCACCATATCAGATCTCTCTCTCTTTTCCATGTCCATATATCTTTTTATACACTTCAAACATCTCTAAATTTTGTTAAAATTTTGCACTTCCTCAGCTCTTCTTTTTCCCAAACTGCACAAGGTTTCTTGGTCCATGTAGTGTTTTTCATCTGTTGTATTAATGAGTACAGATTTTTATTTGAAGCTTCTGACAGTTTCTTGTGGAAGTATTTTTCTTTCCTCTAATTTCTCTCTTAATCTTATCTTTTGTCTGGAAATTCTGGGTTTCTTGCATAATAGTAACAATACATAATTTCTTTCTTATCCACAATAGTCCACTCTATCGTCTATATGTCTCTCTTTTGGCCTTTCAGTTTTTGTGATTTTTTGTGGACTGCTACTTCCTTCTACAATAGGGGGAGCCATCCTCCCCCTGTGCCTGGCCTAGCCCCATTGTTGAAATATTTCCATATCTTCAGGATTCTACACTGTCATTTTTCCCATACTGGTACTAGTGTGCTTACCAGGATTGGGCACTTTTTTATCCTGGGACTTGTGCACCCAGCTATCTTCTTTATCTTTTAACCTACTTCTGTTCATGATGTATGCTATATAAAATACAGTATGGTGAGATTTTGTGAAAAACAGGGTCCACCTCATGAAGGTACTGACCAAGACTTGAGGATGAATTCAATTCCAGCAGTACTTCTCTCTTTTTGCTGATTTTATCATCTCTCCATTCAGACTCAGTATAGATGGCTCCATTTACAATGAGCTCTGCACACAATTATGTATTGCCTTTGAGGTTGCGGACATAGCTAAAGAATGCCTTGTAGTTGTCCTTGGCCTTTGAGGCGAAAAGGCTTTGGTAGACTTTATTTGTTTGTTTAATTTGATGAGAGTGCTTTTACCCTGCTGGGTGCTGCACCTCCTAATTTTTGCCATGATTTTCTTTCTTCTGTTATACAACCTGTTGATGTTATGATTCCACAAGCATGGCTTGTTTTTTGCATTAGTTCTGTACTTCTGGGGGGTGCAACTGCCTCTATGCAGCTATTAACATGCTTGTATAGGGTTTCTGTGAACAGTTCTGCATGGGCAACAGTATTCTCAGGGTTTATGGGGGCTTGAAATTTTGCCAGATCATCACCTAATAGTAAGAAGTTAGCCTTAGAGTAGTTCCTGAATATTCCAGGGTTAGCTGGGGTTCCCGGTTATATTTATACTTCATAAAAGACCATTTTGTGGTCTGACCTTGTCAGAGAAGAGATTGCAATAGGGGGTGGACAGCACTCTTCCATATTAGTATGGACCAGATACAGTATGATTGCATCCCTTGTTGGTCTGTTGACAATCTGATCTATGGAGTTTGTGTTTACAGAATCTAGGAATATCTGTGCCTGTATGTTTGGTGTTGTATATGATTCCAAGTTAATAGTGTGGTAATTAAAGTCACCCATGAATATGATATTTGGTTGGATGGTGAGTGTGTCCAATAAGTTGAAATATAAATTATGGTTTTCCTGGGTCATAGAGGGGGACCTATAATGTAAAGGGAAGTGCTACTGCTTTTTGCCTATGGTGATTTGAATGTGGAGAAGCTCAAGTGCATTGTCCTGTTTGACTATGCCTTGAGGTATATTTATTTTTGATGTGAATCGAGACACCTCCACCTTTAGTCCCTGTCTGTGTACTAGCTGGTCTAAATGTGTAGAAGGTGTTATAACCTTGCATTGCCGGGGTGCTGTCTGCAGCTTTAAACCAAGTTTCAGTGACCACACAGGCATCAGTATTCTCTAGGATGAAGAGAGCTTTTAGGGAGTGGAGCTTTTTGTTTAGACTTCTAGCAATGAGCATTAACACTTTTAGATTTTCTTGGTTTTGATTTGCTATGTTGGAAGTACTTTCAGTTTGGCATTCCCTAAAAAAGGCACTATGGCAGAGGACAATGTTTTAGCTAATATTCGAAAGCCTAAAGGGAAGAGGTATAGACCATCCCTGCAAAGCAGCATGGTCTGTTGAGCATCTCCTTCTATGCCGATAAATATTGTACCCCTTTAGAATGACTCATTCTCATTTGGAGATACTATCCTTTGGAGACATGGTCCTACATATGATGGAACATTTTTAATGGGATTGCTCCCAGGTATCCCACATCCAGAAAAGGTATTATGAGCTATTACAAATGGACTCTCAAAAACCTTCTGCTGTCCTTCCTGTGCTGGCTGCTGTGCTGGATACCTTCACGGCTGCTTCCCTGGCACCAGTCTTCAAGTCTTCAGCTCTTAAGAAGCATGACAGGTTCTATAAGGTGCCAGATGCCTACAAGTTCTTTATCTGATCTAGTGGCAATTTCTGTGTCTACAGATAAGTTTTCTAGGCTGCTGCCCTCCTCTAAGCTCCTTCCCTTGGACAAGGACAGTAGAGCTAGGGAGAGGACTGATAAGAAAGTATACACTTCTGCTACCTTAGCCTATAGGGCTATAAATTACTAGACCCAATTGAGAAGGTATATTTTTTCTCTTCTTTCTAAGATTGGGAATATTGTCTCTGACATGCCTGACTCTGAGGGTATGGCCTCATTTCTTTCCTTACTAGGCTCCAATTCTCAAGTTGCTTGTCATGCTGTAAAGTGCAGCTATGATGCAGTGGATGTCTCTTCTATGGTTGCTGCCTCTGGCACTGTAATGAGGTTTTGTTCCTGGCTTCACCCTCAAGCCTTACCAAATGTTATTAAAGCAAAACTCCTGGATGCTCCTCTGGATTACCAAACATGTTTGGCATTGATGAGATGGAGCTCTTTAAGACCTTGCAGGATCAGGGCAAAATCATGAAAAATTTGAAACACATTTTTGTTTAACCCATTCCCAGACTTCATAGGAACTATCCTAGTAAGACTGCCTTTTTGTGTAGACTGCATAGACAGACTTCCAAGAGTAAGAAAGCTCCTAGGAGTATATCTTCTGATAAGCCTACTCAAATGCTTAGGCTCCAAAAGCAGTCCTTTCCTGACAAGTCTGCAGCCATCTTACTTTTTGCACTCCCTGCCTCTTGGCCAGGTTCCCTTGTCCCTCAGGCTTTCTCTGTCTCTCCCAGTTTGTCAAAAAATTACCACAGACTCTTGGGTTCTCTCCATTATCAAGCATGGTTAATTTATAGCCTGAAAAACCCTTACCTCCTTCTCTGGTATCTCTCAACCTCCAGCAGGCCAAATCCCTTATTTTACAGAAATATTGCAGGGTCTGTTAGACCAGGGTACGGTTCAACCGATTCCACAAACCAAGAGAGGTCAAAGGTTTTATTCCAGAATGTGTTTGGTCCCCAAGAATGAGGAGGTCTTGGAGACCTGACCTAGTTTCAAATGCTTTCTGTTCAGTCTCTGTTTACCCTGTTGCTTCCCCGGGCCTTTCTATTTTCCCTGCACCTAAAGGAAACCTATCTTCATATTCCTACCCACCTTCTATTCCAGACATTTTTTCATTTCTCTGTTTCTTCCTCTCATTTTCAGTTCTCTGCTTTACTCTTTGGGCTGTCAGTGGCTCATAGGTTATTCACCAAATGCCTAGCACCAGTGGTCCCCATTTGCAGGCTTCAGGTAATTCATAATTTTGCCTGTCTGGTTGATGACTTGCTTCAAGTCCCAATCCTATACCAAGCTAGTGCAGGATCTTCATTTTACACAGTTTCTATTTCACAGCCTGTGGTTCACAGTCAACCTTCAGAAGTCAATGCTGACCCCATCTCAGGACTACATCTTTCTAGGCTGCAGGATTCAAACTGTCCCAATGCTAGCCTCTCTTCCTGCCACCAAGGTTCTCTCTCTTGAATTATTGTCTTTCACTGCTTTCCCTGTCCTGCCTTCCAGCCAGGGAGTGTCTGAAGGCTCTGGGGTTCATGGCTTCTACAATCCTCATGTTTCTTTTGCTAGGTTTCATATGAGAAAGTTTCAGTGGCATCTCATATCAGTGTGGCTTCAACACAGCCACCCACTAAACTATATGGTTCCTGTGCTTCCTTCTTTCAAACTAGAACTTCTCTGGTGAATTCAACAGATATCTCTTAATCCGGGTGTTCCCTTCCAACCACCTCAGCCGTCTTAGAAACTGTTCATGCACACCTCAAAGATGGGGTGGAGAGATGCTTCAAGAACCCTGAAGGTTCAGGGCCTCGGGGCCCCTCAGCAGAGGGCAGATCACATCAGCATCAAGGAAATGAGTACTCTCATTTTGGCTCCTCAAGCATTTCACTTGCTCTGCATTTATTTCAAGGTGTTTGCTGTTTTACTGTTGTAATTTCTGAAGTTCTGCCCTTTGGGCTCCTTTTCAGACATTTTACAGTTAGAAAAGCTAGGTCTGCACTTTAGTGGAAGTAAGAGTGCGGTTTGGTCTCTTCGGAACTTGGGAATCACTGACACAATCTTAAAAAGTGTTGTTGTGATTGGCCAGTGGTCTAACTTGCTTGTTTGTTGGTTTTTGGGCCTATATGAAGTTCCATGGACCTGTTTACTCACCCACATAAATTCAAATGAAATATGCAAGTATGTATGTATAAGATGACACATTTGTTATTAACACTGTACTCAACTAGCACATGCAAATGTGTATTATAAATCCAATCTACCAGTATTTACATTTCTTAACAACTGCTAAAAGATATAAAGGTGGATAACTCTTCTGCATGGGTTTCCCTTTGTAAATAACATGCAATAACATTTCCAGTGTTTAACTAACCATCCATTTAGATGCAAAGGTTTGTTATTTAGCAAGGCTGGTGCAGTTTGGTAAAAATAAATGAACAAAATAATTCTGTCACTTTCACTGGTATGTATCCTTTCACATTTCTCAGGTCTTGTCCGGACACTGGACCAGAAGGACTGGTGCCTTTTGTGCACTCTAGTGATGGCAAAGAACTCCTCACAAGCTTGTACCTACCCATAATTCTTCTCTGTTGCTGGATACTCACTGCCATTAAGACAACAATGTTTCATCTGAGCTTGAGTGACTAGGGAAAATAATTTAGATTATTCTGAAGCTTTCACTGTTAGATAAGTGAATTTTGCCTCCCAGTTATTTCATCAGATAGACTTAAGTCTTGGAACCTTTTTTTTTTCATCTGAATTTTCTTCAAATTTCATCCTGTCTTTCCTTATTCCCCCATCTTACTCATTCATTTCTTTTGACCTAAGGACATTCTTTTCTTCATCTCTCCTATCTTGCAGGTGCTAACATTTCAACAATTTCCTTAGAGTATTTGCAAACATTTTTTTTTTTTTTTTGCTATGAAGAAAGTAAGCAAGGTTTTAAGAAGTGTAAGTGCTGTGGGACATATACAAACTACATATAATCTGCTTAGGGGCATTACATCTTAGCAGCAACTGCCCCATTTGTAAAGGTTTCAGACCTCACACCTTAAAATTTCACCAAAAAGTTGGTGATTAAAGGGATTATTCCTGCTGATATGGGACAGAAGGGCTCATCTATGCACTCCTCTACTGAGAAAAATAAAAATGAGGGAGGTGGAGGAATCCTCCCTACTGGTGAAATTATCTGCAACCAAAACTACAAGGGTATCCACTCTTCTCCCCAGCAGAAATCCCTCCTTCAATATTTCTCCACATTTCTATACTTAAAGGCAAAATAAAATTTATAAAAAATAAAATAAATCACCTTCAGGACCCAAAGTAACTTCTCCTAGGTTTTCTCCTTCTCGTTCCAAACTATTGTCATTGAGATTATCTCCACCTCTGCACAAGGAATCCTCCAGTACTAAGGATGAGACTACTACCAGATGGCAGGGCCAGACATTTTTACATGGAGGAGGAGTTACCCAGTTTTTTCCAAGCCTCCTTCCATTCCTTTTGCAAGATCACTTGGCTTGGGATCCAAGGTGTACTACTCAGGAGGAGGAGGGTGTACTACTCAGGAGGAGGACAGGCTGGAAATGGTGTGGGAATTGTGATGTGGAAGAAACCTCAGAAGATAATGAGGGATGTCATCAGAATTAGTGACAGACTCATGACAATCAGACTCCAGCCTAATGACAGGGCAGTATACATAATCTCACTAAATGAGTGCATTCAGACAGCAGTTGCAGGACCTACTAGATAAAGCAGGACAACATGAATATGTGTTAATAATGGGTGTCTTGAATGCACATATCTGGACAGACAGAACAGAATATCAGGACTGCCTGTGTCCACATGGCTAGGCCAACAAGAATACAGAAGGAGAGGCCATTTTAGACCTCAGTATGGCAAATGGGTTGATAGTAGCCAACACATGGTTCAGAAAGAAAGACAGCCACAAGATCACATACAAGGGTGGCCAACATGCAACATGGGTAGACTTCCTCCTAGTAAGGAAGAGGTACTGGGGGTAGAATCAGCGATTACAATGTCATCTCCAATGAAACAGTTGTCAAATAGCATAAACCACTGGTTGCCTGAATCAGTTGCAAGCAGTGGTCAGAGAAGGCTCTAAGCTCAAAAGATACCAGGCTGAAGACCTGGAATGCAGAAGTCCAGGAAGTCATCAAAAGAAAGGAGGAGTGCATTAAAAAGTGGGAGATAGAAAAGACAGACCAGGATAAGAAGGAATACTGGTTGGCTAAAAAACAAGCTTAGAAAGGACTTGCAATAACAAAGAACAAGGCATCAGAGGCACTCTACCAACTTTTAGAAAGTCAGTAAATAGATTTCCCAGATGAGTGGAGAATAAGCATGCTAGTGCAAGTGTTCAAGAAGAAAGGGGACATTGACAACTGTGGGCAGTACAGAGGTATCAAACTCCTGTCACATTGCATAAAAAGTCTGGAGACAGTGATTGATAAATTAATATACAGAGTAGTAGAAGGTAAGATGGGAGATGAGCAGTTTGGATTGAGATCAGGATGCAGCACAACTGACCTGATGTTTGCAGTGAGACAGATAGTTGAGAAGAAGTTAGAGATGAAGAAAGAGTCCAACTAGGCATTCCTAGACTTGGAGAAAGCATATGATGAGCTTCAAAGGAAGCTGATTTGGGCAGTCCTGGTGTGGTTTGAAGTACCAGAAACATTGGTAGAATTAGTACAGGCTATGTACAAGGACCCAATAACTCAAGTATGAACAGTGTTAGTCTCACAGAGGGGTTCCTAGTGGGAGTGGGTGTGCACCAGGGTTCAGCTCTGAGCCAACTGCTCATACTGGTGATGGACTACATTAGCAAGCAGGTCGGAAGGGACAGATCAACAAAGTTACTGTATGCAGATAATGTGGTATTACAGGCAGACTCTTAGCAAGAACTTCAGCAAAGAATAGAGGAATGGAATGCAAAACTGAAAACACATGAGATGAAACTGAGTACAAATAAGAGAGTTGTAATGGCAGCAAATGGTAGAGTTCAGAAAAAGCTGAAAATTCAGATGAAAGGGAAAATAGTGGGAACAGGTTAACAGCTTCAAGTACCTGGGAGGGGTGGTTGAGGAGAAGGGAATTCTGAATGAGGAGGTCAAAGCTAGAATCAGAGGGGCTGCAGCCAACTGGCACAGTGTGTCAGGTGCAGTGTATGACAGAAGAATGCCAAAAAAAGTTGAAAAGTAAGATGTATAAAGCAGTGGTGTGACTAGTACTACAGTACAGTACATAAACCTGGGCAGTAAAGATAGTACAGTTGAGGAAGCTTGAGGTGATGGAAATGAAGTGCCTAAGATGTGTGGTAGGTTGACAACTGTGGGACAGATGCAGAAATGAGGACATAAGAGCAAAAGCCAAAGGAGCTCCAATTGTGGAAAAGGTCAGAGAGAACAGACTGTATTTAGTCCAGGACCCATCTGATTTGGGGATTGTTGGAAAAAGGCTCAGGTTTGGGCTTTCCTATTGGTTAGTGTGTGTTAAAACTGTTTAACTTTGCTTATATTTAAGCCTCACATTTGCGCTCAGTTTATTGGAGCTGCTCGGAATTTGGTGACTTTAGCCAGAGATCTAGGGTGCATCTGAACAGAAATCCAAGGCATCCACTGAATTCAACTAAAAAAATAAGTATATTTTATATCTGCTGTGAAAAAATTAGGCACTATTTGTGCTAGCACATCTGGCTGATGTTTTGTACATAATTTCAGATTAACCTGTGTATTGTATGCCAGCATGACTAGCTATGATATTATAAATAAATTCTCACATGTTGATTTATAATCTGTTTGTACAGAATGTTTTAAAGATGTGAACAGTGACCCTTTTACATTTCTAACTGTGCATGTTTGTGAAGAAAGATTCTAAAGGCTCAGATTCAGCTGATTTACAGATGATGTCACTGGAATGTTGACAGTTGCTATGTGCTACTATCAGAAGTTGAAATACAGGAAGGAAGTTTAGTAAACAGCTGTTGGTTGATTTTCAACATATGAAATGAAAATTAGAATTGGAACAGTTGTGACAGGCTAGTCTATAAAACGGCCTGCAGTTGTCAGTTACAGTTTTCAGTTGTTGGTTAACAACCAGTTGTGAGTTGTTCACAGATGTACTCTACAGTGGATACCCAAAAGGAATCAAGAACTGTAAGCCTGCCTTAGCTCTGTTGTAATAATTTAGTTAGATCAGGGGCAGTGTTCTTTAGTCAGATAGGAATTTATAACTAATCAGCTAGATCAGTTAGAGATTTTCTGAATGCTGGATTTCTATCTTACAGTATTGATTTCATTTTCCTGGTACTTTAGTTCTGTTTGTTTATTGGGAATTACCGGTTTATATTTTTAATCGTTTTGCTCATTATTAAATATTTTTATTAACTTACATTGTGCCTGGTCAATCAGTGTTTTCTTTATTGATTGGAGAGTGCTTATACTTGCCTTGATAACTTCCCAGGCCACTCTGAAAGCCTGGCTACTTAGGTAATTTGCTACCATTTGTTTTAATATCTAATTTTCATAATTGGACACTCCTTTAAAGGGCATGAAGACATTCTGATTGGTGGCAACATTACCATATTATTTTTAGGGAAGGGACACAGCTAGAAATCTGTGTCAGGCTTTCCCAGAAGTGTTTGGATGTGTGAGATTTAGTTTATTTGTGAGTGCATCAGGTCTTAAACTGGAACACACTGCTCTAAATTGTGTAATAAAGAGTTATATTTGGGGTGGACAGAAGAATGCAGTCCAGTCCCAGGTTATAGAGCATGTTCCTGTTGTGCAATTAGGGGAAAATTGTGGAATATTGCTCCTGTTTAAGTGACAGTCTTACACTGAGTCAGTAATGAGTATTGAAGATCCTTAGTTACTGACACAGGATAGTGGGAGATGTCACATTATTGTTGGCAGTCCTGAGGGGTACTGTCCGGACGTCACATTGTTTGATGGCAGTTCAGTGGAATATTATCCAGATGTCACACCTGTCTTGCACTTTGTGAACTGTAACTGGATTGCTGCCTTCATTTCTGTTGTTTTTTGCCGTTGAGGCTGTTATTCTGCACTTTGAATTTTGTAACACCTCTGCCTTATTTAGTATGGGCTAGATTAAGACTTGCTGACTCTAGACTGTTTGGTATCACTTGAGTACTAAAACCAGTCTTCTTACATTAAGAAGGCCCTCCTTCACTTTGATGCAGAAGTGTGCAGACCAGGACCCATCTGAGTTGAGGATTGCTGGAAAAAGGCTCAGTTTTGGGTATTCCTATTGGTTAGTTTGTGTTAAAACTGTTTAACTTTGCTTGTATTTAAGCCTCACATTTGCAAATAGCTGCACACCATGAAATTGGGTTTAGTGCTGCTGTGGATAGATGCAAATGCCTAATAAGACATTTATTTCCTAGATATCTGCTAGAGAACCCTCCCAAACTCCCCTGCTGCCCTGCAAGCAATTCAGTTGTGCACTGAGAAGTCTTGTCACAGTTTTTCACCCTAGCCTACTACAGAGTAGATGCTTCTGTTAATCCTACAGAAAAAGCTGCTCTAACTAGCCAACTCCCCTCTAATAATTAAGGTATAATCCTGCTATAATGGATAGTCAGTTTTCCACCTTTTCTCAGCCCAGCCTGATTGTCATGGGTTTCCTAAGGCAATGTAGTATTTGCCTCATGTTTACTGACAACCACTTACTCCTAAAACAAATGCAATATGTGAGAGATGTATATACGCTATGAATTTGAAATCAATTCTCTCACATAACAACAAGCCAGATATCAAACAGGTTGTCAGCACATATACTTCACCTCTTGCACATAACAAGCATACAACACATAAACCCACATATGCAGAGGTACTCACTAGAAGCCTACCCAAAGATCAGAGACCTCCCAAGTGCAAACCTATTGCGCATACTGCAGAGCCAGTAGAATCCACTACATATAATAACACACACAGTGTCTCAGCTTGTAAGTCCCTAAGGCCAAACACCACAAAATCAAATTTCCTGGTCATAGGCGACTCCATAGTGAGAAGCACAGATGCCCCCTCTCATCAGGCTTGACAAGAAGAAGGTCACATTTAGCTGCCAGTCAGGTGCAAGGATCCATCAAGTCATGCATGTACTCAAGTTTCTCCATAACAAGTACCAGTATGACTTTCTCATAGTCCATGTTGGGGTGAATGACTTGAGATGCTTCTCTCTGGACCATATGAAAAAAGACATGACTGAACTCTTAGATTATGTCCCAGGCAGGTATGTCCCTAGCCCTAAGCAGCATTCTTCCTTCACCCAGAACGGATGCCTCAATATGAACAAAAAATGATTGACTTCAACAATTTTCTTAGTTTCTGGTGTCAGTCCAGGGGGATCCAGTATCTGTCAGCCTGGGAAGACATGGTCAACAGACCATGCTGCTTTTCCAGAGATGGTCTTCACCTGTCACCTCTTGGCTTTTGTTTACTGACAAAGGTACTTGCTTCCCCAGAGTACCTTTTTTAGGCAACGTCAAAACAACAAAATTTCTGATGTAAACAAATCCACTCAAGATAAACTCAAGCTTATGCTGCTTAATGCTAGACGTCTAAACACTAAACTGCACTTTCTGGAAGAACTCCTCACCTTAGAGGATGGTGATGTCTGTGCAGTCACTAAGACATGGTACAAGGCCACAGAAAGCACTCTGGTTGTGCAAAGCTACAATGCCTTCCACATGTTCAGACCTCAAAATGAGTGTGAAAGAACCAAAGGTGGAGGTGTATCCATCTTCATTAAGGACAAATACACCTCAAGATTGGTTAAACAGCACTACTCTCTTGAGCTACTCCAAGTCCAACCAACTGTAAGAAAAAACTCTTGCACATCATTGTTAGCTATAGGTTCCCCACCATGAACCAAGAGAAACACACTGCCTACCTGAACTTACTACAGTCACTCATTATGCAGCCAAACACCTTGGTCATGGGTGATTTCAACTATCCATCCATAGATTTGGAGACATATACGAGCACGACCATGCTCGTCCTGAGGTTCCTGGACTTTCTCAATACAAATGCTGTGGAACAGATAGTTTGTATGCCTACAAGGGGCTCAAATGTCCTAGACTTAGTACTTACCAACATGGGGGGGGGGGTCACTGCACCACCACTAGTGTGTTGCCCTCTCTGATAAGGTCTAATCTTAAATCAGCCTTGTTTGAAGTAATGATCGGACCTGACTCCTCCACAGGAGCTAAATAATAAAACATTTCTCCAAAGCAAACTACAGCCTACTAAGAGATAGCATAAATAGTTTTGAACCCCTGCTAATGCAGCCAACAAAGATTCCTGTGCAGAGATGTACACTATTGCCCTGTATAAACACTTATATATATAACTGTATAAATTTGGCTGTACCTGGTCAGATCAAAACCAGGTCCTCACAAAAAAACAAGCCACCTGGTTGACCTCAAGTATAAATAGGTTATATAATGAGAAAGAAACCGATGTCTAAGAAGAAGAGGGAACTGACTCAGCAGAGGAAGAACACCCTTCACAGCTTGTACAAGCAAATCAGATATATTATAAGGTCCTCTAAATCTAATTATGATGCTAAATTAGCATCCCTAGTGAAAGATAATCATAAGCCATTCTTTAGTTACATCCAAAGGCCCAGCTTTGTGCCAAAGTAGTACTGGACGGTACCACTCATACTGAACCTGAGGAAATTGTCATCCTGCTAGCTGACAGATTTGGTGCAAACTACCTCCCTGTCCCTACCTGTCATACTCCAAAGCATACTGGCCACCAGTCCTCTACCTAGTATCGCCAAAGAGCAGCTCATAACCGCACTCTCCAAGGCCAAAGACATGGCCTCTATGGGACCAGATAACATCCCAGGCTGCTTACTAAACAGCCTAAAACAGGACCTTGCAGAACCACTTGGCATTCTTTAACCACAGCTTAGCACTGGCTTTGTTCCAGCAGAGTGGAAAATAGCAACAGTAATTCCTTTGCACTAAAATGGAATCCATCAACCGACCTGGGGAACTATAGACCTATAAGCCTAACTAGCCTTAACTGCAAGGTTATGGAAAGAATCATCATGGATCTTATTAACAAAGACAGTTAACCTTAAAACTCTAGACTCAACCCAATTTGGCTTTGTTAAAGGTAGATCATGTTTATTAAACCTGGTAGACTTCGAGAATGTCTCCAAAGCCCTAGATGGAGGCAAAACAGTACATACCACCTGTCTTGATGTAGCCAAGGCTTTTAACACAATTCCCCTCAGGTATCATTAAGAAACTGTCCCAGCTGGGGATTAACCTGTATGTGACTAGATGGGTAGCCAACTGGCTCACCAATGAAACACATACAGTCAAAGTTGGGGATTCCACCTTCACCAGTAGACCAGTTACCAGTGGTGTACTACAAGGATCTGTGCTGGGCCCCTCTACTGTTTGGAATCTATTTCTTAGAAGTCCAGGCAAAATTATATGACCTGTGGCTTATCAAGTTCACTGACTATTGCAAATCAGGTGCAATCATTGAGTCCCCTAATGATGTTAACAAATTACAAAAGGGTCTAACACAAACGATTGGTGCCAAAGCCATGGACTCAAAATAAATGCAAAAAAGTGCATTATTATCCCAACTGGCAAAGGGGATGTCCCTGCAAACTACAATATAGACTAAGCTCAAA
Organism: Protopterus annectens; assembly: GCF_019279795.1. Lineage (NCBI taxonomy): Eukaryota > Metazoa > Chordata > Ceratodontiformes > Protopteridae > Protopterus > Protopterus annectens. The sequence goes on from NC_056729.1 coordinate 105,303,637, forward strand.
CCCAGTCATGCAAGATTTGTGAACACAGGTTGTTAGCAACCTAAACTTTGATCACCATTTGTCTACTATGGTAAGGAAAGCTTTCTGCATTGCACACCTCATAAGTAAGGGTATCGCAACCAGGACTGAGGATGTTATAATTTCTTTGTACTCGACCCTCATCAGACCACTAATAGAGCATAATGATCCCTTCTGTATGTATCTCACCAGACACCTACAGCAGCTGGAGAGAACACAGAGATTTCTCACTAAGAAAATACAGAGCCTTATAAACATGACCTACATGGATAGACTAAAAGCCCTGTCACTGTACTCTGTATCGTCTAGGCTGCTGAGAAGTGACTTGTGCCTGGCCTAAAGAGCAGTCTCTGACCCTGCCCTAATGGAAATGCTACACATCAGCAAGTCAAATGGGACAAGATTTACTCACTCCATGGATCTTAACTTAGCACGTGACATTGACAGGACATGCTGGAGAGACAGATGTGTCTCCTAGAGATTGCCACTCCTCTGGAATAAACTCCCAGTTCAGGTGAAGCAAAGCTCTTCAATGACCCTATTTAAGTGAAACTTACACAATTGGATGGGAGACTGTAAAGTCACCCCAGGAGAGGCACCTATGTCCCTCATGGACAGGGGCAGTCAGTGCTGATCATCAATTCATGCTGCAAATATAGACCATCTAATATGGTCAATTAGGGAATACGTGTATAACATGGCTAGGCTTGTAAAGGCTCTAGGGACATTAGTCTAGTAACCTGTGATCCTATGATTAAGGTGGTTCAGGCACATTTACAGAAAAGCAGAAGACAACCTGGTGAAGATGGTTTGGGACAGACAGGAAGAAATCAAGAGAAAAGGAGGATGCCCTGCAAAGAGGTGGATGGATTGTGTGAGAGAAGAGCTATGAGAGTCAGGTTTGAGTGCTGAAGAAAGCAGGTTAGTGGCACTGCATCATGAGAGAGATGGCAACAGCTGGCATGACACCCTGACGCCACATAGAAGATAGGGAAAAAGGTGATTGGTGATGAATGATTGCACAGAACTAAGCAGATACCTTGAAACAATTGTAAGCCAGTGGTCCACACTTTCAATTAGAGACTGAAGTGGCAAGTATGAGCACAATTTCCTCACTCACCATGCATTTTATACATGGATTGGGCAGCCAAAGTGGCACTATTAAGCCTGGCCATGAGGAGACAGGCCTGGTTGATTCTGACAGGTTTTGCAGACCACTTCAAGGCAACCTTTGAAATGCCTATTTTGATGGCTCTACAATATTCTGGTAACAAGTCAAACATGTACTGCCTACTTGTGAGCAAGATGTCAAAATGCTTCCTGCTATATTGGGATTGTGTGTGGCCCCTCAAAGGACATTTAAACATATCAGGAAGGGGCCAAGAACTTTGGATTCCTAAGTCCCAACAAAGACAGCAACCAGACTGAGATGTTTGGGGCAGACGAGAATTTCTGTCTACATGCCGCCCCAGGGATAGATGTGGTCTGAACAACCAGGAAGGTATCCTTTCAAAGATTCTGCTTCTACCATTCCTGAAGGGTTACCTGACTGTTCCCTTCTGGAGGCAGTCAAGGGACATCTGTCATTGCACATTCTGGTGTGGATGACCATCGTGCCAGATTTATGAGTAAGGAGAATTTTATCGAGAGGCTGTTTTATTTGTTTGTTTTTTTTTTTTTACATTATCACCTATTGAGAGAGGCTGTTGTATTCCCCTTTCCACATCAGCACTTATTCAGACTTTCTAGTTTCCTTCAGTACCACCCAGACAAAGTGAAGAAGCAGCAAATGAGGTGCAAGCCTCCCTCAGTAAAACAGCAATCCAGGAAGTCCCACCAGGCCAGAGAGATCCAGATTTCACTCTGGGCTCTTTTTATGTCCCCCCCCCAAAAAAAACCTCTGAGGATTTGCTAAGAAACCTCCCTTTATCCATTTTTTATCTGGGTTGAGGGACTCTGAAGGGTGCTCTATGTGCATCATCTTACTTTTCTGGGGGGGGGGGGCTGTACGGTGATGCTCCTCAGGCTGAACAAGCATGTGCAGGAGTCGTCTTTGTGGATGGTCACAGTGCAGTCAATACTCCCATGCTTGCTGTTTGGGGAATTGGATGTGCTCTGTAGACCTTCAGGGTGCCTATCTCCACATAAAGATATACTAGGCATCCAGGAGGAGTATCATTGTCTAGGTCAGAACTAATCATTTTCAGTTTCAGGCCCTTCCCTTTTGTCTCACTACAGCTCCTCCTGGTGTTCAACAAATATATGGCAACAGTTGTGGCTCACATGACTCCTAGGGATAGGGATTTTCCTGTAATTAGATTATTGGCTCCTGGCAGCTCAATGTGTGGATCAGCTTATTGTGGCAAGACAGTACTTGCTCCATGTTCCATGTATTCTTGTCTTTGGGGATCACTATCAACTGACCAAATCCAGTCTGCAACCTTCCCAGGATCTAGTTTTCATAGGCTGCCAGATCGACACCTGAAATCAACTAGCAAGCTTACCTCAAGAAAGGGTCTCAGCCATAGCAGAGGAGGTCTCACCTTTGCTTTATCATGAAAAAAATCTGCAGCTTCCTAAAAGTACTTGATTTAATGGCTACCTCAATCCAAATGGTTTCTCATGCCAGGCTAAACATGAGAATAGTACAATGGATACTTATGATTTCTCATGCCAAGCTACACATGGAGCAAAGGATGCTTCAGACCCAATGAGATCAGTCCTATCAACCACCGCATCACAAAGTCAAATTATCAACTAACTGTTAAAGCCTACAATGGTGGACCCATCCACAAAATTTGACAACCATGTCTTCATTTGCCAAACCAATTCCCAAAGCAACAGTAACCACAAACATGTCTTTCCTTGTGTGGGTGGGGAGCATTTCTTGAACAACACTGTACAAATTTCATGGACTACAGAAGAGGAATTATTGCACATCAGTTTATTCAAGATGAGGGTAGTTCTGCTAGCACTGCAAGCATTTCATGACATGCTTCCTCAAGGTGTAATTGCTATACTGTTAGACAACATACTGGTAGTCTGGTGTAGGGGAAACCAGATCTTACCTATTGTGCATAGAAGCAATAAGAGTATGGGAACAGATGTTGGCCTCACAGTGCTTTTTGACATGAGTGCACAAACCCAGGATGTCTAATGTGCTTGTGGATTAATTGAGCAGACAGATTCAGCTCCCTCAAGAATAGACTGTCAGTATCAGAGTAGTGTGAAGTATTTTCAAGAAATGGGGACGACCTTGTTACAATAGTTTTTTATCCTTCATTCAACACCAAGTGCCCCTACTTTTTCAGCACAGTTCCTCCAAAAGGAAAGTCACCCAGAGATGCATTCTCCCACAGCTGGTCCCAGCTCTTTATGCCTACCCACCACTCCCCTTAATACCAAGCTTGTTACATAAAGCCATAGCATGCAAAGCCCAGCTCATTCTGAGAGCACTGTTTTAGCCTTACCAGACTTTGTTTCCCTTGCTGTGGCCTCATCTAAAGAGGAGATCCTTATTTCTTCCACAGAAACCCACCCTATTATCTCACCCATCCAGAAGGCCTCATCTGGACATTCAGTATCTCAAGCTAACTGATTTGTTTCTCTATTTCCCATAATGGCCTTTACTACAACCTCTCACAAGAACTTGACCAAAAAGATTTATGTAGGTAAATGGAAAAAGTTTTCTTTTTGGGCTCAGGGTAGAAACATTTCCCCAGTGTTAGCACAACTAGATAATGTCCTAATCTTCCTGACTGAGTTGTACAGCAAAAGGGCTAGCTATTCCTCAATCAGAGTTCATTATGCAGCTATCTCATCTTGTCATGAAGTCTTTCCAAGCCACTCACTGGCTGCACACTGATCTTGTAAAGCATTTCTAAAAGTATTTTCCATTCCAGGTCCATCCTTTTTTAAAATGGCACCCATTTGGAGTCTAAATTTCATTTTGGAATCCCTGATGAGAGCCTCTTTTTGAACCAACAAGTTAAGTAGATATTAAATTCCTTTCATGAAAGACATGGTCTCTTTTGGCCATTACTTTGGTAAGATACCTTATATCATTTTTCACAAAGCCAATCAACCTTTGAGAACAAAACCATTTTTTTTTTTTTTTTTTTTTTTTTTTTTACCAAAAGTTGCAGCACGGGCTAATTTGAACCATTATATTTATTTGCATGTATTTTTCTCCAAGTACACTAACAAAGGAGAGTACCGTCTGCATTGCTTGGATGCACATAGAAAACTGCGATTTTATTTGTGGACTTCACAAGGGACTTCAGTAAAGGTGAACCACCTCTTATTAGCTTTTCAGCAGCTAACCTTGGTGGAAAGATTTCCAAGGTTACATTAGCAAAGTGGATTACAGATTTCATCTCTTTCTACTATGACAAAGCAGGAAAGAAATTCACTGTCCCACCAAAAGCACACACTGCTAGGGCTCAAACCACATCCATGACCTTTCTATGAAATCTTCCACTTCAGGATATTACAGCAGTGGATACTCATTCTTCTCAACATGCCTTTGCTAAACATTGCAGCCTTAACTGTACTTCCAGAGCAAGGGCTTCCTTTGGAACAACTATTTTGAAATACTTTGTTGGGTAGGCTACGCACATCAGCTGTGGAATATGTCCTGCTGTTCCAGTATCCAGACAGGTCCTAAGAAGCTTTTCAGCTTGTTATGAGGTCCTAAGAAATAAATAAGTTATACACTTTCTCTGGTTTCTTTTTGGATACTGAAACAAACCCACCCACCATCCCCCACCAAACTGTCTTTTCTTGAGAGACTTGTAAGTGATGTTTTGAATGGTAGAACATTTATTTATTTATTTACTTTAGAGCTAGTGGTAAAGTAATGGAGACATACTTGATCTGGAGTATTTAGCAATAAGGAGGGATTATGGGTAGGAAGGAGCTTCAGCTTTTGAGGTGCTTGTTGCCATCACTAGAAGGCACCAGTCCTGCTTTTCCAGTGCCCAAACAGAAACCAGCGAAATCTACTGTTCCAGTAAGTACACAATACATCAGTTCAACGAATATTTATAACTTAGCCTCTTTCAGTGACCTTAGATATCTGACTTATTACGGTTGCAGTACAGATGCTTCCAGATTTGAAACTCTTGAAGTAAATGTGCTATAGAGAAGCTACTGTGATGAACTCAATTCTGAGAAGGCATACTTCTGTTTTGTAATATATATTCCATTAATTATCATCTTAGTCATCTTACAAAGTAATCCTTCTAGATGTCTGTCTTTTGTGATAAGTTAGGTCCTCCCTGTATGTTGTAATTGTATGTTACACTGTATCCTGCATATGGATTGTAAATCTTAACAAACTGTTGACTGATTTTATGCTGTAAAAGTTTTGGATTTGCATCTCCATGAGCTTAGGTCGTGGCTGAAAAGGGTCATCAGACCAGCCCACCTACCCAGTTATCAAATATTAAATAAATAAACATGTAGTTATACAAGCTATCTCACTGTAAAATAGATAAAAAATGACTATATAATTGTCATTTGAAGAGCTTCATTCTTAAAAATATAGTTATAAATTTATGTTACAAACATTCTCCCTAATTTATAGTAATCAACTGGCACAATGTCAAGGAGTATTTAATGTTTTCTTATGGGCATATCTAAGTATCCTCATAAGTAACACTTCAACAAATATTTATAATTTGCAGCATGTTTCAGTAAGTTTAAAGATCATGTCCAAAGCCTTTACTTACCTGATGAAATTGCTAGGTAATTGGCTGAAGTAGTAGCATTCTTCTTGTGGATGAGATGCACATCACAAATTAAATTATATAGCAATTGTAGTAAAATATAATAACAAGAAAAAAAGCTGCCTGTTAGCATATATACTGCATGGCTCCCCAACGCCTTCATATTATAACATTGTTAGGCTTAGGGATTTCCGAGATAGCTTCACATTGAATAACAGTCTAATTCTAGCTCTCCCAGTGTGAAAACAGAAAACTTAGCAGAGAAAGCTAGTGGACCTAGATTTCTGGGTAAACTTCAGTAACTGACTAGTAAGTGCATTGCCTGGATGCCAGGCAAAAAGAAATACAGAGGACCTGAAGGAAAATCAGCCACAAAAGGCAACAAAAATACACTGACTGGGAAAAGTACTGCAGTTGTTCAGAAAAAAAGCAGTGCAAGCTCAAGACATGACTTCTAGTAACCTAGAGGAAAGTATAAGGCAACTGTACACAGACTTGACTAAAATAAATGAAACAATGATATAGCATATAAACTCAAACAATAAAAGGCTGGAAACAATGGAAGAAGCTTTAAACAGATATTCAGAAATGGTGATAAAGCTGCAAAATGCAGAGATCAAAATGAAAAAAAGTCTGGCTGAATATGAGACTGCACAAGAAGAGATGTTTCAAAAAGTAATATAATTAGAGGACAGAGCATGTAGGGAAAACTTGAGATTTTCTGCTGTACCCAAGAAGCTGAAAGGAAAAATTGCATTAATTTTATGAAAGCACAAATAAACAACTAGGCTGGTATTCCACAACAGGAATTGTTAATTGAAAGGGCATACTATGTGTATGCTCCAAAACTGGCTATGAGAAAACAACCTAGACCTTTAATAGTAAAGATACAATCTTACCAGCAGAAAGAGCTGATTCTGACAAAACTGTGGCAGAAGGACAAGTTGAAGAAAAACTAAAAGTTGAAGACAGCAAAGTATTTATGGAGAAAGACCACACATTGTACACCAGACAGAAGATGGGTAAATTTATTCCATTATTCAGGGAATGTCAAGAAGCAGGCATGAGATTCAAATGGTTGTACACAGCTATCATCAAAATATTTTCCCTGGAGGAACAAAATCATTTTTTGATGTGAAGTACATGCTAAGGAAAAAATACAAAAGTCTGTCCAACAAAAAGTGAGCTGTGAAACTGAAGGCAATTCTGCTTCTTGTGTTTCTGGTAATAAAGACCACAGAAAGACTGTGCAAGTGAAACCTTTTCTAGTGTTTCAATGGAAAATACTTGAGAGAGGGAAAAAAAGCCCAAGAGTTGACTATAAGAATCAAGAGTACATTGGAAATGAAACAGAATCAGGGTTTGGGAGATGGAGATAAACAGGAATAGAACAAGAAAATCTGGAAATCTTCAGCTTTCTTGGACTTTATTAAACTTGCATGAGGCTCTCAAACATACACCCTACTTCATGTCATTAATGTTGGGAAAATACTTAGGTAGAGGGGAAAAGTTAATTGTAAGTAAAACAAAATTGTTCTTAATAGTAGTATTTTAATGGTGCATGATTTTCTTTGCATGTTATAAAGTAAAGCTTTTTTCAAAGTGTAATGGGAATACTAATGTAAATAGGTGGTCCTATTCCTGTCCTGATATGGTTAAAAGAGCATCACAAAAGAAAAATTAATGTGCTTTTTCTCATTCTTGTGTAGAGAAATGACTAGATTAAGGCCAGTACCATAATCTGGTAAAAAGCTTTAAGAAAAAGCAGGTAAATGAAAAAGAATATTGGATATTATAAGGCTTTTTTTTAGTAAACAGTTTTGTGTCTGGTTCTCAGGTCTTTAGCAGACAATCTGATATAGAGAAATGGCTTGGAGAAAATGTTTTCTGAAAGCATTCAAGTGTTTTCTTAGCTGAGAGAGCTATAAAGATAAGACAAAGCCAGACAACACTTAATAGAATCACAGGCTGTATCATGCTTCTTAGCATGGATAACCTTTCTTTTGGAGTAAGTCAAGTCTGTGAGTGTGGCTATCCATTTGGGACATGTGTTCCTATTAGGAAGGCAACACTTTAATATTTGAAGACGTTTATAGTTTTGTGTGTTAGTATCAAGTTAATAAGTTTTAATTGGGTATTTGGTGTGTGTTTGTATTTTTGTTTGAGGGTTTTCAGTAAAACAGAAAGTTCTGTAAGATGTGACATAGGCTGAAATGGCGATGACAAGAAACAGCTGTATAAAAGATTAACCTGCCAGACCGTACATGCATGTAACACAAGAGCTGGGACTAGACATTTAACAAAAAAGCTGTTGTACATAAATGGTGGGAATAATAATTTTTCAAGAATATGATGCTTTCTGTAATGTCTTTAAACATTAATGGTCACACAGATAAATATAAAAAAAGAAAGAGTAGTGAACTATATTAAAATGTAGAGTGACAAATAGCTGTGCTACAGGATATACACATGGAAAGAAATTAACTTGTGAATTTGATAAAGCAAGGTTTTCAGGATGGTTACTCAGAGGAATACCTGGGACAAAGGAAAAGAGGAGTTTGTCTTTTCGGCTTTTCCCGGTTAGGGGTCGCCACAGCGGAACTCTGGTCCGCTAATGATTGGCAGTAGATTTTTTATGGTGCCGAGTTGCCAGCCCGATGCCCAACCCTCAGCGAAGGCACACCCATTCATGCATGTCTTTTGAAGGCAACTCGACCAGGGGAGGAGTACTTATATTAATTGCAAGAGGAGCTCCAATAGTGGTAGAAGAGGATAAAAAAAGACAATGGCAGATTTGTAGTACTAAGCAGCTACTGGCAATGGAGGAGGATTATATGCTGTAATGGAGCTTAAGAAAATTTTGGGAGAAATAGCTTTCAGCAAGGAATATTACTTATAGGTGGGGACTGAAATTTGATTTACAACAATGAAAATGTGTCTGAGGGGTGCAGAAGGGAAAATATAACAAAGGAGGGTAGATTTTTAAAGAAATTTATGAAAATATTTGGCATGGAAGATGTGAATTCAGTACTAGGAGTTCAGATTGAATTTACATAGTATAACCGAATATACAAAACTGTGTTAGGCTAGACAGAATTTACATTTCACAGGAACATGTGTACTAAATTGAAGGTCTTGATATGCACCCAATAACTATTTCAGATCATAATTCAGTAATAACTAAAAATAAAAACACAGGGTAATGAAATAAAAACAAGACACCTATCTGTTGAGAAGAGAGGAAGTTAAGGAATGGTTAGTGGAAATTATTCAGGCACTATTAGAGAAGATAGAAATTTCTTCTGAAAATATAGCTAGGGAGTGGGATAAAATTAAAGTGGAGTTTAAAAATAGGGTAGAAATAAAAGAAAGGGAGACATAGTTAAGTAATAAGGACTATTTTGAGGGACTGCCAAATGTTAACGTATGGGAAAATAGGGGGATCTCACAGAACAAGAAGAGGAGCAACTACAGAATGCTAAACAGAAAATAAGAGATTACCTCAGTGATATGCATGAGTTTAGAAAGATTGCAGTTAAGCAACTGTGTTTTAATAACTCTAGAGCAAAAAAAAAAAAATAAACATTTAGCACAATGACTCAGGCAACAGAAAGTAGAAAGGGTTGTCACCAAGCTTAGGAAGCCTATAACAAGTAAGATAAAGGATCCTGCAGAAGTATTAGAAATATTTTGGAAATTTTGTGAAGGTATGTATAAAGCAGAGAAACATGGAATTCAAGAAAAGGTACAAATGGAAATGTTTATGAACGAAATAAATATGTCAAGGTTAGAGATAGAGGAGGCTTAATTACCAATAGGAGGAGATTAGATGAAAATTGTGATGTATAACCAATCTACAGGAAAGTCCCCAGGAATAGATGGTATTCCTATAGAAGTTTGAAAACTGGAAGAGAAAAAACTGATAAAGATCTTAAAGGTTTTGTTTAACAGTATTTTAAGAGGAGAAGTATCAACATCCTGAAAGAAAGCTGTGGTAGCTGTAATACCTAAAGAAGGTAAAGATCCATCAGATCCAACTTCATGCAGACCCATTTCAGTACTAAACCATGATTTTAAAGTGTTTATGTCTATAATGGCTAAAAGAATGGCAAATGCGATGCCACAATTGATAGATATGGATCAATGTGGTTTTGTGGAGAGGAGGCAAACATTTGGCAACATTAACAGAACACTGATGATCCACAGGAAGCAGAATGTAAGAAAATACCACTGTTGTTGGTGAGTCTTGATGCAGAGAAAGCATTTGATAGAGTGAACTGGGACTTTGAGCAGGGCAATGGAAGCATTTGCATTCCCTGATAAAATTATAAAAAAAAGTTGGCTCTATTTGCACGTTATTATTTTATACCTGACAAAACCAGAAAGGGACATTAACAAATTGTAGAACATATTGAGACAGTTTCATATCTTTTTGGGATACAAAAATTAATGAAGCTAAAACAAAGCTAATAGTGGTAAATTATGCACCCACACACTAATTGGTTCAGCAATATCCATATTTATGGAGATGTGACAAAATGAAGTATTTGGGAGTATGAATTAAAATTATTCTGGTGTGGCAGCTAAAGGATATGTGTGAAGAGACTAAACAAAAGATAATACAAAAACTGAGAAAATGGAAGCTCTGTTATATGGATATCGATAGTAAGATACAAGCAGTTACAATGTTTTTAGTCCCTTTATTCTTATACACAGGTCAAGCATATTTGTATCAACCAGCTGAAGGATTTTATCTGGGAGGGGAAGATGGCAAGAGTCAAGTGGGATAAGCTTATTCTTCCAATAGAATAAGGTGGATTGGGATTACCCGATTTGAAGGGGTATTTCAGAGCTACACAGTTAAGGCTCCTGTACATAGCACTAGCAGAAAACTATAATTCAAAGTGGAAAGAGATGATGATGAAATGGGGGGAAGCTCAGGAAACGAGGAGAGACTGGGACTTTGGATGCCAACCTTTAAGGAGAATAACAATAATCATACAGAATATTATATTCATAAAGATGTAAAAAGAATTATAGGAACTAAGCCAACACAGGACCAGAGAAAGGAGATTCTTCGAATAGGGATGAGTGCAATTACTGCAATTAAGGATACTGACAACAGGCAAGAGGGGGCGGGAATATATTGGAGAAAACTGGCAAAGGAACCAAGGTACTGAGAACAAATAACTAGAGAGGAAAAGGTAATAGAATGGGAAGATGCCAAGAACATATCTGGACTGCAGGTTAGAGATTGCCTTTCTTATCAAGGATTGATATCAGAATATAGACAAAGAGAAACAAATAGGGGGTCCTAAATGAAAGACCAGCACTGGTAGTGTTTTTAGTAAAATCTAGAACAGAAGTTGCCATTAAGAAAGGAATAATTAAGTGATAAGTATAAGAATCAATCAGAGGAGGTTAGAAAGGATTGGGAAAAGAGACTGGATAACTAACTCAGAAACAATTGTGGGACATGTGTATGTCCCCAAATATGCAACAAAATCTAGAAGATTTAAGATCTTTGCTTGAAGTGTTTACATAGGTATTTTTATACCCCCAAGTAGACTCCAATAAATGTTTCCTCAGGTAGACAGCAAATGTTGGAGGTGTGATTGGGAAGAAAGAAGTAACTGGGAACATATTTTCTAAGAGTGCAATGAGTTGGCAGTTTTTAAAGATTCCCTGCAGACTTCTCTGTCAGAGATACTGGGTGAGTAAATTGGTGTAACTAAGGAAATAATTTTTTGAGCTGTGATACAGAATCGGAATTGCCTAGACATAGTAAGGCCTTGCTGAGTCTAATTATGATGGCTACCAAAAAACAGTTACTAGAAAATGGAAATCAAAGTATAAACCAGCTTTACTAGAAGTAGAGAAGATAGTAACAGAGAGAAAACAATTGGAATTGGGATCTTTAGAAAAGGGTAGGAGCAAATTACATAGGAAAAATGGGAATTGTGGAATCAATACATGTAGAGGAGGAATGAGGTTTAAAAGAAGGCAGGATATGAATGAGCTATGCAATGTTTGCATGACAGTGACTGAATATAAGTGATTTATAATGTTTGTAGCTACAGTTGTGTCACCATGGTTTGCAATGTATAATGTTTGCAACTGAAATCGTGTTGGTATGAGTTACTTTCATTTATATAAATGTAAGATTGTCTTTGTCATACATGATAATTTAATACAGATGTTTCTTGTTTAAAAAAACAAAACAAAACATTGTTTGGTTTAGAATTGTGATGATGTGATTCTGAGAACAGTTTTTCTCTGAGGAAGTCTAAAATGGCAGGTCAGGAAATGAAAATGTCCAAAACCAACTTAGCCAAGTCACATTATGAACACTCCAACAACAGTCATGTTTAATGAGAAGTAGAGTCAGTAAATATTTCAGTTGTGGCATGTCAATTGTGGGACCCTGTTTTTACAGTAAGTTACTAGCTATGTCGTTTTACAATGCAAAGCACTCGTTTTCCCCAAATGAAAATCAGTCACCAAAAGGTAGTTGTTTCAAATGCACAAAAGAGGTCTGGGCTTGTTTGCATTTGGAATAGTTGTATTTTAGCAGAGACAGAACATATTTTACAAATAACAAATATTTAATTCCCCCCCTTGAGCATATGCAGTAGCAGAGATTGTAAGTCTTGTGCACCCTGACTGTCATCATCAGTTGATGCCTCTATAGTTACATACCTGGAAGGGCACCCCCGTAGCATTTGCTGGCAAACTGTTTTAAATGTCTTATTTCACATAAACCTGCAATTTATACAACAAGAGAATATAATGTATATGTGACATTAGCATTTTGCTGCTTTGAACATTATCTTTACACTTATGACATTTATTATCATCAATATGGCAGTATGGAAACCTTCAGAATAAAAACTCTCAAATATGTTAAAACACTTGTTTTTAAGGGCTGTTTCAACCTAGTCAATTTTAATAAGGCACACTTCTGCCCTGTAAAGGAAGCCCAAAATAAATAGCATTTGTTTTTACTGTCTTTATAATGCATTACAATATTTTCAAACATAAATCTGTTGATTCTTCAGACCTACATTCAGAATATCTAAAATAGCAAGCCTTGTTATAAACATTTTAACTATTGAAAAGACAATGTAACCCAAAGTAAATCGTACTGAATTCTGCCATTTAGTCCAAAATAACATTTAATTCATTTTTTTCCACACATAGTATATCTAATTTCATTGGTTACCTTTGGCTGTGATCATAGCATTTAAAACAGTATATTGAGTTTATCAAAATTATTTTTTCTCCCATAGTTATTAATGATAGTCTTAATTCTGAAAGCTCATATATATAAGAGGCACCATTATGCATTCACTGACCCACAGAGCTCCTGTTTGGTTTCTCATCCTGCAAATTTAGTGAAAGTTTTTTAGACCATTTTGACCGTTGAAAATATATGCATTCATATGCACCCTACCCATCTGAAATTTCTTTCACATTCCACAATATGCAAATATGCCTATCTCTTAATATATCAATGTGTATTCAAGTAGAACTGTTCAACTGCTCAGTCCACTTTGCTACTGCTGTGGTACACATAGATGGTCCCCTTTTCCTTTTATTAAAATACTTTAAAACAATAAATCATTCTATGCTTTCAGTGTTGCTTCATCAGAAAGTTACAAAACCATACAGAGAGAGGACTTGTATTTATTCCCTTTGGTATGACCTTAACCAGGCATATCCAACAACTGGAACATCCACAGAGGTTCCTCACTAAAAGAATACAGGGTGTAAGTAAAATGTTTTGTGCAGACCACCTCAAGGCCCTATCCCTGTATTCTGTCTCCTACAGGCTTTTGAGGGGAGATCTATGCATGGCATACAGAGCATTGTAAGACCCCACTCTGATGGACCTCCTGCATATCCACAAAACAAACAGCACCAGAATTACCCATTCTAAAGACATAAACCTTGCCTGTGATATAAATAGGTCCTGCTGGAGAGATAGGTATGCATCACAGAGACTACCATATCTATGGAACAGGCTCCCCATCAATGTGAAGCAGAGTTCCTCCCTAACCCAATTCAAGTGCAACTTGGACAATTGGATGGAAAACTGAAAATTCATCTCTGATTTGGCACCTATGTCTCTAATGGACACAGGTAACCTGTAAATGGTTCATCTCCCAGGCCCATGCTTACAGTTATCAAGGGTATCAGAACTTGTCAGAGATTTTGGGATACATGGTAGGCTTAAAAAAGGCCCTAGTAGTCGTTAGCCTAGTAAACACCTATGAATCTATAAAATCAATAATTTGTGCCTTAATTGCTCTCTCCTTAGTGGTGGTTTAAGGCTAATTACATCTTTTAACTATGGCGATTCAATCAACATATAAAAGCAACTGTCATTTATATTCTGAGCATGCCTGCATGATGTATTACTGTCTCATTCACTTCGGTATAAAATAATACATGACTGAAGAAATAGATGACATTCATTATTTAAACAAGTATGTTTATATAAAGTATTTTTCTTCTGATTGCATAAGTATATTTATAAATATGCACATGCAGACCTATTTGTTTTTCCCTATATTAGTGGGCACTGCATTTATTGCAAGTGGCAGTATTTACAGCATTTTGCTTATTGTAGTCAGAATATAAGGTAGATTTAATAACATTTGTTGAAGCAGGGATTAAAAAAATCCCTGTCTTTGGGGTGTTTTGGAAGCTGAATATTTATGGTAAGGAAAGGTCCCTACTGTCTTGATCAGTATTACTTTACTTTTTGGTCTGATCTTTAAATCTTGCTTGATACTACTACTATAAAAAATAGTAATTGTATTTGTAACCTATGAGATTCATAAGTCAAGTACATCCCTGTAAAGTATTTGGATTATTGTTTGTGAGAAAGAATACTGGTAACATCCTCATATGTATATCTACAGACTGGCAAACCATACAAACAATTCATTAGTTATTTAAATAACTATTTCAATATGTCATTTAGCTGTGATCTAGCTAACTTCCACATTTAATCATTTTGAGTGGAATTTTTCACTTAATCAGGTGGACATGACTCTCACTTCTACTACGGTACACATAAATCGTCCCCTTTTTCCATTCAGCTCATATTGTCTGGCAGTGGTGGCTGGTGACTTCAAATCAAAGGGGGGCTGCAGGAGACAGTTGAATGGGTGGGGCTAATGGGAAGGGCGTGGTCAATTAGAAAGGGGTAGAGTCATGATCAAAACCACAAAAACTGGGACTTTAATGAAATATGCTGCCCTGGGTGCCAAACCATCATTAGGAGAGTCCAATCAAGACAAAATGAAGTGTAGAAGAAAAAAAATATTTCAATCCATTGGCTACATGACAGTTTACTTAATATCTACATGGAAACAAAAAGACTGTGAGGTATGAAAAAATAAATTATTTTTTAAATACATTACTGGAATGCCAGTCAAAATCAAGTATAAAAAAACAAGCAGCATTCGACTCAAACCACTTCTTCTTGCACTACACTTCTAATTATAATTTATATTCAGCTTTATAAAAGTACCCAGTAACATGCTGAAAGTAGCAATCTCTGTGATACCCCCACTTGTAAAAATGTTTCTTATCCAAAAAAGACCTGTTGCCTGACAACAACTATCTACTTGCTTCATGAGAAAACATGATCAAAGTAAAAAATGAACAGCTAACAAGAAACAAACTCAAGATAAATTGCTTAAAGGATTACTGCACAGGTTATGGACCACACATGATAAATTGGCATTCTGTTTAGTTTACCGGTAAAGCCTGCAAAGATGACTGCAAATCTCCAACAAATGTAGTGAGCTTCTGAAAATACTGTAATCATGTCCTTTATTACAAATACTGTCATATGCATTTCAATACCTAAGGCTTATACGTTATCTAGTTATGTAAATATTCTATGCATGGCAACAACAAAAAGGCTTTCAATGTTGGTAATCGTTTAACAGTATGCTTATTTGCATATTACAATCTCAGACAAGCTTACTTGATGGTCATTAAAGCACTGCTACTTAAACACAGAGCAACAGGCAGTGCAACAACATGCATTTTCTGAATAATAATAATAAGCATAAATCAACAGTATAAAAATATGACATAAAACTAGAACATTCTGCAAAATCAAGGACAGATGAAAAGCCACTGTAGTACTTGTATCTACCTTGGATGGGGGTTACCTCTGCACAGTTACACTGCATAACTACTCCTTGCCTTGCTTGGACACATCCAGAGTCACTACATTGGGGGGGGGGGAGTTGCAACAAGCATGTCACAATTTGAAATGTCTCTGGCTGACGGTGATGGCCCTGACACATTTGTCATACCTCTCAACCTCAGAGCAAGTATCTGGACAAAGCCATAAATAGAAGTGGGACAAAGGCCCCAAAATAAGGACAATGTTTAAATATTGCTCTTATAAACTTAGAAAGACAATAGAATAGTAGGTCTTGCATTAGTATGCATTTTTTGAAGGGTATGAAATCTGCAAATCAAATGTCTGTTATTATTTTCTAACTTCAATCTTTAATGATTTGCCATTAATTTGCCAGAAAACCACAATTTTATGAAAAACGGACCAAAAATGTGATGCAAAAATATAAAATAGCCACACAATACAGCTGGGAACCTGTCAAAGAAGGGACACTTTTTAACATCAGTACTGTTAAGTTGAGCAGCTGACAAAATAAGAGAATATACATGCATTTCTGAAATAAAAGTAATCTATAACTCTGATCATTACAATTGTTTCTTAATTGTATACCCTCCACATTTTCTTCCAAAACCACCATTTTGTGAAGGGATTATTAGGGGGAGAGCAACATTTTTAGCCAAAGTCAGGGACAGTTGAGAGGTTTGGATATACTGAATTCTATAACGTGATTTGTGCATACCTCTCAACCTCAAAATCTGGACAAGACCAAATATATTGGGGGAAAATACAGACAGTACTAAAAATTGCTGTTGTATAAACCTAGATAGTTGCTAGAATAACAGGTCTTGCTTTAGCATGCATATTTCTGTAGGGTATGAAGTCCGAAACTCAATATCTGTCATTATTTAGTGACTTCATACCTAAGTGATTTGCCAGAAAACCACAAATTTTATGAGAAACAAACCAAAAATAAGAAGCAAAAATCTATTAATTTTGTGAAAATCTGGACAGTTGAGAGGTATAGTTCAGCTGGGTATGTCATTGAGTTTGCCACCCTTCCCCCCTCACAAAATCATGGCCTATTGTGGCCTCCCCCCACAGCCATTCCAATGTCCCATTATTGGCTATTTCACCCCATTTACCATAAACACTGTAATGTGCATACTGCTTTACTTCTATGATGATTTGGATTTCATTTAAAAGTTTTATTTTACACTGTACAGCACAAACACTAATAGACATCTGCTAAACAAAGCAATGCATTAAAACTCCTCTGCCCTTGAAGCTCACATTCATTGAAACAGCATTGAAACTCACATTCAAAGAAAATACATCTGGCCAGTGGCAGATAAAGATTAACTTTGAGCTGTTTTCAAATCATAGGCCCCTTGCACATGAAACATGCATGTATTCTTTGTTACACCATCTTGATTGTATTAAATTATATTTCTTGTATAATACAGTACAGTTGTTAGAGGGCAGTTTAAATTTATTGTTTTGAACATTTTTCCAGTAAACAATGAAACAAAATGCATGCACCAATAATGACAAAACTGCCCAATTCATAACATTTCCGACATAAAAGTGTACTCAAACTTCTACAATCCACCCATATCAGTAAATATGCACAATCTCTGCAGAAGTAAAAGTCATCTAAATACTTCCACATTAAAGAGAGCTGTAACTAATGAAGAGGTTGCTGATACCAAGCAACTTTATATTTCATAGTTTCATCTACAAATAAAGTGCCTGTTGCCCTTGGGAATAAATTGCCCATGTTACATTAAAAAAATGATAAGCTAGTAATATTGCAATAGGGAATGGATGGCAAACTGATAACAGGTTCACAGTTACTAGGCATCTCTGCCAAAGACATTCTCAGGACTGCAGCATCCACCCCCTTTAAAAGTGCAACACAGTACAGTATCAGCAATGCATCTACATACTGTGGGGAGTAGATCCCACAGCATTCTGCATCAAAAGCAAGTACACTGCCTGTTGTGCTATTAACAATGCAAGCAGACTCAGCATAAGCAGCATTAAACTTCTCTTCCCCTAAAGCTCTTAGTTCCTTGTAAATCCACTCAATACTCAACTGTATCTCTCAACTTTGCAGCACATCAGCAAAAGAAATCTGGGGGGGGGGCAAAAGCCCAAAAACCAGGGGCACATTTTAAACATTGCTTGTATAACTTTGGAAAGTTGCTAGAATAAAATGCTGTGCTACCAGCATGCATTTCACTGCCAAGTCTTAAACCCAGGTCCCAGTGCACTACAGTCAGAGAAACATACCACTATGCCAGATCAGCTGTTTCTTAAAAGACAGGAAGACTGAAACTTAAATGGCTATCATTTGGTGAATTCAGTTCTCACCATAGCTCTCAACCTCTTAGCACAAAAAAACCTGCACAAAGCCAATAATGGAATAGCCTTCTGCTGCAATGGGATGGAATATAAAATTATATTATTTGTTAGCCTCCTGTTGCAATGGCAATCTTTAGAAAGCAATTAACACAGCAGAAAAGTATTCAGAATGTGAACGTTAGACTCCATCCAAGATGGTTGATAAACACACACACAAAATGCAAAAGCAGACCATTGCAAAGCATAACATTTCTGCAAAAGCAGTCCATTGCATAATTGTTTCCACACACCTAAAGCAAGTACCTGTTTCTTGCAAAAGCAACTGTTTCTTCCATAAAGCAGCCAGTAGTCCTGTTTCAAAAAAAGCAAAAGCAGCACAATCCAGTAGTCCTGTTTCAAAAAAAGCAAAAGCATCCCATTTCTCCATAAGCCTCAAAGCAGAAAAAAGCAAAAGCAGCCCATTTCTCCATAAGCCTCAAAGCAGAAGCAGCCAGTAGTTCCATTTCCTCCTTCAGCCAGAATGCCGAGCATGCATGCATGCATGCATTCCGAGCACAGACTGCAGACCCTGCAGTCCAATTCCCTTCCAGTCTATGCAGCTGTAACCATATAGACTTCTGGGGCATCTGTAAGACTGCTGCCTTCTTCCAAATTCGGACTGGTTAAACAGCAGTCCGGATTCAAGTTTCCACTCAAGCATGTGTGAGATCTGGGACTTTTTTCATTTTGGTTTTCTGCTGGGGGAAGGCCTGCAGTCCAATAGGGCGAGCCGCCACTGTTGTCCGTGTTTATCTTCTGCTTCCCCTGAATTCACAGTTTCTTCTAAGTTAGTAATATTTAAATAATCAGTGGACACTCACACAAATGTGTAATAAGTTTTAAACTTCATTGCTTATGGATAGATTTTCCTTTGTACTACCCCTTATTTGACTAACACACACTCATTCTAATATATATACAGTACAACTCCCTAAAGAGGGCTCCTTCTGCTAGTTATTGTAAGAGCTATATTGGTTTAATAAAATATGTTGCATCACATCTGTGATATGGTGTATTTGTGTCATTCTAGTACAAGTTATAAAATTATTTATTTATTTGGTTATTGACATTTGATTACTGGGAAGGTCAGACTGGGTATATGCACATTTTGTAGGTGAGGCCCAGGGAGAAAAGCTCCAAACTAGTAACAAACACATTTTAAGAACAACAATTTTACAATCTTCAGAAATAATGCAAAAACATTTACACTTTAAATACTTATACCAAATTAGACATAATGTGAAAACACTGGATAAGAATAGATACGACTTGCATGACAATGATTTAATATTTAGAGAAATTTTAGCCACTTTATAGAGAAATTAAAGATTTAGTTAGTATAATACAAGCAGGAATTAAAATACGAACTGAGGAAGAAACAGGGATATGGCATATTTAGAAAGACATTCGGGAAGAAATTGATTGAAGTAAGCAGGTGAGTGAAGAAGAGAGAGCAAGGAGATATAAGGTATGAACAAGTACTTGTTCATATTTAGGGATATACTTTATCCTGGGGTTGAGAAAGAGCAGCGCTGATTCTGGCTAGGAAGTCTTTCAGAATGGATAGAGATAAATTGCAGGCCTTAGAAACTTGGCATGAATACACACCATGCCTAGCAGATTTGATAGGCTTGTGGACAGAGGGAAGTTTTTAGTCGTTATATCACAATGACCAGTTGGGAACATAGTTGTGTAAAGTGGTATTTAGTGATGGGCAAGCAAGGTGACACTGGATAATTTTATAGATGGTAAGAAGCAAGTGTATATTTTAGTTAATGGGGTAGTTCTAACCAGTTTAGACTTTTTAGTGCTATACATTGGTTAGTTCTGAAGTGAGTATTTGGTGCAAATTAAGCCATTTTATTATAGCTTTGTTCAAATTTTGATTTTTGTGATGCCTGAAGGATGGTCAGGATGGGAGCACCATAAAGTTTGAGGGGAGGAGGTGAGTACTGGCAGGTGTAGTTTTACTTGTATTGGTGACAAGAGTTTTTGGCTCAGTAATCACTTGACATGAGAAGTGACTTCAGTGGGTATATTATTGAGAGGATTTCAAATTTTACTTTTTCATGAGAGAGGGATTTGGGCAAAAAGTAATAGTTTGGATTGTTTTGGGTTGAGCATGAGTTACAAAGTCATGTTATATTAACTGTTAAAGCTTCAAAAGAGCAGAGTCCAAGTACCACACACAGTATTTATTAAGCGCTTTTGTCTCCGCAATGGAGACTTCTTCAGAACAATTAAATCTCCCCCTCCCCCAACAACCTTTAAATAAACCAGTCAATAAGTTAATTAATAAATTACTTACATCATGTGCCTCTTAAAGGAACCAATAACATTTACACTTAAAAGGTCATAACATGAAAATATGTAACCAAAAAACTGTTAAAAACAAACTCATATTATAAAATATTTTTTTCTTAAAATATAATATAGTATGTTAGTCTATATGTTATGTTTCTATCTTATACATCACATGAAGAATTGTGCTTTTAATCTAAGGTCAGAGCTTATGGACACTGCACTATTAAGGCCGGGGAATTCTTAGCATTGGTCGTAGTTTGCCATCTAAGCTCAGATAACTCTAAGAAATCATTCAGTGGCCCACCTCTTTCCCCCATTTTTATCTGGTCTAAAATGATAAATTTAAAATTATGCCCTTCACTGGCAGTTATATGTACTGCCAGGGCATTTTTAATGTTTTTCTTGTTTATATCATAATAGTGCTGGTATACCCTGCTCCTGAATGCATTTTTAGTTTTACCAATATAAAAACTCGAACACTGGGAACATAAGGCCAGGTATACAACTGCTTTACTACTACAGGAAAACTTTACGTGGATAGTGTATCTTCCATTGCGTTAACATGCCCTTTAAGATCTCTATTTGCTCTAAAAAATCATTGTATTCGGATACCATTCTAGCCAGTCCTTACCCCTTAACTAATGATTTCTTTTGGTGGAGGGGGTGGCAGCTGTCATAGTGTAAGAGGCTATTTGAGTAGGTGGGCTTACGGAATATAGTAGAAATGAATTGTTTCATGGTCCCATCCTTTTTGACAGTTATATCCAGATAATTGACGTCCTCATCACTTGTGGAATATGTAAATTCCAAAAAATCAGTACAACTTTTTAAAAAATTCCAAAAAGTTCTCCAGCTCCTTCATATCCCTATTCCACAAGATAATGATGTTGTCAAGGTAACGACCATAAAAAGTCCAATATTTTGCAAAGGGACTGTTAAAAATTACATCTCTTTCCCAAAAACAGTGTTGGCAAAAATGGGGGCACATGCTGCCCCCATTGCTACTCCTTTCACTTACTTAAATAACTGTTGTTCAAATATTTATTTTATTTTATTTATTTTACATTTGTTTACCGGGATAATCCGAGTGGATACATGTCCATTTTCAGCGGAAGCCCAGGGACAAAAGCTCCACATAGACAAACTTACATAGATTACACAGAAGTTAGTAAACAATTATAAAAACAAAGTGATTATATACAATGACTTAGCAGTGTTCCCTAGTAGGAACTCACAATTCTCAAGGACAGACACAACTAAAAATAAGATGCATCAGATTGGAAGCAGAGCTTGGTAACGTAGTTACAAGTTATGATACTTACAGAATATGTTTTTAGTTTATAACTTAATCAGGGTTGGTACATGGGCAAAGCCAATTCACTTTGAGATACTATTTGAGTTTTTTTAAGACACTTTTGCAGGATTGTAGGGTTATTTAGTTTGGCAATGAATTCCAGGTTTTGCCAACAAAGTTGGCAAACAGGGATTCACCAGCAGAGTTATTAGCTTTCTGGATTTGGACCAGTAGTTTATCGGCTGACTGTAGGGATCTTAGGTTGCTATATGCCTTAATAATATTAAGTGAGGGGGTATCCTCAGGGTGGTACAAAATTTTGTGCACTATTAAGAGCTGATTGAATTGAATTAAGCTGGGCAGTTCTAGCTACTCTAGTTGTTTAAGGTTCTGGCAATGATGGGTTCTATAGGTGGAGCCAGTGGCGAATCTGGCAATATGATTGTAGCTATGGGACAGCTTACCTAGTTCGGATTTGTTGAGGTTTGAGAGTACAGGCAAGGCATATAAAAGAGTAGAGAGTAGGTGTGATCAGGCGATTGCAGTCCTAGCCAGTGGGGTTAAAAATGTCTTGTTTCTATACAGGGATCTAAGCTTCTTATTGATGGTCTGTATGGTTTTGTTGACCTGTAGGTCAAATTTGAGATAATTGTCTATGATAACCCCTAGCAGTTTGGTGTGATTATCTGGGGAAATAGTGGTACCATTGTTAGATGTGACAGAGAATGAAAGTCTGGTGGATCTACTAGTGGGGGAGAAGAGTAGAAGTTTAGTTTTATTGGGGTTCAGAAGTAGGCGTTGGTTGGTGAGCCAGTTCTCGATAGCGTTAAATGTATTTTGGGTTAAGGTTTGCAGTTTGGATGGGGAGGTGGCTGAACAGATCAGAGTGGAATCATCTGCATATTGAATTCAGGTAGCTTTAGGGATAGCAGTGTGAAGGTTTTTGATAAAAATAGAGAAGAGTAGTGGACCTAGTATGGACCCTTGAGGGACACCAAGTGTGAGAGGTAGCTGACTGGAGAGTTTGCCCTGCCATAGTACTGCCTGTTGTCTACCAGTCAGGTAGGACTGGAACCACTTTATAGCAGGTTTGTTGAGGAAAATAGATTTTAGTGAAAGAATGAGAAGTTCATGGTTGACCATGTCAAAGGCTTTTGATAGGTCAAGAAAGAGGGCAAATGTTAGCCTATTGTCATTCCTGTTTTGGTTTATGGCAGTAGTAAAGGAAAAGAAGGCTGAGGTGGTGCTGTGGTATGGCCTGAAAGCATGCTGGGAATTGGATAGTAAGTTATTCTGTGTAAGGTATTGCATTAGTTGCTTGTGTACACATTTCTCCATTATTTTGACTATTGGGGAAAGAATGGCAATGGGTCTTTAGTTGGATATGTCTGAGGAGCTACCACTTTTATGGAGTGGGATGACGTGAGATATTTTCCAGAGGGAGGGGATAGTGTTTTCAGATAAGGTTTGGTTGATGAGGATAGATATGGGATATGCAATGGCATCTGCAACTATTTGTAGGTACTCCACAGGGAGGACGTCAACAGCGAGGGTGGTAGGTTTTAGTTTTTTTAGAAGTGTTTTGATAAACCTAGTGGATATTGGTTGGAAGCTAAATTTGGGGTGATTATTGGGTAGATCAGGCATGTGGTTTAAGTTAGCGGGGGTTAGCGTTGATTTGCTAGGGATTGGCTTGTTTCAGTGAAACTGTTATTAAAGGTGCTAGCTATGGTCTCTGAGGAACTATGGGTGTAGTAAGCCGGGGTTGGGGTGGTAGAATGACCTGGACAAAGTAGTTGATTTAAGCCTGCCCAGAACTTTTGAGGGTTGTTATGTTGTTTTTGTAGGAGATTTTGGTAGAAGCTTTTTTATCCAGTAAAATAGATTTTTTTGTGTCATTCCTGAGTTGACGATATTTTAGATGGTCAAGTGGGACTTCTGTTGTTCTCTAGCTGGCCCAGGCTCTGTTTCTAGTTTTAATTTTAGCTTTGGTATCTTTTGTGAGCCATGGTGCTGTATTTGATCTAGTTTTTATTGTATGTGCTGAGCATGGGAATCAAGGATACTTAGGAATTTAGTGTTAAAGTGATCGATGGCCTCCTCTAATGTTAGATTTTTTAGTTTTAACCAGTCAACTGTTTTTAATTCATTTTTGAATATAGCAGCATCAAAGTTTTTCCTGTTTCTAACTGGTTTATATTTGGGCTGGTGAGGGTTTCCTGCCTTATGTTTTATGTTATAGGTTAGACAATGGTCACTGAGGTCATCAGGGAGAGTACCAGCTGTGTACAGTTGGGGTTGGTTATTAACTAGGATCCAGTCTAGGATCATTTCCCTGTTGGTTGGTTTGTTTATCCTAGTGGGGAGAGGTTATGGTCTGTTTAAACCCAGATTAGTTTATATGGATGAGGGGGGATGTCGAGCAGGGGTGCCAGTCGGTGTTAAAATCATCAAGAACTATGGTTTCTTGGGGATAGGTAGTAGATAACAAGTAAAGGATATCTTCTAGGGTATTTAGGTTGTTGCCTGGAGGAATGTATGCACATATGATGTTCAAGTGCTTGTTTTGGTTAATCTGTAGCTTGGTTATGAGGAGTTCTGCATTATTGAATTGGGGAGGTTGAATGGTGTCTCTATTAACAGTTAGAGTATTTTTGTAAAGGACTGCTATTTCACCTCCTTTCCTTGTAGCATGGTCTAACTGGTGAATATTGTATCCTGGAGGCAGTATTTCATTGTCAGTAGTACTGGGTTTTAGCCAGGTTTCCATAAGACACACAATGTCTGGGGAGTGGGTTGCTAGGAGGGCATGTAGTTTAGGAATCTTATTGTTAATACTTCTAATATTTACAAATCAAAAAGTCCAGCGACAGCAACCATGCAAGAGATCTGTTATATTCCAAAGTAGTATAGTCCAAAAACACGTTTCTTAATAAAAAACAGCTCCCAGATTTATATACCACTAAACAGGATTTATTGTGCACTCAGTCGGTAAGCACTTTCACAAAAATGCTTCTTCAGACCATAACGGACTGAGTACTAAGATACATTTAAAAACATTGTTACCAATTAGAACATTCCCAAATAACTGCGTCATTTCCTTCAATGATGCTACCTTATTAACTAAGTTAAACAATTTCATATAGTAAACTCAAAACTTTTTCCAATCAAACGTTATATGCATATACTCAAATATATATTCACATTCAATAAATAATCCATTAAATAATCTCCTACCTATTAGAACCATAATATAGGAATACAAAATAGTTATCGAACCTGTTGCAAAAGGTTTCCATAAGAGCATATCACAGCGCTGAGTGAAAAACTTAAAAAAAAAAAAAACAACTTTAAATAAAAAACTTTCAAACGACAACCATATAACCCTTATGTAATCTAAATGGTAAAGTATATATGCATATCACAACGCTAAATGAAAAACTTTCAAATAAAACCAACATTACACTTGAATAATATAAACAATAAAATATATAATATATCTGAGCTAGGTGCATAAAACAAGCTTATACTTAAACAATCTAAAACTATTATATTCTGCTATAGATGGTTATTTACAAAAATATACATTGTATATCTACATGCAACATTCACGCATCACAACGCTAAGACATTAAGATTCTAGCAGCATTGCCATTCACTCGTCAAATAGATAGTTAAATTAATGCATCTAATTCATTAATCCTTTACATATATATATGTGCACATAAATATGTTTACTTACTGAATAAAATTTATATATATATATATATATATATATATATATATATATATATATATATATATATATATATATATATATCTACAACAATAAAATTAGTAGACATCTAAAGTGCCAGTTACCAAAAATGTATAACTTAATAGAAGTCAGAAATCAAATTATAGTTTCTGACTTCGCTTTAATAAAATTATCATTTCTAATTACCATTTCATTTATTACTGCAAACTATCCTAATATATAAGAATACCATATATAATATTAATAATTAATTCACATATTTAACACTATATATAGAATATCATTTAACTTTTTAAATTTATCTGATCCAAACAAATAAATCAGGGATAATTAAACCAATAATAACAATAAAAACATATAAGGACAGAAAAAACACTACATTCCTATCTTACCCTGAGACTCTTGGATCAAAGAACTGGTTTAATGGACATCCTATCATTTAAACCCTTCCCAATATCAGCCCTAAGGCGAATAATCCACTTCATTTCCTTTTCTTCCATCACATTAGTTACATTCCCACCTCTAGGATTGGGTCTAATGGTTTCAATGACCATAAACTCAAATATATGTGTGGGGCCCGTTGTCATTACATGCTTAGCTAAAGCATTGGTACTGACACCAGTTCTGATATTATATAAATGTTCCCTAATTCTGTTCTTAAGTAACCTATCCGTCTTTCCAACATAAAATGAAAGACATTCAACGCAAGTTGCTAAATAAACAACGTGCTGTGTGTCACAACTAGCTTCACAATTAAATCTAAACTCCTTACCAGTATCAGGATGTACAAAAATGCTTGATCTATTAATATATACGCAATAATTACAAGCTCCACAAGGAAACGTCCCTTTTATGTTCACAGTCTCTTTATTAACATGTGGGTAACATAACATCCTTCTAATATTCTTCCTGTTTTTATATCTAAATTTAGGTTTATTCCCTACTACGTCTGCTATTTGTGGATCAGTAAGTAATACTCCCCCGTGTCTCTCAAAAATATTGTAAATATTATTCCTATCTTTAGTAAAAACATAAGTATTTTAACCTCAGTATCTAAGTTAACTCCCAAAAAAGTAGAAACACTCTC
The DNA here is from genome assembly GCF_019279795.1 of Protopterus annectens. NCBI lineage: Eukaryota > Metazoa > Chordata > Ceratodontiformes > Protopteridae > Protopterus > Protopterus annectens. The sequence goes on from NC_056729.1 coordinate 105,330,397, forward strand.
ATTCTGTCTAGAAAAATAAGGTTTCGCCCTATTTTCTCTCAAAAATTCTATATCAGAGAGTCCTTCATTAAGGTCATTGGAGCTATACCCTCTGTGCATAAACCTATCTTTCAGATTATCTAACTCAGTTTCAAAACCTACATTTGTATTATTCAACCTAGATACACGCATTGCCTGGCCCTTGACCACATTCTTAAAAACATAGTTAGGGTGCATACTGCTTCGATGAAGCAGGGTGTTCTTATGACACTCCTTTCTATGTATACCAGTGTCAAAGAAGCCATTGCTTAATTTCTCAATGCATGTATCTAAAAAATTAACCTTTTTTTCAGAAACAACCATAGTAAATCTCAAGTAACTAGTAGCTTGATTCATCTGTTCTATAAATACTTCCAATATTTCCAAACTACCATTCCACAAAAGAAAAACATCATCAACAAAACGCTTATAAAACATGACATTTCTCTTATATAGTTCCATTTCATATAAAACATCCTCTTCCCACAGAGCAAGAAACATATTGGCATAGCTATTGGCACAAGGTGTGCCCATAGCTACGCCATCGCGCTGCAGGAAGATGGTGTCTCCAAATATGAAAACATTATTTTCAAGAACCGTTTCCAAAAATAGGCAAATTAAATCTCTCAATTCTTCATTATATACACTATGCCTTTCAAGATAGCGTTTAATATAGTTGACACCTTCAAAATTAGGAATGACAGTAAATAACGACTGTATATCCAATGTTACCAATAAAAACTCATTCTGAACATTACCAATGCTTGTACTGAACACATATAGTTCTTTCAAAAATTGCTGTGAGTCTTTCAGAATATTAAAATTATTATTAATCAAGGGCCGTAAATGCTTTTCAATAAAAACAGAAAAAGGTTCTGTACACCATCCCCTCCCTGACACAATAGGTCTCATGGGAGGGTTGGTGCCATCCTTATGAATTTTGGGTAGGCCATTTATCACTGGAATGATAGGACTTTCTACATACAGAAATTTAAACATATCTCTAGTAATGTTACCTGATTTAACCAAATCATTCAACATTGTTTTAATATTATTAACCTTAGACTCAACAATTATTTTATCTATAACACCATAAAACTTAACCTCATTTAACATTTTGGACATAGATAACTTATATGCATCAGCATTCATAAGCACTATAGGTCCACCTTTATCCGCTGGATGTATTGTCACACTAGTATCAGCTTGTAACCTCTTTAACGCTTCACGTTCATTATAATTGAGGTTATTCTTTGTATTAAACACAGAATCAGTATGTCCCTGACCAAAATACTTATGTAGATCATCTTCTACCATTTTATCAAAAGCATAGACCAAAGGATGGTGGTTAGGCATATAAGTACTAGATCTCTTATATACATTCTAATCAGTTAAGTTACCTTTACCCATTTCCATTTTCAATAAAACATTCCTGGTAAAGGTTTTCAGGTCAATAATTAAATCAGTGAGTTGACTGTTAGTTGTTGGTATAAAACCTAGTCTAATATTTAGTTGAAATGCTAGGAGGGAACTAGTGGGAGTATTCATGGGTAGCTTGAGTGGGGGGGTTGTGGTAGGGGAGTGGAGGTTATTGGGTGTGGGTGGGCCAGGGTTGGGATGAATGTCTCCATGTGTTATAAGGTTATAGTGACAGGATATTCTGAGCTTTAGGAGTTTGTTTATAAGTTTTATATAGTCTTTGTCTTTAGGATTATGTTTTGTGGCTGTACAGGGGTGGTATTTTATAGAGGGTGGTATATTTGGTGTGCTGGGGAGGGTAACGTGTTTAGTATTATGTGTGAAGTCGTGGCTGTCTGTTTGACCATTTGGGTAGTGAATACCATGGTCAAGTGTTTGTTCGTAGGCAGTGAGATGGTAAAATAGAAACAGTAATAGGCATTTGGGTAATTAGTATTTTTTTGCTTGTTTGCATTTTCTTAGGGGGGGGCACATTTTGATGGCTGACTGTGCTAACAGGGTGTGGAAGAATGGGAGAGAAGGAAATTGGTTAAGGGGACAGGGTTGCTCAATGATGTGTGAGGTGCTGATTGATATTTAGCAGGAGCGGCGTGGCAAACTCTGGTTTAAATTTAGCACTAGTGGGGGCGGGTGAGATTTGGGGGCAGGGAGTGGAGCGGAGCGAGCTGAGCACAGCGGGGCTAACAGTGACTCTGAGAGTTACCTTGGGCTTTTGGTTTGGTTTGTATGATTGTATGTAAGCAATGTTTTTACAAATTTTCCAAATTACTGTGGAGACAGCCTAGAAGGAAAACTTTACCAAATTAAAAAGTAAATGCTTGAGACTAGAACACTGTGTGAGTGTAAGACTGATTCAAAGTATTATAGCCCAATCTAGTGGCAATTGGCTGGATCCCTTCACTGTTGTTGTGCATACACCATTAAGTCTCAACAGTTTACAAAAACTAAATTGTAATTCACCTATTACAATTGAATAGTTGGAGGGAGTCAGGTTCTTGCTTCCCGCTTCCCAGAGGTTTTACTTAGTTATGATAGCCAGCTTCAGTGGAGAAGATAGAAACTGCTTTATGCAGTTAATTCCAGGTGGGGGTGGGGGGGTCATGCAGGAAAGAAACCCTTGCAAACTGAAAAGTAAAGGTAAATAAGCAGAATTAGTGCAAAAGTTACAAGAATGTGAAGTGGAGAGCATGCAAGGAATAGAGCTGGAGAGTAAAATTAATTATATTGCATACATTGTAATTAAAATTGATTATAGTGCATACAGTATCAGCTCTGTAAAACCACAGACTAAGAGCAGTAACATACAGCCTCTAAGTCCAGTGATAACAGCTGTATACTTCAGCAGTGAATACACACAGGATATAATGCACTAAGTCTAGATCTATGTTATTCAGTATGAACTAACAGTAACATGAACTGCATTCACTTAGCATTCTATAAAAGCAATTTAAAAGTCCAGCCTGTAAGTCTTCTAAGTACAGTAGCATGACATAGGAATGATTGCAAATGTAATCAAAACATGAATAACCTCTGCAAAACAGTTAGCAGAATGCCTGGCAGATATTCAACAATTAAAGCTCTACTTTCATAAAACAAGATAAAAAAACAAGCAGTAAGTTAGAACATTAGCTAGCTCTCAAAACATGTAGGAGTTCTGAACAGCAGTTACAGCTTAGCACCATCAAATAACTCAGTAGTTAACAGTAAGAACCAAATAAATCAGCAGCTAACAGTAACAAGAGGACAGTAATGCAAAGTAACTATAGTATACATGTGATACTACTCAACTTACTTGCTGTGCAGGCACAAGGAACAGAGGGGAAGGAAAGGTACAACAGCTACAGGATGAAATGAATGTGAGTTAGATAGTAGAGAGTTTGATTAAAGATGGCACCCTAGGAGGGGCTGACTAATGAAGATAATCAGGGTGTGGGGGTGTGAGTGGCAGGCAGGGAGAATGGAGTAGAGAGCAGCCAGGACAGGATTAACCAGAAATTGATGGATCCCTCCCAACAGGGAGAAGGGCTGAAAAACTATCAGTGTAGCATACAGTCTCTAAGTCCATTGATAACAGCTGTATACTTCAGCAGTGAATACACACAGGATATAATGCACAAAGCAAAGTGTGGCTGTTTTAGCACTGACTCTGAGAGTTACCTTGGGCTTTTGGTTTGGTTTGTATGATTGTATGTAAGCAATGTTTTTGGCTGTACTTTAATTTGTTTTATTCTTGCACCAATTTTCAGGCTAATTTTAATAGGATGCTAGGGGTAAACTAGCAAATGTAGTCAATATGGAGGGAGCCAAATTACTGTGGAGACAGCCTAGAAGCAAAACTTTACCAAATTAAAAAGTAAATGCTTGAGACTAGAACACTGTGTGAGCGTAAGGCTGATTCAAAGTATTATAGCCCAATCTAGTGGCAATTGGCTGGATCCCTTCACTGTTGTTGTGCATACACCATTAAGCCTCAACAGTTTATGAAAACTAAACTGTAATTCACCTATTACAATTGAAAAGCTGGAGGGAGTCAGGTTCTTGCTTCTCAGAGATTTTACTTAGTTAAGATAGCCAGCTTCAGTGGAGAAGGTAGAAATTGCTTTATGCAGTTAATCCCAGGTGGGGGTGGGGTGGGGTGGGGGGGGTCACACAGGAAAGAAACCCGTGCAAATATTACAACTGAAAAGCTGGAGGGAGTCAGGTTCTTGCTTCCCAGAGGTTTTACTTAGTTAAGATAGCCAGCTTCAGTGGAGAAGGTAGAACTTGCTTTATGCAGTTAATCCCAGGTGGGGGTGGGGGGGTCATGCAGGAAAGAAACCTGTGCAAACTATTACAATTGAAAAGCTGGAGGGAGTCAGGTTCTTGCTTCCCAGAGATTTTACTTAGTTAAGATAGCCAGCTTCAGTGGAGATATAATAATATTAGTGTCTAACACTGGATCCATTAATGTTCTAATGGTTAGAATATGATTGTGATTTAGGGTAGTGTACTGACAAAGGTGTTGGTAAAACCACTCAATCCCTATATCGTGTGGTATGGCTGAAATTAAATCACGAATATCACTAGTGATAAAAATCAACTTATCATTGTACATTTCACTAGTGATTTTAGATAGGAAATCCCAGGAATCTTTTAGTACCCAGGGACAGTCCTTTAATATATGTTTTAGTTGGCTATCTATCAATCTGGCTATAGGGTATGTCTTGGATGCACGGGCATCAACAATCGGCCTAAAAGGTGGATCAACTAAGTCTTTATGTATCTTGGAGGCACCATAATTTGTAGGGGGTTTTGGATTTTTAACTGACATATACTGGTATTCATCTATATTAACTTGTTGATTCATTAATAAATATTCCAACATGACATCTACATTTTTTATAACAAATGTTCTTTTCATTCAGGCTTATTTCACAATGGGTGTCCCCCTACAGGAGGGTAAACATTCTATCTACATATAGGTTATTATTCATAATGACAAGGCCGCCGCCTTTATTGGGTTTCATAACCCTTATTTCTGTATTGTCATAAATCTGCTTTAATAATGCCACTTCTTCATCATTTAAATTGTTTACCTGACTATATTTGCCTTTAGTTTTCCTGAACATCTCCCTAATATCTTTCTTGCACATTTTCTCAAAAATCAGTACTGACTGGTGTAGGGTGGGATTAAATGTACTAGATTTTTTACATATTTGTCTTTTATACATATTGTTAGATGTCCCTTTAAAGAGAAAATCAAAATTCAATTTCCTTGTAAAAAACTTAAGGTCTATCAAAGTTTGGTCTAATTATTCTTTTTTATTAGGTACAAAAGACAAACCTTTTTCAAAACAATCAGCTACCTGACTGTTTAACTCAACATCACTGTAATTATATACTTTAAAATCACCCCCACTGTTATATAAAATAACCATGCCTGTATTGTGTTGATCATTTAGTATCTGTACCCCCCCTCTCCATTTCCTCCTTATATATGTGGGATGTTGGTAGTTGTAATATGTATCTCCCCCTCTCTGATTCCTCAGTCGCTTGGACCTCCTCAGAGGGGGGTATTCTAAAGTGTCGGGGGTATTATCTTCATTCGCACCATTGGTGGTGTCTATGTTACATGCATCATGACTATCTTCCCTACTAGCTCTCTGCTGACCCAAACGGGGTAATGGATACGCTCTGTGTTCATACTCTTTCTCATCTCTAATAAGCTTGTGAATTTTCCTCTGTTTCAAATCAGAAATAATATCATCAATTTTTTTCAAACATTTTAAAATAATCAGTCTTTTTACTATCAAACAATAAGTCCATCTGTATATTTTGATCCAGTGCATTAATTTTAGCAAGCAGTTCAGTCATTTTACGATCATTGTCCCTTATAAGGCATCCCAAAAGTTCACATCCATGTTTATTAAACAGTTCTAACAACTCAAGATATAACAGGGAGTCTCACCAAGCCAGAAGGGAACTTCTACATCCTGAGGCCCTTAGGAATATGCTCAGTACAAGCACACTCCCTTAAATAATTATTTTGTAACTGCAGCTTGCAATAGTCCAAGGTTAATTTCTCCAGTTTTACAAGTTGTTCATTCAAAGTACCATAATTTGGAGTCGGGGAATGTCGAGAGTCCAAGCGCCATTCCTTTTCCCCTTCTAGCCACTGCGTTAATGAATTGCAGCCATTATAGCAAGATCCTCCACGAATGGTTTCTGTATTTGATGTAGTATGTAAATCCACCCTTCCTGATTTGCTGGAACTCAATTGCTGTTATCTCTGCACAGGGGTGATACCACTGAAGTTAAAGCTATCTTCGGAGACAAAGGCGCTTAATAAATACTGTGTGTGGTACATGGACTTGGCTCTTTTGCTTCTTTTGGAGTTTCTGGTTTGTGTGGAGTTGTGTTGACTGTTAAAGCTTCTTGAGTAGTTTGGAGATGTGCTATGTTGTCAGATGTGCATATGAGTGTGGAGTCATCTGCACATTGTATTTGGGATGCCTGATGTGTGGAGTGTGTTGATAAGAATGTTACAGGTGAGGACCAAGGATAGAGCCTTCTGGTGCACCAGTGGTGACTGGAAGGCATGGACAGAGGATAGCGTGCCATTTTATGACTGATGCCTACTGGGCAGGTAGCTTTTGAATCGTAGAAGGGTGGGCTGAGATAGACCTAGTGTGAACATTTGAAGTAGAAGTTTACTGTGATAAGCTGTGTTGATGTCTTTAGACAAGATTAGAAATAAGGAGGAGAGTAGTTGCTGTTATCTCTAGCTTTGTTAACAGTATCTACAGAGTTTAGAAGTGCAGTGTTGATCCTATGAGGAGGATGGAAGCAGTGTTGTCTGGGTGATTGGTGTTCTTCCTGCAGGAGATAATTTAGCAATTGTTTTTGAATACATTTTAAAATATTTTGGAGAGGGGATAAGATTGCTATAGGTCTAAAGTTAGTAATGTCTGTTGATTTTCCTCCTTTGTGTAGAGATAAAGTGTGTGTTTTTCTAGAGAGAGGGAATATGGCTTTCCTGGATTGACTTATTCATAAGGATTGAGACAGGATAGGCAATGATGTTGGCTAGGTCATCAGCTAAAGTGAAGTATGGTTTGAGTTTATTTAAGAGTAGTTTATATAGGATGTTGGCACAGGTTTGAAGGTGAAAGTAAATGTGGTTATATGTGGCTGTTGGGCAGGATTGTAGTTAGATGTTGGGAAATCTCTTGTTAGGGATGCTATATTATCTATAAAATAAGAGTGGAAGTGTGTTGCAGTTTCAAGTTCTGAGTTATTGGAAGAGGGGATAAAGTTGAATTTTTGGCTGGGAGGTAAAATTTCTTTAGTGGCTGACCAGAATTTTTTAGGGTAGTTTTTACTATCATTCTGAATTTGTTATAGTATAGTTTTTGTCTTCATGTATTTGTTTTTTAGTATGGTTGCAGATCATTCTGATTTTTCAAGATATTACAGTGTTTTATAATTTTGCCATTCTTTCCATGATTTTTCTCTATCCTGCGTTAGCATTCTACTCTTTTTGGATAGCCAAATTGCTATTTATTTTTAGTCACTTCCTTCTAGGACGTGCAAGGCTATATAGGACATTTAGGAAAGTTATATTTAATTGATTTACAGTATCATCTAAAGGGACCATTTTAGGATGTCCCAGTTAATAGATGATAGAGTAGTAATGAATATTTCTGGATTAAACCTGGACAGGTTACGTGCTGTTTTATAAACGTGCTCTTTAATTGGATATGTGAGAAGTCTAGTTGTATTGATTGAGAGGTGGTCACTGAGAGAGTATGACATTGTACTGTTGGTGGTAAATTTGCTAGAGTCTGATGCTAGGATCCAGTCTGATAAGGAATTTGATGTCTTGCTATAATGTGTGAGGCTATTAATTAGTTGTGTGAAACTGTGGAAGTTACAGCTAGATGAAGGAAGTTACTGGTTATGTCCAAATAATTGATACTGACATCATGTAGTAGTATTTTTTTCTTGTGGACTTGTTATAGATATTCACTGTAGCTCTATTGTCACCAGGAGGGATGTAAAGGACAGTAACACATATTTGTTTATTTTCAGGAAAGTAATAAGAGGCTTCGCCAAATTTAATTTCAGTTTTGGTTTGTTGTAGGGGGAAATGTGGTAGTCGTTGGGAAATATTAAAGCAATACACCACCTTTCCTCTTTATACAGAGATTACTGATTGTGCTATAGGTGGGGGTGGAATTTCAGAGTCATTTATGCTGTGTTTAAGCTAGTATTCAGTTACAGTGGGAATATCAAGCTTGTGTTGGGTAATACAGGCATATGCGGTTCAGTTGTTTTATTTCTTATGCTTCTAATATTTATGGTGGCACAAGTTAGAGTATTGGGGTTGGGGGTTGATTGTTGTGGGGTTAGGTAGTGTGTGGAAGAGAATTGCCTTGATGTTGGTTGTGAATAGGAGGGACCATGATTAAGGTGAATATCTCCTCTTCCTATAAGGATTTTAGTATATCGGGGTATTATTTATTCTTGTTTTTGAGAGTATTTTTCACTTGACTCAATTTCAACTCAAATCAAAATAAAATTAATCAGTCTGTATTTGGGGTAATGATGAAGGAGCACATCATTAAACAGGTTTGATGCCTTTCTACTTAGGAAGTATGGATAGATGGCTGGGACAGAGTTGGAGAGATTCTGAGAGTTATTATTGAGTCATGGTAGAATGACAGGTGGCTCAGCAGGAGAAGACTAGAGGATAAGCTGAGGAGTAGCGTGATTAAGTAAAGGGATCTGTATTTTACTGATGGCAGGTAGGGAAGTAGGAATCAAGAAGAAAGCAAGAACATGCAGGAAGTTGTTGGATATTTAGTGATGGTGGAGTCTGAAACTGGTAGAAGGTAGATAAGAAGGAAGTGCTTTATATCAGAGAAGAGTTAGGTTGTCTAACCCATATGTCTAGCTTTCATGGCATGTCTCGTGGTTGTGGTATTATACTTAGTATTTTTAATGTTCCCAATGTGTTGTAAAATCCAGAGGTTTTCAGTACTGTAGAAGCTGATTAAAAAAGAATTAAATTCGCAGCCACCATAATGCCATCGTGACATGAGACTGGAATACCTGTTGAGACCGGAATATCTGTGTTTATACTGAAACATCATTTGGAACTTTTTTTGTTGGAGTATAGAGGGCATTGTAAGAATAGAATGAACTTTTACAGGGACGAGTTTTCAGTTGACAGTATTGATCTTTTTACACATTTCAATATACTCTGTTATTTGGATTTTGAACTATTTTATATGGAACAATATGGTTAATTAGGTTATATTAAGTTATGTTCCAGTTTTATGTCACAGATGAGTAAGTTTGTATTACAGACCATTTTTTTTTGTTTCATCAGGTTGTTGTATAGCCTACATATAAAGAATGTTTTGTTGCATGAAATTAATTAAGGTTGTCAGATGTTAACATGTGGTACTTGTTGTACAAGGTTTGAGTCCCTCAGCTTTCATTTGCCTACTTTGTGCCCTCGAGCAAGTCACTTATCTAGACAGTGCTTTGGGGCAGTTGGGAACTTGGGCTATGCTGCAGTGGAATTTTCCTGTATTCCAGAACCATGAGATGACAAAACCCATAGCTTTTTGCTACTGTTCTTTTTTCTCCTGAGATTCTTCATTGCATGTGTAGTTCTCTGCACTTGCCCTTTGGACTGCAGAAACTGTGGACAGATCGTTACATGTATGAATTCCCCCAGTCTTCTGAATTCCAGCTTCTGTGTTATGTACCATTGTCAGATATGACCAACACCAGGTATCTCCTGTGTTGTATTTACAGGGTTTAATGCATTATTCATAGTTAACACGTATTGTGTCTGTCAGTTTGATTGCTTTGGGAAAATTGGAATAATAAGCCACACATACACACTATATAACTTATTTGACCTGGAATTAAAATGTGTGCTCACTTGACACCAAAGTGGTGTTCTGCGCATGATAGCATGTCTTGCTTTGGATTGTTGTTTTGGTGTGCTTTGCAACAGACATAATTCTGTGCTACCTGCTCTGTATGAGTTTAATGTTTGAGGCCAGTAACATGTCTTGTTTTTTCTTAGCACTTTACTGTTCTAAAATGGGATTCATGTAATCTGTTAAGCATTTGAGTCAACATTCCTGGCTAATATACTGTATCTCTTACTCTCTTTTCACTTTTCTGTTCTCAGTTGTGATTTGTATAGCAGGTCAAACATTTTCATTCTTGGTTGATTGGAAACTAATGTTTTGTAAGCCTTGAATGCAACTTACTTCACTGAAATAAAAATAAGATTGAATTTCTTTCCTTATGGTGGTGCTGCGGTAGCATTGTCACCTCACAGTTAGATGTTGCCCGTTCGATCCTCAGAGCGTCTTCTGTGTGGCGACATGCGTGAACGGGTGTTCCTTCATGGAAGGTTGTGCTTTAGGCCCGGCAAGCCAGCATATAAAACTCTACTGCCAATCATTAGCGGACCAGAGTTCCGCTGTGGTGACCCCTAACCGGGAAAAGCCGAAAGACACAAACAAACTGATTTTTTTCAAGCCATTCCTTCATTGTAAGTAATTTCTAAGGAAACATCAATGCATCTTTATTCTGTTTTCTGTCATGGGTAGCTATGATACTAGTTATGACATTTTTCATGCTTCATAGGCTCATAGATAAATAGTAAGTTATCAGTGTGCAGGCTATTACAAGCCTAGCCAGAAACCAGAAGTTATAAATCCTGTACTTTATACCTGTGAGGTTAAGATCTTAATCATTATGACAACCCTCCCTGTCTCCTTTCTCTGGTAAACATGCTTTTCTCACCTAATCAGTTATGGGTTCTTCCTTGCTTGGCTGTATTTCACTTGCAGCTAATGCTACCTATATTACTATGCATTGCAGTCTAGGAAGTGCCCTGTACAAGTGCCTTATGAATCTGCTTTGCAAGAGTGTGTGGTCTGCTTCCAAGACTGCGGTAGTGGTGCTGCGGTAGCATTGTCGCCTCACAGTAAGACGTTGTCCTGTTCGTTTCTCAGCTAGAGCGTCTTCTGTGTGGAGACATGCATGAATGGGCGTACCTTTGTTGAAGGTTGTGCATCAGGTCTTGCAACTCGGCACGTTAAAATCTACTGTCAATCATTAGTGGACCGGAGTTCTGCTGTGGCGAACCCTAACCGGGAAAAGCCGAAAGACACAACAACAACAATATACATATTCATGGAGTGTCTCATCCCCATTCACTATGTTGAAGGGCTCCCTTTCTTTCTGAGCTCATCTGTTGGGTGCATCTATAATTGGTCTTGGCACACAGGCAGCTGGTCAGTTCTCTTAAAGCTCCTGTAGGATCACATCTTCTATATCATTCTGGATGGCATCTTCAACTAGCAGTACTTAATACAAATGTGTACTTATTGAAGTCAGGCTTATTCACAAGAGACTGTTTTAATGTTGGAGCATTTATAACCAGTTTCTTGAGCAATTAAACACTTGCTCCATGGTCATAACTCCATTCAAATGCTGTATCTTGCTATAAAAGCTTTATTGGAAGTATAATTATATAAGAACATTTAAGTACGAACTCTACAAAATACTGCATCATTATTTGGAAACTTTAATACTTGTCTTCTGGTTTTCACATCTGTACAGCTGCTTAAGTGTTTTCTGCATCAGGCTTAATCCTTCTATGACATTATAATATAACTAGGCAGGACTTCCAAGATGGCTGCACACTGAGAAACAGCTTAATTTCAGCTCTCCCAATGTGAAAGCACACTTAGAAAAGAAAGCCAATGAATTTGTCTTTTGGGGTAAATTTCAGTTACTGGCTAGTAAGTGCACTGCCTAGACACCAGCAAATAAGAAATTCAGAGAACCTGAAAAAAATCAACCACAAATGGTGATGAGAAAACACTGGCTGGGAGGAATCCTGCAGCTGTTCAGCAAAACCAGTTCAAGCTGCAGCTTTGGTGCAAGGTATGACTTTCAATAATCTAAGGGAAAAGATAAGTCAAATGTGTTCAGTGCTCATTAAAATTAATGAAACACTGAATGAGTATATCAACTCAAATAAAAAAGGTAAAAAAATGGAAGAAGTTTTAAACAGATATTCAGATGAGCTGATGAAACTGCAAAAGTCAGAGGGCCAAATGAAGAAAAGGGTCTCTGAGTATGAAACTGCTGAAGAAGAGATGTTTCAAAAAAAATGGTAGAATTAGACGACCGAGCACTTAGGGAAAACTTGAGAAAATTTCTTCTGTAGCAGAGAAACAGGAAGGAACAGACTGTATTAATTTTACGAAAAATAAGCAACTGGACTGGTATTCCACAGCAGGAGTTGTTAGCTGAAAAGGCACATCATGTGTATGCTCCAAACCTGGTCAAGAGAAAGCAGCCAAGACCTCTAATAGTAACAATGCAATCCTAACAGCAGGAAGAGTTGATACTGACAAGTGTGTGGCAGAAGGACAAAGAACTAAAAGTTGAAGACAGTAGCATGTTTATGGAAAATGATTTGCAGAAGAGGCGTACATTTATTCCAGCAACCAGGGAGTGTCAAGAAGCATGTGTGAGATTCAAGCTGCTCTATCCAGCTATCTTTAGAATAGTTTTCCTGGAGGAAATACAAAAGTTTGTCCAACAAAAAGTGAGCTATTAAACAGAAGGGCATTCTACTTCTTATTTTTCTGATAATAATGTTCATAGAAAGACTATGCCAGTGGAACCTTTTCCAATGTTCCAAAGGAAAATGCCTGAGAGACGGAGAAAAGCACAGGAGTTGGTTAGAAGAACCAGGAGCACATTGGAAATGAATTATAAACTGGGGTTGGGAGATGGAGAACAACAGGAAGAAAGCCAGCAGCTCTGAAATTAATGAATAAATGTGGGATTACAAAGCATCATTCACATTTGTTAAGTATGGCAGAAGGAGAAAACCTGGAAATATTGGGATTTTTGACTTTGTTAAACTGGTAGGGGACTCCCAAAGCTTATGCCCTTCAAATGTCATTAATGTTTGGAAGAACATTAAGGAGAGGAGAAGAGGCAGGAAGGAGGTAACTGTAAGTAAAACAATTTTTGTTCTTAACAGTCCATCCATCCACAACCCCTTTGTCCCATATGCGGTCAGGGTGTCACTTCAACAGTGACAATCAACTAGAGCCAAGATTTACACCTCTGTGTGACTAGCTGTGTTGCAGTTATTCTTCCCTACTATACACTCACATGCATTCTCACACTTATGGCCAGTTTAGAATATCCAGCCCATCTACTGCATGTTTTTGGAATGTGGGAGGAAATCAAAGCACCTGGAGGAAACGCATGCAATCACAGGGAGGACATGCAAACTCCTTATAGAAGGCGCCCCACCTGAGAATCTAACTGGAGAACTTCTTGCTGTGAGGCAACAATGCTATCCATTATGCCACTGTGCCACCACATTTTTGTTCTTAATGGTATTTAACAGGAGGGTTAAAAATGCTTTACTATATAACATGTAACATATGTCATGTTTTATAAAAGAAATACTGTTAATTTTTGTTCTTAGCAGTATTTTTGTAAAACATGACATATGTTACATGTTATACAGTAAAGAATTTTCAGTTATTTTTGTGTATAATAGGGACACTAAAGTAAACCGGTTACTTTTTTTCCTCCTACTTTTTTTCTTCTTCTTGTTTAGTTTTAAGAAGTGTGGGTACTGCAATGTAAAAAGAGACGAAAGCCTGGACAAAAACATGTTTAAGATAATAGGCTGTAAATTTAGGTTGTTAAGGTAAGCGAAGGGTTGTTAACGTTTACAGAGCATGATACAAGTAAAATTGATATGCTTTTTCTTTCTTTTGTAATGACAAGATTAAGGTTCTTGACTTGGTCAAACAACAAGTTTTAAGTAGGAATGAAACATTTTCTTTTAGCAAATAAATGTTCATAGTGCAACATGAGAAGTTGGTAACTGAAGGCAACTGTGTATCTGGTTCTCATGTTTCTATGGAGACAAGCTGATAAGAGGGCAATAAAAAGAGAATAATTTTTTTCTTTCAATGGCTAGAAGTTGTTTTCTGAAAGCATTCAAGCTGTTTTCTACAGCATTGTCAGTAGAAGCGCAGGCTGTACTATTCGTTTTAGCATGTATAACCTTCATTATAGGTCAACTAAAGCATGTGAGTGTAGCTGTCAGTCTGGGACAGTTGTTCCTGTTAGGAGGGTTAAACTTCTTTATTTGAATATGTATATAGTTTTGTGTGCTTGGATTAAGTTAATAGGTTATGGGGGTGTTCTGGATGTGTTTGTTTTTGTGTTTGAGGGTTTCATTAAAACAAAAAGTCTTGTAAGATGTGACACAGGATCAAATGGATATGACAAGAAACAACTGTATAAAAGATCACCCTGCCAAATGTTAGTGTATGCATGTAACACAAAAGCAGTTGAATGGTTTTGAATCAAAACTGTCTACATTTAGGAGTTTACAACTTGAGAACTCCTATTTTTATGAGTCTTTGAAGGTGAAGTGAGTACCTAAGGGATTAAGGGTTTGGAAATTCCCTAGTGGTGCTAATGTTAATTCTCCATTATATAACGAGTTTGTGGAACATTTTGACCAGATAGGTCTTAAAATTATTGAACTTCTTATCAAAGAGAATGATCATAGGCTTGAATAACGTAATAGTGACATTAAAGGTTTAAATTATTCCATTGGTAAAGATTTGTTGTTTCCTTCCTATAAATCAATTTTTTTGGTATTTTTATAAAAGTTGACAAAAATGTTGAAGCTAATAGAGTGCATAAAATGAAGACGTTAGATAGAGACAGACAGACAGAAATATGAAGGAGGGAAAGCATACCCCAGATCCACTTTGGCTAAAAGTTTTGTCAGTGACAATCTTAATCATATGCCAGAGGACATGAATGCTCCTGTGGTTGAGGGGAAGTTGTTTCACGAAGATCCCCAAGGGTTTTTTTGGACAGTCCCCAGATCCATCAGTCAGAGATAATAGCAAACCAATGGCTTACCATTATTCATCCCCCAGTTTGGGACAACACAAAGGCCGATCTTCGAATTACTGGTGATGAGGCAGGGGGAAGACCAACATAGAATGAGTAAATGTTCTTATGGCTCTTTTGGATAATTTTGTGTATTTATGCTTCCTTTAAAGTGTATAACTTATCCAATAAAGAGTTGTCAGCTGACACATTTAATGTGTTTAAAAATGAGTTTAATTTCATTCCTAGTTTCAAGCTAGACATAATGAAAGCATTAATTCAATTGAAAATGCTTACTAGAAATCTGAATTTGAGAATCTTTTTTTTTCAGACAAACCCTAAATGCTTTCCTCTTCTTCTCTGAGTTTGCTAGAAGTGTATTTATATCACCAGTAAACCCCTGGGTTGCTGTTTTTAAGAGAATCTGTGAAGACCAGTTTCAGAAATTTTGAACACAAAACAAGTACAAGTTAGGTAATTTAACAACCAGTGAAATGCAATGTTTTATGGAGCTTGCTAAGAATAACAACATATGGATCATGAAGTCGGATAAGGGGGAGGGGGTGGTTATCATGAGCAGTATGCAATATTCGAGTAAAATGTTTCAGTTATTGTCAGATGAGACTATATGCAGGACAGCGTCAAAGAATGGAATTACCATAGCTTATAACAAGCTTGATTTCTTCCTCAATGATTTACTTAATCAAGGTAATGTGGATTTTGAGACCTTTCAATTTTTAAAAGTTCCCCAAACTGCTATTCCATCACTGTTTGGGATCCCAAAAATGCACAATTGCCAGAGTGATCCTCCTCTGACACCAACTGTGGCGGCCAGTAAGTCATATCCAAACTCCTGGCAAAATTGATTGATGTGAAATGCAAAGGATTATTAAGTGCCAAGCCACAGATTTTGAAGAACTCTTGGAATTTGCTTGAAAATTTAAACAATTTGGAATATGATGAAAATATGCTGTTTATTACCTTTGATATAGTCAATCTTTTTACGGTGATTCCCCATTCTGTAGGACTAGATTGGTTTAGAAGATTTTAGGTACATAGAATACCTTTTCCAATAAAAAAGTCCAGACAATGGAAACCCTCTTAGAACTAGTATTGACTAACAATTTTATTTTCTTTGAGGGGAGTGTTTTCATCAAGTTTCCAGTTAAATCATTTGTCAATAAAGCAGAGTGGCTTCACCCTACTGGAAGTTTTTGTGCTTGCTTTTTGTAAAGCTGAAATTAGACTTTTTTTAATGCTGTTATGCATAACAGGTGGGAATAATAACTTTTTACAATAATGACAGCACTTTCCATATTACCTTTAAATGTGAATGGTCTCACAGGTATATACAAAAAAGAAAGAGTAGTGAACTATATTAAGAAATGCAGAGTGCAAATAGAAATGCTACAGGACACACTTGGAAAGAACAGAGCATGTGTATTTGATAAAGGACTTTAGGGTGGTTATTTGGCAGAATATCAGACAAAGGAAAAGGGGAGTATTTATATAGTGATAGAAGAAGAAGAAAAAATATGATAATGGTAGATTTGTAATAGTAAGGGGGTACTGACAAGGGAGGAGGATTACACTGACATACATTTATATTCCACCTAAAACTACTAGATATTACTTATAGGTGGGGACTGGAATTTGATTTGCAACAGTGAGAATGTATCTGGGAGGCTTTGGAGGGAAAATATAATAAATGAAGGTAGATTTTTGAAGAAATGTATGTAAATATTTGGTATGGAAGATATGAATTCAGTAGTAGGAGCACAGAGAGAGAATTTACATATTATTCCACAAAGTACAAAATCTGGGCTAGGCTAGAAAGAAATAATATTTCACAGGAATGTGTATTTTATTGAAATGTTTTATGTACATCCAATAACTATTTCATATCATGTGCCAATAATAACTAAAATAAAAATGCATTGTACTGAAATAAAAATGAGACACCGATGCTTCCCCAACTATCTGTAAAACAGAGAGGAGTTTAATGAATGGGTAGTGGTAATTATTCAGGAGTTCTAAGGGAAGATAGAACTTTTCTCAGAAAATATAGCTAAGGGAGTGGGATAAAATGACTGTGGAGTTTAAAAAGGGATAGAAATAAAAAGAGATATGGTTAAGAAGCAACTAGAATTAATTAGAGGAACTGGCAAAGGTTAAAGTCTTGCAGAATGGGGAAATCTCACAGAACAAGAAGAGGTGCAATTGCACAGTGCTAAAGGGAAAATAAGGGACTAACTTGATAATATGCATGAGTTTACAAAGATTGCTGTTTAGCAACTGTTTTTGTTATAATAACTCAGCAGCACAAAAGCGTTTTTTGCACAATAGCGCAGGTAAAGTAGAAAGGGTTGTTGACAAGCTTAGAGAACCTATAACAAGGAAAATAACCAGAGATCCTGTAGAGGTATTAGAAATATTCTGGAAATTTTATGAAAATCTGTATAAAGCAGATAAACGTGGAAATCAAGAAAAAGTACAAATAGAAATGTTTATGTAAGAATAAAAATAGTAATGTATAATCAAGCTACAAGAAAGTCTCCAGGAATAGATGGTATTCCTGTGGAAGTTTGAAAGGTAGGAGGAAAGAAAGTGATACATATCTAGAAGGTTTTGTTTAACAGTATTTTAAAAGGAGGAGAAGTACCAACATCCTGGAAAAAAGCAGTGGTAGATGTAATATCTAAAGGTGGTAAAGATTCATTGGATCCAGGTTCATATAGGCCCACTATACAGTGCTTATGTCTATAACAGCTAAAAGAATGGCAAAGGTGATGCCAAAATTGATAGATATGGATCATTGTGGTTTTGTGGAGTGAAGGCAAACATATAACAACATTAAGAGAATAATGATGACTTAGGGGGAAGGAGAATGTAAGAAAATGTCACTGTTGATGGTGGGTATTGATGCAGAGAAAACATTCAACAGAGTAAGCTAGGATTTTATGAGTAGGCAATGGAAGCATCTGCATTCCCTGACACAATAATACATTTAATTAGAAGGATATATGAGGGATCAGAGGTGAAAATTAAAGTGGGATTTCCTCTCTGATAAGTTCTGTTTGAACACAGGACCCAAGCAGGGGTATCCTCTTTGTTATTTGCTTTATATTTAGAAACACTGGGAAAGAAAATAAGGAACTCGTAAATTCAAGGAAATAATTGGTATGGTAATCAAGAAAATTTGCCATTATTTTGTACTGGATAAAACCAGAAAAGGACATTTCAGTGTTGTGGAACATTTGAGACAGTTTCAAATATTTTTGGGATACAAAATTAATGAAGATAAAAGAAAGGCAATAGCTATAAACTATGTACCCACATACAAATTGGTTGAGCAATATCCATATTTACAAGGACACGATAAAATGAAGTACTTAGGAATAGTGGTTAAAAAGGATTCTGTTATGGCAGCTAAGGATATGTTTGAAGAGACTAAAAAGATAATACAAAAAATTGAGAAACTGGAAGCATTGTTTTATTTACATGGATAGCAAGATGCAAGCAGTGAAAATGTTTTTAGTCGCTTTAGTTTTATGCACAGGTCAGACACATTTTTATCAACCAGAGGAGAAGTTGTGGATAGCAATTAATAAAGAGCTGAAGGATTTTATATGGGAAGGGAAGAGGGAAGAGTCAAGTGGGATAAGCTGATTTTTTTTCAGTTTAACAAGGTGGTTCGGGATTACCCAATTTTAAGGGGTATTTCAGAGCTATACAGTTAAGGCTCCTTTATGTAGCACTAACAGAAACATATAACTCAAAGTAAAAAGAAACGATGATGAAACAGGAGGAAAGTTCAAGAAACAACGAGAGACTGAGATTTTTGATGCAGATCCTTAAGGAGAATAATAACAACCACACAGAATATTATCTTCATAAGGTAGCAGAAAGTATACTAAGCACTAAACCAACACGGGAATGGAGAAATGAGATTCTGCCTATAGGGATAACAGCAATTAGGAATGCAGACAATAGCCAAGAGGGGTCTGGAATTTATTGGAGAAAACTGGCAAAAGAGCCAAGGTATTGGGAGCAAATGATTAGAGAGGGAAACGTAATAGAATGGGAAGGAGCCAAGAATTTGTTTGTATTGCAGGCTAGAAATTGCCTTCCCTATCAAGGATTGATATCAGAGTATAGACAAAGAGAAAGAAATAGGGAGATTGTAAGCAAAAGACCAACACTGTTCAATTTTTTTAGTAGACTCTAGAACAGAAGCTGCTGTTTAAAAAGGGATAATTAATAGATTATACAAAATATTGCATGATAACTTTAAGAATCAATCCAAGGAGGTTAGAAAGAATTTGGAAAAGAGATTGGATAAACAATTCACAAAAAAATGGGGTGGGTTATAGGTATGTTTCCCTAATATGCAACAAAATCTAGAGGATTTGGGATCTCTGCTTGTAAGTATTTACATAGGTATTTTAATATCCCAGGTAGACTCCAAAGAATGTTTCCTCAGGTAGACAGCAAATTTTGGAGGTGTTATGTGGAAGAAAGAGGGAATTGGGAACATATTTTCTGGGTGTGTAATGAGTTGGCAGACTTTAAAGATTCCCTACAGACTTCCCAGTCAGAGATACTGGGTGACCAAATTGGTGTAACTAAGGACATGATGTTTTGAGCTATGATACAGAATTGGAATTGCCTTGATTTGGTAAGTCCTTGCTGAGTCTAATTATATTGGCTGCCAAAAAAGTAATTACTAAAGCAACTTTACTAGAAGCAGAAACTATAGTAGCAGAGCTAAAACAACTGGAATTGGGATCTTTAAAAAAGGGTAGGAGCAAATTGCATAGACCAAAATGGGAATTGTGGAAATAATACATGCAGAGGAGGAATGAGGTTTAAAAGAAGTTAAGATTTGAATGAACTATATAATTTTTGACTGACAATGACTGGATAGATTATAAGTGATGTATAATGTTTGCAACTAAAATTATGTCAGAATGTTTTTTTTGTTTCATTTATATAAATGTATGATTGCCTATGTCTAATTCAGTAAAGATGTTTCTTGTTTTAAAAAAAATACAATATGACTCATATTTCCAACTGCCACATTTACTTTACTTTAGATCTAACGTGAAATTATGTTGCCTTAGTCTATTCAGCAGATCTATCTATCTTTTGTCAAGCTCTTATGTTTGACTCAGCAATTGTAGATGTTAATTATAATTATAGCACTTGTAAGCCTTTAATTACTCATGCACCAGATCTTTGTCGTACCATCACTGCTGAAGATGCATCAGATAGTAGTAGTCCAAGGAATTTGTAAATGTCTTATTACACCAAATGGTTTGGGGCTGGTGCACCAGTTTACTTGGTGGCTATACTCGAAGAAGGTATTTACCTCTCTGAGTTAGAAAGCACTGCAGGAAGCTCATAATGTGGTTATATATTGACTAGAAGGCATAGGAGTCAGTTTTCAAACTTTTTTCTGAGCAGAGCTGCCCACTGGGCTTCAGTGGTTAACAATGCCCTGTATAGTAGCAAACACCTAGAGTGTAAAAGATATCTGTAAAGTTAGGATTAGATTTAAAACCTGTTAAACAGTGGAGACCCCTGTTAAAACCTAATCCTTAATCCTAAACAGCCAACCCTATTACAATACAAGACAACATGGATATGCAATTTCCAAATGTCTCTGTGGTCAGCTTGGTATATTTAGGCATCCAAAGACAACGCAACAATTGTCTCATGTTCTCAGACAACCAGTTAATCATTAAAGAAAATAATACAGTATGCGAGAGATGTAAATACACAACTTTCTTGAAGGCAAAAATCTTGCATACAAACATGGCTGTCAGGAATACCCACACTACACTGCACACACACATACTGTTCACCACATACACAGCTTGTCTTATGCTGTGGTGCTTGACAGAAAACTTCCCAAATCTCAAAGACCCCCAAAACCACTTAATGGCAGTACTGCACCTCAGCAGTCACTAAACTACACAGTAAAAGCAACACCAAACATGTCACATAAGCCTAAACCTAATGTTCGCCGAAGTGTAAAGACCATAAGGTAAGCATTTTCTTTACTTAATACTCTTGTCATAGCAGACTCTATTGTGTGACACACAGATGCCCCATTCACCAGGTTGGACGAGGAGAAGCCATGGTTAGTTGCCGTTCTGCAATATCAGACACACACTCAGGTTACTGCACCTCCGGTACCAACATGATTTGATTTTATTCCATGTGGACTTCAATAAACTCAGACATACCTCACCGGACTTTATGAAAAGAGACATTATGGATCTCTTGGAATATGTGTTACAGATAGGTATGAGCCTTGCATTGAGCAGCATTCTACCTTCACCAAGGATGATGCTACAGTATGAACATCAAATGATTGATTTTTCTATACACACTGAGCAGAGTGGATGAGAGGTGTGGACTCCAACTCTTAGCTGAGATATATAAGTATCCTGTATTTTTTCGATTATTTATACAGTTTATTGTTTCTAGCAATTTATATATAGCACTTTTATTGTAATCTGCACGGGTAACTGAACTGTTTGCAGTTAAAGCATTCTGTATCTTTACAAATCTTTATATGTTTAAAAACTTTCATTTTGTGGCTTTCTCTAGTGCTTTGTAGGCTAATAGCTTGTGTGTCCCCTTTAGTGTCCCCACCCACCCACCCTCCCTGTTGGTGTCTTGTGTTATACTTGATGGCTTTGCAGTTGCCCGCCCCTACTGTAAATCTGATCTGGGACACTCCTCCCAGTCTAGTGTCATTAGCTCATTCTACCTAATACAGAGAGACCATTTGATAAGGCCTTTTGTTTCTCCTTTTTCCCTTTCAAAAAAAAAAATGTTTTGCCTGAATTTCCTTATGTTCTGACTGTGCTTCTCAAACGTTTTGGAAATATAGAGTATATTTTAGAGCATTTATTATAATTGTAATTGCCCTATTATTGCTACAACTCAAGTACTCTAGGTTGCACTGCATCTGAAGGGTTTGTGTGTTTTAGCTGCTTTTCTGTATATATAGACTTCTCTGTATATGTAGACTAGCTACTTATTCTGCTGTATTACTGCCACTTAAATCGTTTTTCAGTTGTGCACTTGCCTTGCTTCATTTAAAAAGTTTTAAATTGCTAATTTTGTAGAGTTTTAATTGCATTTACTGTTTAGGACTACACACTCAAGTGTGTTAGACTTTTCTGTGTTTATTTACTGTATTATTGCATTGTTTAGCCTGTTTCAACAAAAAAATATATACTATCTTGTTTGCTCGTTTCCCACCTTTTCTAGCCAGTCCATATCCCAGGCCTTGCTTGTCTCAGGACTTTATTTTCTGTGCTCAGAGCCATCCAGACCTTGCTGTGGCAGAGGGAAGTCCTACTGCCTACCAGTGGGACTGGTGAGCATTGTACTGCCTATCTAATGCTAGAGGAGTGGTTTCCAGCTCTGAAATTGTAATTTAATTAGCCTTTTTGGGCTGATTTCTATCCCTTTCAACTTTCTGGCTTAAAAATGCATGTGTTTGCACATTTTTCACATCGTGCAACAATACGAGGCTACAGTTAAACTATTCCAGGTGCCAGAAAATCTGCTCTTCAAATTTTCCCTTAAAACTAGCTGGTTTCTCAGTAGTAGCACTAAAATCTGAATCCCTGTGACTAGCACTTGCTCTAGAACCTGCTGGAAAGCACTAGGAAGCCTGAACCTGATATAAGCACTCAGCTCTCCTTGTCAATAAGGAGAAATTAATCATAGGCACTAAACAGCCTACAATTGCAAAGTACCTTGCAAAGATAAGGGAAAACAGCTCTTAAACCTTACAAAAAAGCACCTAAACAGGCATGTCCAAGGGTCAGCTTCTGGTGGTTTCTCCTGTCCACCTGGTGAATCTGGGCATACTGGGGCAATGCGGCAACTGCCTCATGTACACAGACAATCCTCTACTCCAACCACCCAACACTACAACCTGCGAGAGATGCACTTACATAGCCAAACTGGAAGCAAAACTGTCTCCGGTCAATACTGTACTAGACAGTCAAGAGGAGAAGGCTAACACCTGCATTACACCTCTAGCAACTCATAGCCCTTCAAAACCCACACCATCAACTCCCACACACAGCAACACTAAACCCACATATGCGGAGGCCCTTAACATTAACCTGCCCAAGCAACAAGGACCTCCGAAGCAGAAATGCAAACAAACACCACTCACAACCAAAGTGAAACATAGCTCACAACACCAGTGTGCCACCCAACAACAGCCCCTAAGGCAAGACAATGTACCCAACACTTTAGTCATAGGTGACTCTATAGTCAGGCACACTGATGTCCCACTCACCAGGCTGAACAAGGAGAAAATTACAGTTAGCTGCCTGTCGGGTGCCAGGATCCGCCACATAACGCATGCACTCAAGTCACTCCACAACAAGTACAAATACGACTCTGTCATTGTCCATGCTGGAGTAAATGACTTCAGACGTACCTCCCTGGACTACATGAAAAGAGATATGGAAGAGCTCTTGGATCATGTGACCCAGGCAGGTATGACCCTTGCCCTGAGTAGCATCCTGCCTTTGCCCAGAATGATGCCACAGTATAAGGACAAAATGATTGACTTCAACAATTGGCTAAGCTTCTGGTGTTATTCAAAGGGGATCCAGTATTTGTCTGCCTGGGAAGACATGATCGACAAACCATGATGCTTTGCCAGAGATGGTCTGCACCTGTCACCCCTAGGATTCAGGTTACTGGCTAAAGCTCTTGCCACCCCTATAGTGCCTTTTTTAGGCAAGGTTCAAAGGCTAAAACCACCACTGTAACAGATACAAGCATGCAAAATCTGAAGGTAATGCTACTCAATGCTAGAAGTCTAAACCTCAAAATGCACTCTCTCGAGGCACTCCTAAAAATGGAGAACATTGATATCTGTGCAGTGACTGAGACCTGGTTCAAGGCTCCAGAGAGCACCCCTGCAATACCAGGCTACAATTCTTACCACACTTTTCGGCCACAAAACCAAGACCGAAACACTAAAGGTGGAGGAGTGTCCATATTCACCAAGGATATTCACACCTCCAGGCTAGTTGCCCAACACAATGCATCTGAAATTCTCCAGGTGCAACTAACACTAGTTAAGACTGCAATCCAAATTGTAGCTTGCTACAGATCCCCCACTGTACCCCAAGATTCTCACTACACCTTCCTAAACATACTGGAAAATATTAAGATACAACCAAACACCCTAATACTAGGTGATTTCAACTACTCTGCCATTAATTGGGAAAACTACTCGGGTACCAACTCCTTTTCCCAATGGTTCTTGGAATTCATAAATTCCAATGCCCTGGATCAACTAATCCATTGTCCCACCAGGGGCTCCAATATCCTAGACCTGGTCATTACCAACCTGGGAGATAGATGCTCCACACCAGTGGTCACCCCCTCATTGGTCAGGTCTGACCATAAGCAAATCACCCTTGACATCCACATCCCACCCCCACCCCCTAGTAAGGAAACCTCCTTAAAAAACTTCTCCAAAGCCAACTTCATGCTACTGAAGTCAGAAGTGACAAACTTCACAATACCCATGTAGACAGAATCTGGAAGTTAGAGTGCAGAATCCTACACTAGGGCACTGTATGAGCACATCCACTCGTGCATGAATCGTGCCATCCCAAATAGAACCAAGATGCTCTTCTCCAAAAAATGGAAGCCAATCTGGTGGTCCCCTGCTATAAACAAACTATACAACAATTACATTAAGAAGGTTTGTGGTCTGCACTGTAGTGGCAGAACAGGTAGCTTACATCCTTCTAAGTTGGGAATTGCTGATTGAGGGCTCAGTGTCTGTTATTCTAAAAGTGTATTAATTCTGGTTTAAGCACTTGGGCTTCAGGCCAGTTATTTTACATTAAAAAGGGTTCGTGGTCTGCACTCTTGTGGGAGGAGAGGCTGGACTCTGCCCTTCTGAGCTGGGAATTTCTGGTTAAAGGCTTATAGTGCCTGCATATTTGAACTGCTTCTTACTGAAATTGGTACACCTTGTTTGCTGTAGCATAGACTAGATTCAGGCCTGCTGAATCTAGCTTTGTTTGTATAACTTGAGCACTAATCCAGGCATTCTTTAAAGTATTCAATTGTATTTATTACTGCTTGGTAGTAACTTGATTAAAGTGTAGCTATCATTCTAAGTCTTTTGGATTAAGCACTTGGGCTTCAGACCAGTTGTTTTACATTAGGAAGGTTTGTGGCCTGCACTGTGGTGGCAGAACAGGTAGCTTACATCCTTCTAAGTTGGGAACTGCTGATTGAGGGCTCAGTGTCTGTTATTCTAAAAGTGTATTAGTTCTGGTTTAAGCACTTGGGCTTCAGGCCAGTTATTTTACATTAAGAAGGTTTATGGTCTGCACTCTTGTGGGAGGAGAGGCTGGACTCTGCCCTTCTGAGCTGGGAATTTCTGGTTAAAGGCTTATAGTGCCTGCATATTTGAACTGCTTCTTACTGAAATTGGTACACCTTGTTTGCTGTAGCATAGACTAGATCCAGGCCTGCTGAATCTAGCTTTGTTTGTATGCTTGTTATTTCCCCGAAATGCTAATTCCACGTAAAATGCGGCTTTTCAGCACGTCAGTGGATCCCTAGTGATATCTGCATTGCTTACTATACTTATTTCCTTGTTTCACTTGAAAGAAAGATACTGTTTGTCGTTTTTGCATTTAAGTTACCTGTAACGCATTGCATTTAAGTTACCTGGCACTTGCTCACTAAAGCAATTAAATAAGTCAGCACTAAAAAATTAAAAGCACTACACCCTCACAAACTCCAGTTGAGTACCTCGTTCCCCATTGGCCCTTTTATTTCAATTATAAATTAATTCCCAATACTATTCTAGCATGTCCAAAGGTCAGTTGTCAATCTCCTCGCCGGTCCAGCTGGTGAATCTGGGAATCTTGAGGCAATGTTACAACTGCCTCATGTACACAGACAACCCTCTCCTCCTCCCAACAAATTCCAACACATGTGAGAGATGCAACCATATAGCCATACTGCAGGCTAAGCTCTCTCAACTCAGTACTGACGAAACCAGTCAGGAGGAGAAGGAAACCACACTCACTACAATTCCAGTCTCACATAGACCTACCACGACAGCAAACCAAACACATAAACACACAAAAACATACTCGGAGGCTCTAAATAAAAATCTGCCTATGCAGCAGAGACCACCAAAGCAGACACCCAAGCAACCGCTACCCCAAAACAAAACACATGCAACACATAGCTCACAAAGCCAGTGTGCCAAACAGTCACAGCCCTTAAGGCTAAACAACACACCTGATACACTTGTAATAGGTGACTCTATCGTCAGGCACACTGACGTCCCGCTCACCGGGCTGAACAAGGAGAAGGTCACGGTGAGCTGCCTGTCGGGCGCTAGGATCCGCCACATAACACAAGCACTCAGGTCACTCCAAGGCAAGTACAAATATGACTCTGTCATTGTCCATGCTGGTGTGAATGACCTGAGACATACCTCCCTGGACTACATGAAAAGAAACATAGAGGAGCTCTCTGAGCATGTAGCCCAGGCCGGTATGACCCTGACCTTGAGTAGCATCTTACCCTCACCAAGAATGATGCCACAATATGAAGACAAGATGATCAATTTCAACAATTGGCTTAAGTATTGGTGTCATTCAAAGGGGATCCAATGCCTGTCAGCCTGGGATAACATGCTCGTCAAGCCACAATGCTTCGCTAGGGACGGCTTGCACCTGTCACCCCTGGGCTTTAGGATATTGGCAAAGGCTCTTGCTACCCCCATAGTGCCTTTTTTGGGCAAGGCTCAAAAGACAAACCCACCTCCATAGGTATCACAAGGGATAAGAAACTAAGAGTAATGCTACTCAACGCCAGAAGTCTAAACCTCAAGATGCATGCACTCGAAACTCTCCTTAGAATGGAGAACATCGATATCTGTGCAGTAACAGAAACCTGGTTCAAGGCTCCCGAGAGCACCCCAGCACTACCACGTTATACCTCATACCATGCTTTTCGGCCCCAAAACTTGGACCGAACCACAAAAGGAGGGGGAGTATCAATATTCGTCAAAGATACACACACCTCCAGGTTGGTGGCACAGCACGAAGCATCAGAGATTATCCATGTGCAACTAACAGTGGGTAAAACTGCCTTCCAGTTTATAGCCTGCTACAGACCACCCTCCCAAACCCAGGAACCCCACTCGGCCTTCCTGAGAACACTGGAAAATATGAAGGTCTCTCCAAACACCATTATATTGGGCAACTTCAACTACCCAAACATAGACTGGGAGCATTACTCTAGCTCCAACACCCTAGCCCAAAGGTTCCTCGAATTTATAAACTCAAATGCTATGGAACAACTTGTTACCACTCCCACAAGAGGGGAAAACATACTGGACCTGATCATCACCAACATGGGGACTCTATGCTCCAGACCAGAAGTGTATCCCTCACTGGTAAGATCAGACCATAAACTAATCTCACTAGATATTCACATCCCGACTCCACCTCCTGCCCTGAAAACCACAGTGAAAAACTTCTCTAAAGCAAATTTCACACTCCTCAAAACTGAGGTGGAATCCTTCAAAGCCCCCGGGCCTGTGGAAAATACGGCCCAGATCGCAGAATCCTTTATAAACGTATTCTATGAACACCTTCAGGAATGCATGGATCATCCAATCCTAAATAAAACCAAGACCCAATCTTCCAAAGGCAGACGTCCTGTCTGGTGGACCCCAGCCATAAACAAACTATACAATAGAAGGAGGAAGCTACTACATGATAGAGCAAAATCCCAAAAAGGGAAGGCATCTCTGATCAGTATTAGCAAAAAACTACGGGCACTCATAAAACCGTCTAAGGCCAGCTTCGAGAGAAAAACTGCACAGGACACTAAGGATAATCACAAGGCTTTCTTTAGTTATGTTAGGAACCTGGGTGGGAATTCCCAGATATGCTCAGAATTAGTCCAAAATGACAAAAAATACACCAAACCCACAGACATTGCCAACATCCTAGCTGACAGGTTCAGCGCAAACTTCTCCCCCCCCCTCCCCACTAAAAGGGCAAATATCTATCCCAGCAGAGTGCTGCCCCCTGACATCTCAGATGCTCAGGTAAGAGCTGCCCTCTACAAAGCAAAAAACACAGCATCAATGGGACCAGACGGTGTCCCGGGCTGCGTCCTACATGAACTCCAAGAAGAGCTAAACCCAATCATAAAACTACTGTTCAATCTCAGCCTTACTACAGGATATGTACCCAAAGAGTGGCGTACAGCAACAGTGGTCCCTCTCCACAAAGGTGGTGCCTCAACGGATCCTGAAAACTATTGCCCCATAAGCCTGACTAGCTTGGTCTGCAAAGCTATGGAAAAGATCATCATGGACCTCATAAATAAAGATATTGGGGACCTACAGACACTGGATCCTACCCACTTCAGCTTTGTTAAGGGCAGATCCTGCCTCTTAAACCTGGTTGATTTCTTTGAAACAGTCACCAAGGCCATGGACGAGGGGAAGGTGGTCCACACAGCCTACCTGGACCTCGCAAAAGCCTTCAATACAAACCACACTTGGGCATTATAGATAAGCTCACCAGCTTAAATATAAACCCCTATGTCACTAGATGGGTTGCAAACGGGCTCAAGGACAGAACCCACATGGTTAGAATTGCTGGAGCCATGTCAGACTCCAAACCAGTTACAAGTAGCGTCCCACAAGGCTCAGTCCTGGGACCTCTCTTGTTCGTTATATATTTCTCGGAGGTACAGGCCAACATGGAAGGACTGTGGCTGACCAAGTTTGCAGATGACTGCAAACTGGGCACCATAATCAACTCTCCAGCCAACACAAGCATCCTCCAAAAGGGCCTCAAAGAAACAGACAATTGGTGCCAGAGCCATGGCCTCAAGCTAAACGCCAAAAAGTGTATAGTCATCCCCTTTGGCAAAAACAAAGTGCCCACAAATTACCACATAGGTGGTAATCCATTAAGTACAGAAGAAGTAATTAGGGACCTGGGGACCCAAGTTGATAGCAATCTCTCATTTGACAACCATGTGGCCAAAGTGGTTAGAAAAACATTTTATATAGCCC
This sequence comes from Protopterus annectens, assembly GCF_019279795.1. Lineage (NCBI taxonomy): Eukaryota > Metazoa > Chordata > Ceratodontiformes > Protopteridae > Protopterus > Protopterus annectens. The sequence goes on from NC_056729.1 coordinate 105,359,498, forward strand.
ACCTAATCATGAAGGGATTCACATCTAGATCAGGGGAGGTCATCGTGCCTCTTTACTCATCCCTCATCAGGCCCATAATTGAGTACAAATGCCCCTTTTGGGATGTACCTTACCAGACACCTGCAGCAACTGGAAAGACCCCAAAAGTATCTCACCAAGAGGATCAAAGGGCTCAAACAGATGCCATATGCTGCCCGGTTAAAGAAACTCCAGCTCTACTCAGTGGCATACCGCCTGCTCAGAGGCAATCTGTGCCTGATGTATAAAGCCATGTCCAACCCGGAATTAATGGACATGCTGCACCTCAGAAAATCCAAATCCCATCGAGCTACGCGCTCGATAGATTTGAACCTCAGCACTGAAATAAATAGGACATGCTGGAGGGACAGATTCATAACCCAGAGGCTCCCTTCACTCTGGAATAAAATCCCAGTCCAGGTTAGGCAGAGTCCCTCATTGACTCTCTTCAAGAGGAATCTTGATGAGTGGATGGGAGATCGTAGGTTTACCCCGGGTATCACTTCTGTGTCACTGTTAGACAGAGGCACAGTATACTAACCTCGAAAAAGGGCATAGCAAAATTAATTTAAAATGGGTGGCGAAAGCCAAACACACTCTGGCTAGGCTTATAAATGCCCTAGGGCAGATAGCCTAGTATGAACCTATGAACAGAAGGAAGAAACTGTTGCAGAAAAGAGGAAAATCCCAGGATGCAAAAAACTCCCTCACCAGCCTCAGTAAGAAGCTGAGATCCCTCATAAAATCCCCAAAAGCTAGTTACAAAAATAAAATTGCCAAAGATTCCGAAGACAACCACAAGGCATTCTATAGTTATGTCAAGAATCTAAATGGCAATGCTCAGAACTGCTCTGAACTACAACAGAATGGCATTAAATATACTGATCCCAAGGATATTGCCAATATCCTGGCAGATTGATTTAGTGCCAACTTCACTCCCATCTCACACCCTAAAGGGCCCATCTCAATACCAAAAGATTGCCAAATTCAAATTCCAATAATCACAGCCACACAGGTAGAAACAGCATTCTCCAAAGCTAAGAATACAGCATCCATGGGACCAGATAACATCCCAGACTGTGTACTACATGAACTACAAAATGAACTGGCACCCCACTTAAGTGTCATGTTTAATCATAGCCTCACCTCAGGCTTCGTGCCCACTGAGTGGCGCACAGCTACAGTTATCCCGCTCCACAAGGGAGGATCCACCTTGGATTCCGGGAACTACTGTCCCATCAGTCTGACAAGCCTGATCTGCAAGGGCATGGAACGCATTATCATGGAACTTATAAACAAAGACATTGGCAACCTCCAGACACTGGACCCCACCCAGTTTGGGTTTGTGAAGGGCTGATCTTGTCTCCTGAATCTGACTGACTTCTTCGAATCGGTCTCCAGAGCTGTGGACGAGGGTAAGGAGGTCCACACAGCCTATCTGGACCTCACCAAGGCCTTCAACACCATTCCCCACTCTGGAATCATAGATAAACGTACTAAGCTGGGCAGAACCCAGTCTGTAAAAGTAGCCGACTCCAAATCCAACTCCAGACAAGTGACAAGTGGAGTACCTCAGGGTTCAGTCCTGGGACCACTCTTGTTTGGCATCTACTTCTCTGAAGTACAGGCCAACATTAAGGGACTCTGGCTAACAAAGTTTGCAGATGACTGCAAATTGGGAGCCATTATTGAATCCCCAAATGATGTGGATATTCTACAAAAGGGCCTTACAGAAACAGATGCCTGGTGCCAGAGCCATGGGCTCAAGCTTAATGCCAAGAAATGTATAGTCATCCCCTTTGGAAAAAAACATGTACCCATGAACTACCACATAGGTGGCAGGACACTAAACATCGAAAGTGTGATGAGAGACTTAGGGACACAAGTGGACAGTGGTCTCACTTTCGATAACCACATCGCCACAACAGTCAGGAAATCCTTCTACGTGGCACACCTCATCACTAACGGCTTTTCATCCAGAAAAAAGGAGGTCATTGTCCCACTGTACTTATCCCTCATAAGACCCATTATAGAGTATAATGCCCCATTTGGTATGTACCTCACAATACATCTGCAACAGCTGGAAAGGCCACAGAAATACCTCACTAAAAGAATCACAGGCCTAAAGCAGATGCCATATGCTGACCGTCTAAAAAAACTCCATCTATACTCTGTGGCATATCGTCTACTCAGAGGCGATCTCTGCTTAAGATACAAGGCCATGTCAAACCCTGAGCTGTTGGACATGCTCCACTTAAAGAAATCCCAATCCCTCAGTCTCACACGCTCCAGGGATCTAAACCTTATCATCACAATGAAGAAAACATGCTGGAGGGATAGGTTCCTGACCCAGAGACTCCCCATACTCTGGAATAGACTGCCCATACATGTCAAGCAGAGCACCTCATTGGCCCTCTTCAAAAGGAACCCCTGATGATTGGATGGGAGATAGGAAATTCACCCTGGGGATCATGTCAGTCACCCTGCTAGACAGGGGCCCAGAGAAGTAAATATTGTGGGAAAAAATTTCCAGGGAATTGTTATGGCTAGGCTTGCATAGGCCTTAGGGCCGATAGCCTAGTACCAACCTATGAACCTATAATAATTGGCTTAGTTTCTGCTGTCACTCCAGGAGGAAGGCCTTCTTCAGCTATGTCTAGAAGCTTAGAGGTAACCCACAACAGTGTGCTGAACTGGTGGTGAATAGTATCATCTACATTGATCAGGATGACACAGCAAATCTACTGGTTGAAACATTAATCTCAACCTTCACCCCCATTCTCTTCAGCTCCACCAGGTGAAACCCCTCCAACATACCCCCCCCCCCCAGCTATCAGCAGGAACAGGTACTGGCAGCACTTGCTAAAGCCAAGAATACTGCCTCCATGGGTCCCAACAACATCCCCAGTTACCTCCCGAACAGTCTAAAACATGACCTATCAGGACTGCTTGAGGTACCCTTCAACTACAGCCTTGAAACAGGATAGATTTACAGTGAATGGAGGACTGCAACAGTCATTTTCCTTTACAAGGGTATACCATCAACTGACTGAGTGAACTAAGATCCATCAGTCTAACAAGCCCAATATGTAAAGCCATAGAATTAGTTATAATGGGAATGATAAACAAGGACATGTGGCCTAAAACTCAATGCCAAAAAGGGAATTATAATGTCTTTTGGGAAACTATCAATACAAAGTTAATTACTCCATTGATAAAATGCCCCAAAGAGTTGACCCAGTAATAAGGGATCTGTGAAAAAGCATAGACAGCAATCTGACCTTTAACCAACATGTACCTACGATAATAAGAATATGATACCTGTTTGGTATCTACTTCTCTGAAGTGCAGGCTAACAGAGAAGGTCTTTGGCTAACAAAGTTTGCAGATGACTGCAAACTAGGAGCCATAATCGAAACTCCTAATGATGTGGACAAACTACGAAAGGGCCTCACTGAGACAGATACCTGGTGTCAAAGCCATGGCCTGAAGCTCAATGCCAAAAGGTGTATTGTCATCCCCTTTGGTAAAAACTCTGTACCCATGAACTACCACATAGCTGTAAGTCTACTTAATGCCGAAAATGTGATGAGACCTTGGGACACAGGTGGGCAGTAGTCTCTCCTTTGATAATCACATCGCCACAGTGGTCAGGAAATCTTTCTACGTGGCTCATCTCACCACAAAAGGATTCTCATCCAGAAAAAAAGAGGTCATTGTTCCCCTCTACTCATCACTCATTAGACTCATTATAGAGTACAACGCCCCTTTTGGTATGTACCTCACAAGACCTCTACAACAACTGGAAAGACCACAGAAATACCTCACAAAGAGGATTACTGGCCTCAAACAGATGCCCTAAGCAGACCGTCTCAAAAAACTACAGCTTTACTCCATCGCATATCGCCTACTCAGGGGTGATCTCTGCCTAACATACAAAGCTATGTCAAACCCAGAGCTGTTGGACATGCTCCACGTAGAAATCCCAATCCCTCCAAGCTACACGCTCTAGGGACCTAAACCTTGTCACCACAATAAACAGAACATGCTGGAGGGATAGATTCCTGTCCCAGAGACTTCCCATACTCTGGAACAGACTATCTATGTCAAACAGAGCTCCTCATTAGCAATCTTCAAGAAAAATCTTGATGATTGGATGGGAAATGGGAAATTCACCCCAGGGATCACTTCTGTGGCTCTGCTCAATAGGGGCACAGGAAAATAATTTTCTTGGGTGGTGAAAGCCAGGGTACATTTTTTGGCTAGGCTTATATAGGCCCTAGGGCCAATAGCCTAGTACCTACCTATGATTCTATGTCACCCAGTTTATAGGTAAGGGTATGGTATCCAGGTCTAAGGAAATTATAGTACCACTTTACTTGGCCTTTATCAGACCCATCATTGAATGCCCCCTTTGGCATGTTATCTAATCAGCCACTTGCAGCAGTTGGAATGCCCACAAAGGTTTCTCAGCAGGAGAATTCAGGATATGAATTTCCTGCCCTACACTGCTCACCTAAAGGTTGTACCTCTGTATTAAGTCTCCTACAGGCTGCTGAGAAGGGATCTTTGCCTGGATTACAGGGCTTCCTTAGACCTAGTCCTGATGGATCTGTTGCTCAGCAGATTCTTTTTGGGCATCCTGCAGACTACTACAGCACCAGAAATGAGAAAGAGAGATTTTTTGCTGATTCCAAGTATCTTTTTGGCTTTTTCTTGACTGATTTGCTAACCGGACTTTAAAAGCCGTTTTTACTGTGGTTCTGTTATTTCTGCTGCATTTTACTGTTAAATCATTTTATTGTGTGTGCACTTTGATTTCAGCTTAAATTTAATAATTTAAACTGCATTTACTGTTGTAGGCTTCACACTCAAGTGTGATAGCCTTTTCTGTGCATATTAGCTGTTAAATTGCATTTTTATCTTTAATTTTACAAAAAAAAAATACTATCTGTTTTACTCATTTCCCACCTTTTCCTGTACTAGAATAGTCCAGATCCCAGATTTGCTGGTTTCAGGACTTTATTTTGTGTTTCTGAGTTGTCCAAACCTTGTTGTGGTAGAAGGAATTCTTTCTGCTTATTAGTGGGAGTGGTAAGCATTGAGCAGCCTATCTGTTGCAAGAGGAGTGGTTTCCAGCTCTGAAATTGTACGTTATTGGCCGTTTTGGACTGATATCCATCCCTTTCAACTTTCTGACTTAAAAACCCATGTTTGCACGTGTTTGCACGAGTTTGCACAGTGCTCCTTAGCTGGAGTTAAACTACTCCTGGTGCCATACAGTCTGCTGTTCAATTTTTCCCTTAGAACTAGCCAGTTTTTTAGTATTAGCACTCAAAATCTACTTTTTCGAGCTCAGCACTTGTTCAGAACTTGTAAGCACTAAATAAGCTACAAATTACTACAGCACTCAACCTTCCTCATTTGCCTAGGGGAAATCAGTTTTTGTACTTACTTTCCTCACTTATCTAGAGGAAAATAGTTTTTTAGTGCCTATTCAGGCATGTCCAAGGGTCAGCTCCCAGTCATTTCTCCTGTCTACCTGATGAATCTGGGCATCTTGGGGCAATGTAGCAATTGCCTCATGTACACAGACAACCATCTCCTCCTACCACCCAGCACTACAACCTGTGAGAGATGCACTTATATAGCCAAACGAGGCAGAGCTCTCTCCAACCAAGAATGGACTAGACAGTCAAGAGGAGAAGGTAAACATTTGCACCACAGCACACTCATCATATAGTTCCACTAAATCTACACCACCAAAACCCACACATAGAAACACAAAAACATTCACAGAGGCTCTCAGTAATAATCTGCCCAAGCAACAGAGACCTCCAAAGCAGAAACGCAAGCAGTCTCCAGCCCCCAACAAAACCCAAATGACACATAGCCCACAAATTCAGTGTGCCACTCAACCACAGCCCATAAGGCAAAACAACGTACCCAACACCTAGTCATAGGTGACTCTATAGTCAGGCACACTGATGTCCCACTCACCAGGCTAAACAAGGAGAAGGTTACTGTCAGCTTCCTGTCGGGTGCCAGGATCTGCCACATAATGCACGCACTCAGGTCACTCCACAACAAGTAGAACTATGACTCTGTCGTTGTCCATGTTGGTGTGAACGACCTGAGATATACCTCCCTGGAGTACATAAAAGACATGGAAGAGCTCTCCGATCTGTAGCCCAGGCAGGTATAATCCTAGCCCTGAGTAGCATTCTGCCATTGCCCAGAATGATACCACACCACATTACAAGGACAAAATGATTGACTTCAACAATTGGCTAAGCTTCTGGTGTCATTCTAAGGGGATCCAGTATCTGTCTGCCTGGGATGACATGGTCGACAGACCATGATGCATTGCCAGAGATGGCCTGCACCTATCACCCCTGGGATTCCAAATACTGGCTAAGGCTCTTGCTGCTCCTATAGTGCCTTTTTTTTAGGCAAGGTTCAAATGACAAATTCACCACTGTAATAGGTACAGGCAAGCAAAAACTGAGGGTAATGCTGCTCAATGCTAGAAGTCTGAACCTCAAAATGCACTCACTCCAGGCACTCCCTGAAATGGAGAACATCGATATCTGTGCAGTGACTGAGACCTGGTTCAAGGCTCCAGAGAGCACCTCTACATTACCAGGCTATAATTCATACCACACCTTTCGACCATCTAACCTGGACTGAAACACTAAAGGCAGAGGTGTGTCTGTATTCATTAAGGATATCCACACCTCCAGGCTAGTTGCTCAGCATAATGCATCCAAGATTATCCAAGTGCAACTAACTCTGGGCAAAACAGCAATCCAAGTTATAGCTTGCTACAGATCCCCCATCATGCCCCAGGATCCCACTCCTCTTTTCTTGATATACTGGAAATATTGGGGTTCAACCAAACACCCTAATAATGGGTGATTTCAACTACCCCACCATTAACTGGGAAAACTACTCATGTACTAACTCCTTTGCTCAACGTTTTCTGGAATTCATAAATTCCAATGCCCTGGATCAACTTATCCACACCCCCACCAGGGGCAACAATATCCTAGAACTAGTCATTACCAACATGACCAACCAGTGTTCCATACCTGAGGTCATCTCCTCATTGGTTAGATCTGACCATAAGCTAATCACCCTAGATATCCACATACCGCCCCCACCCCCCATTAAGGAAACCACTGTAAAAAAATTCTCCAAAGCCAACTTCATGCTTCTTAAGGCAGAAGTAGCAAACTTCAAGATACCCATGAGACAGACAATACAGTTACGACTGCCGAATCCTACACAAATGCACTCTATAGGCATTTACACGAGTGCATGGATTGTGCTATCCCTAACAGAGCCAAGACACTATCCTCCAAAAAAGGGAAGCCAATCTGGTGGTCCTCTGCCATAAACAAACTCTACAACAAAAGAAAGAAACTGTTGCAAAGGAGAATAAAATCCCATGAGTGGAGGAGCTGCCTGGTCAGCCTCAGTAAGAAGCTGAGATCCCTCATAAAATCCTCCAAAGCTAGTTATGAAAACAAAATTGCCACTGATTCTAAGGACAACCACAAAGCATTCTATAGCTATGTCAAGAATCTCAATGGCAACACCCAGATCTGCTCGGAGTTACAGCACAATGGCACAAAATTTACAGAACCAACTGATATTGCCAACATCCTGGCAGATAGGTTCAGTGCTAACTGTACCCCCCTCTCACCCCCTCAGTGGCCCACATCTATACCGGAAGAATGCAGAGTCTCTGTAATCACTACTACGCAGGTAAAAAACACACTCTCTAAAGCCAAGAACACAGCATCCATGGGACTGGACAACATCCCAGGCTGCATTTTACATGAACTTCAGAACGAACTGGCTCCCCACCTAAGTACCATGTTCAATCATAGCCTCACTTCAGGCTTTGTGCCCACTGAATGTTGCATAGCAACAGTTATCCCACTCCACAAAAAGGGAGCCACCACGGACCAAGGGAACTATCACCCTATTAGCCTGACTTGCCTGGGCTGCAAGGCCATGGAATGTATCATTGTGGAACTTATAAACAAAGACATTGGTGACATCCAAACTCTGGACCTCACCCAGTTTGGGTTTGTAAAAGGCAAATCATGACTACCAAACCTGACAGATTTCTTTGAAGCAGTCACCAAAGCTGTAGACAAGGGTAAGGTGATTCACACAGCCTATCTTGACCTCGCCAAGGCTTTTGACATCATCCCCCATTCCGAAATTATAGATAAACTCACTAAACTAGGTATAAATCCCTATATCACAAGATGGGTTGCCAACTGGCTCACTGACTGAACCCACACTGTGAAAGTTGCAGACTCCAAATCCGACTTCAAACCAGTGACAACTGGAGTACCACAGGGTTCAATTCTGGGTCCTCTCCTGTTTGGCATCTACTTCTCTGAAGTACAGGCTAACACAGAAGGTCTATGGCTAACGAAGTTCGCAGATGACTGCAAACTAGGAGCCATAATCAAATTCCCAAATGATGTGGACATCCTACAAAACTGCCTTACTGAGACAGATGCCTGGTATCAGAGCCATGGACTCAAGCTCAATGCTAAAAAGTGCATTGTCATCGATTTTGGTAAAAGCTCTGTATCCATGAACTACCACATAAGCAGCAGTCTACTTAACACCGAAAGTGTGATAAGAGACCTTGGGACCCAGTTGGACAGTAGTCTCTCCTTTGATAATCACATCGCCACAGTGGTCAGGAAATCCTTCTGCATGGCACACCTCATCACAAAAGGGTTCTCATCCAGGAAAAAAGAGGTCATTGTTCCCCTCTACTCATAACTCATTAGACCCATTATAGAGTGCAACGCCCCTTTTGGTATGTACCTCACGACATCTACAACAGCTGGAAAGGCCACAGAAGTACCTCACAAAGAGGATTACTGGCCTCAAACAGATGCACTACGCTGACCGTCTCCAAAAACTCCACCTTTACTCTGTCGCATACTGCCTACTCCAAGGTGATCTCTGCCTAACATACAAAGCTATGTCAAACCCAGAGCTGATGGACATGCTCCACCTAAAGAAATCCCAATCCCTCTGAGCTACATGCTCTAGGGACCTAAACCTTGTCACCCCAATAAACAGAGCATGCTGGAGGGATAGATTCCTGTCCCAGAGACTTCCCATACTCTGGAATAAGCTACCCATCTATATCAAACAAAGCTCCTCATTAGCACTCTTCAAGAAAAATCTTGATGAGTGGATGGAGAAAGGAAATTCACCCCAGGGATCACTTCTGTGGCTCTGCTTGACAGGGGCACAGGAAAATAATTTTCTTGGGTGGCAAAAGCCAGGGAACCTTTTTGGCTAGGCTTATTTAGGCCCTTGAGCCGATGGCCTAGTACCTACCTATGAACCTATGAACATGCACAAAACAAGCAGCACCAGAAACATTTCATCCAGGGATTGGAACTTCACTTGTGTCCTAAAGGATCCCCTGACTATGGAATAAGCTCCCCATCTATGTAAAACAGAGTTCATCCCTGACCCTATTCAAACAAAACCTTGACAACTGGAGGGGAAATCATAAATTTACCCCCAGTCTGGCCTCATGTCCCTTATGGACGGAGGTCGTCAATAAGAAAAGTATTATCCTAACTAACACCACTCCTACAAATCCTTAGCTACCTGCCTACTAACATGTCCACCCTGTATGCTACTTGACATCCAAATGGTTTGAGGTGTACAGCTAGGTTTGTAAGGGCCATAAATGCACAAAATTTGGAGTCTTGTCTTTTTTCTGCCAGGATCCCTGTATTGTATTTAGTACTGAAGATCTTGGCACTGTCAAGATCACATCAGCTGGAATCAGAAGGAATGCTGTTTAAATCATTTTATTCTGTTTCTGTATATTACTAAAAATGTAAATATTGCCTTACTTTGCCACAATAAGTGCAAATTTGTATCAAGTACTGAAGATTTTGGCATTCTAAAGATCATTTCAGCTGTAACCAGTCAGACACACTCTATTTTAATCATGTTATTCCGATCCTGTATATCGGTAAAAAAGCAAATCTTGCCCCACTTTAGCACAATAAGTGCACAATTTACACATTATGCTTAATAACACCTAAGCTTTCTGTTTACTATGTACTGCTCTGTTCTGCTTTTCTGGTAGCATGAATGACTGGCATAACATCAATATTTTGTATATAATATTCTCCTGGTTAACTTCCCAATCCTGTAAGTATAACAGCATTGTCTTGAATTGTATCATTGTTATGGCTCTGCTCAGTAACTGAGATGTTTTAGAACTGATTCTGCACACATGCATCATTTTTTACTGTGAATTTATTGTGCTCCCAGCTTCTCACAAGCCAAGCTACCCAAAATAGAATTAAATTTAAGTTCACTGATTTGGGAAAAGATTGTGCACTTTTTATTTATATAGTAACATATCATAGTAATATATCAGTAGGTTTTACCCAGTGGACAGAATACGTTAATACACACAGCACCCTGTTCAGTGCTTAGTTGAAACAATTTTAAAAACATCTTCAGACAAAATGTTATACTCTGCACCTATGTCTTGCTTAAATTCTAAATTTGCTAATTAATTCTCAGCATTTCTTTCAAACAGTCTGACTTTCATTCTTGTATCAGTGCTTCCAAGACCTTTACAGATTTCTCTCCATCATCTCTTTCCACTTCAGTAGCACTTAACAGAACTGTTTTGGTAATGCTTATGTTCATATTTTTGTTCAACAGCATGCAAAGTCAAACAGCCCTGTTTCCTTTTTATATATTTGCACAGTATCCTTTTCTAGCACAGATTCTACAAGATTTTTCAAAAATAAGACATTGCTTCCTGTTATGCTTATAGCTACGTCTAGTATATCAAGCATACATTTTAATTGCATGGTGTTTCCCTTTTATTTGTTTTTTATTGCAGCATTGCGCTGTTCAGAATTTAATATGCATTCATTTTATTTCTCATTTTAACTTTTATTTGACTAACATTTTGTCTGACATCTTTTCCTCGGTTAATTTGTTTAGCTTTGTGCTTGTAATTTCTCTTGCTCTGCATATATCCACACCTTTTGATAATGTCAGATATGTTGCTTTTGAAAGCTTATCTCATGTTTTATCACTTCTTATATTACAGATGTTTCCTATTTCATTAGAGAGTTATTCCAGTCCATCTACACTTTTGAGTCATTGATATAGCAATATCTATAGCAGTCCTTTGAGTAGCTGCCACCATTCACATACATTAGTAGGCAATGAGGGAAATAGAAATAGATTGCCAGGCCATTCTTCTGTACCACACCTGCATGCACACACAAGCCAATGAAAATTTTAAAAGACCACCACAACGTTCAGAACCAAAAATCCAGTAAGGCAATGTACAGATCTACTCCGCTCGAACAGAAGATGGTACAGCAACAATTATAAAGTATAAAACAGGTTTATTAACAAAGAGATCACGAACAATTCAGGTTTAGCGCTTTCATCTGATATACACAGACTTCATCAGAACCAATTAACTGAACATTAATTACCACTTATATACCAGTTTTGGCACCAAAAATACAATTTACCCTTCCACATAAATAATGATTAAAATAACTATTCTATATATGAAGATGACTCACAATAACTTACATATAAATACACTTGCATTAAATGAATTTGCTTACAGCCACTTGTGTCATCTATATTCCATTATAACATTAAAATATTATAAATATCTATACCATAAATAATATATCGTATAATAAATAAAATAATATTATTTTGAACATGAAACCACACACATATAATATATGTGTCTGTCTCCCATCTGTATATATATTAGTCCTAATCTATAATAAGGAATGGTTTTAAACTAATATAATCATTTATCCCTGGACTAGTAGTGGCATCACAACAAATCTTCGTTACAGTACCTTTTTTAAACTCAACTCCTTTACTGGTGATAACTGAATACGGTTTCAAGTGTTCACGCTGTTTTGGTCGTGCGCCCAGCCGAATGTTTTCCTCATTAGTGTGGAACAAACTGAAATCAAACATGAATTCTGCTTCTGAAGATAAATTAATGTTAGCATCCTTCATGTCCACATTTAGCCTTGAAGATGGGGTTGTTGTTACAACAGCTTTGCCTTGTCCATTAGGTATTTCACCTTGACTATTATTACATGCCGACTCTGAAGATGCTACGGGTGCTGCTGCGGTAAATTCTAGTGATTGGGGTTTACCGACACTTGCACCCTGTTGCACCGTTTCTGTTAGTTTTCCGACTAGTTCCAGCAGTTTGTTCACGTCAGTTTGGAGCGACGTGACTTCAGCTCTCAATTCGTTGTACTCTTCTCTGCTCAATGAAGCCGAGATAGGATCCGTCTCTGCCATAATGTAACAACTTAAGCTCACCACAACGTTCAGAATCAAAAATCCAGTAAGGCAATGTACAGATCTACTCCGCTCGAACAGAAGATGGTACAATTATAAAGTATAAAACAGGTTTATTAAAAAAGAGATCACGAACAATTCAGGTTTAGCGCTTTCATCTGATATACACAGACTTCATCAGAACCAATTAACTGAACATTAATTACCACTTATATACCAGTTTTGGCGCCAAAAATACAATTTACCCTTCCACATAAATAATGATTAAAATAACTATTCTATATATGAAAATGACACAATAACTTACATATAAATACACTTGCATTAAATGAATTTGCTTACAGCCACTTGTGTCATCTATATTCCATTATAACATTAAAATATTATAAATATCTATACCATAAATAATATATTATATAATAAATAAAATAATATTATTTTGAACATGAAACCACACACATATAATATATGTGTCCGTCTCCCATCTGTATATATTAGTCCTAATCTATAATAAGGAATGGTTTTAAACTAATATAATCATTTATCCCTGGACTAGTAGTGGCATCACAACAAATCTGCCATTTACTCTCCATTAACCCCAAATGCACCTTCCAATTACCACCACTCGCAGACATTTCAACCTGATCTATAATAGCAAAACTAAAATTATGCTCTTTACCTTTTTCTATAATATGTTTACTAAGAGCATTCTTAGTGTCCCCTTTACTAATCTTGTACAAGTGTTCATAAATGCGTGTTTTAAATTTTCTCTCCATCTTGCCTATATAATAGGCTGAACAGCTATTACAGGGAGCTAAATAAACTACTCGTTGAGTATTACAATTTCCTTTTCTACTGTAACAAACAGTTTTTGTCAAATTGTTCAATTTGATAACCTTATTCTCATTAATATATTTGCATTGACCACATGTACCGCATTTGGTAGTACCAACCTTATCATTCTTAACATATTTCTTAAATTCACCTCGTTCTAACAACTTCTTTAAATTATTAGCAGTATTGAACACACAAATAGGATGCTTGCCTACTATAGGTCCTATAGCTTCACTACTAGATAACAAGTCCCAATACCTACGGAGGATTTCCTTCACCAAATTGGTGTATGAATTAAACATAATAACACATACTTTTCTATCTCTATCTTCGTCTACTTTTATTGGATTTGTCCAAGTTCTCCCCAACAAGGGTGGATATTTAATACCCCATTGTTGTTTAACATTGCCTACCACTTGATCTAACATCTTTTTAGGGTAACCTCTAGCCAAAAAAAGATTAAGAATGACATCCAATTCCTGTAACATATTATCTTTCGTGGAAGACATACGGGCAGCTCTAACACATTGCCCTTTAACAACGTTTCTAAAAATATGTGGCGGATGACAACTTCCAAATTGAATATAATCATTTGAAAATGTTGGTTTTCTATACAATTTGGAGGCAAAACCCTCACCCGTATTACTAATAAAAGTATCCAAATATGCTATTCCAGCTGTTTCCATTTGTTATGTGAACTTCAAAAAATATGTTGTGTTATTAATATACAAAATGAATTCAGGGCACCATATTTGCCAACCTGGTGATGTTGGAGTGGGAGAATGAATTTGTATTCACTAGTGACTATTATAAGTACATTACATTGTACACTAGGTTTTTGGATGATATTTTCATTATTTGGAAGGGACCTAGAGAGTTAATCCCTGAATTCATTTTGTATATTAATAACACGACATATTTTTTGAAGTTCACATACCAAATGGAAACAGCTGGAATAGCATATTTGGATACTTTTATTAGTAATACGGGTGAGGGTTTTGCCTCCAAGTTGTATAGAAAACCAACATTTTCAAATGATTATATTCAGTTTGGAAGTTGTCATCCGCCACATATTTTTAGAAACGTTATTAAAGGGCAATGTGTTAGAGCTGCCCGTATGTCTTCCACGAAAGATAATATGTTACAGGAATTGGATGTCATTCTTAATCTTTTTTTGGCTAGAGGTTACCCTAAAAAGATGTTAGATCAAGTGGTAGGCAATGTTAAACAACAATGGGGTATTAAATATCCACCCTTGTTGGGGAGAACTTGGACAAATCCAATAAAAGTAGATGAAGATAGAGATAGAAAAGTATGTGTTATTATGTTTAATCCATACACCAATTTGGTGAAGGAAATCCTCCGTAGGCATTGGGACTTGTTACCTAGTAGTGAAGCTATAGGACCTATAGTAGGCAAGCATCCTATTTGTGTGTTCAAGACTGCTAATAATTTAAAGAAGTTGTTAGAACGAGGTGAATTTAAGAAATATGTTAAGAACGATAAGGTTGGTACTACCAAATGTGGTACATGTGGTCAATGCAAATATATTAATGAGAATAAGGTTATCAAATTGAACAATTTGACAAAAACTGTTTGTTACAGTAGAAAAGGAAATTGTAATACTCAACGAGTAGTTTATTTAGCTACCTGTAATAGCTGTTCAGCCTATTATATAGGCAAGACGGAGAGAAAATTTAAAACACGCATTTATGAACACTTGTACAAGATTAGTAAAGGGGACACTAAGAATGCTCTTAGTAAACATATTATAGAAAAAGGTAGAGAGCATAATTTTAGTTTTGCTATTATAGATTAGGTAGAAATGTCTGCGAGTGGTGGTAATTGGAAGGTGCATTTGGGGTTAATGAAGAGTAAATGGCAGATTTGTTGTGATGCCACTACTAGCCCAGGGATAAATGATTATATTAAATATATACAGATGGGAGACGGACGCATATATTATATGTGTGTGGTTTCATGTTCAAAATAATATTATTTTATTTATTATATAATATATTATTTATGGTATAGATATTTATAATATTTTAATGTTATAATGGAATATAGATGACACAAGTGGCTGTAAGCAAATTCATTTAATGCAAGTGTATTTATATGTAAGTTATTGTGAGTCATATTCATATATAGAATAGTTATTTTAATCATTATTTATGTGGAAGGGTAAATTGTATTTTTGGCACCAAAACTGGTATATAAGTGGTAATTAATGTTCAGTTAATTGGTTCTGATGAAGTCTGTGTATATCAGATGAAAGTGCTAAACCTGAATTGTTCGTGATCTCTTTTTTAATAAACCTGTTTTATACTTTATAATTGTTGCTGTACCATCTTCTGTTCGAGCGGAGTAGATCTGTACATTGCCATACAAAATTTTAAAAGACACCAATCCATCTACCACAAGGAGGACGTGTAGACCTCACACAGAGGCACCCCAGCTTAAAACACAGAGAACCTCTTGTAGGTGACAGGGTTACTCATTGCTCTACTGTGCCCCTCTTAGTGAGTCATGCAACTCACCAAAATCACAGTTTTGACTGTGTTGTTCGGGGTAGTTACATGTCTCTATAGTTTCTCTAGGACCCTATGTCCTCATAAAGAACAAACATCAAATAAATGGTTAATTTTTTCCAGGTGAGTGGTTAAAGTCTCAAACAATGAAGCAGGTTCCTGACTTTCTTGTCTTACTGCTGCTTTTTTAACATTCTCCTCTTTCAGTAAGGTAATAGTGGTCAAATACCTTCAAGATGTGTACTTTGGTGACATGGAGGAATGGAGCTTTTTAGTTAATCCCCTAACAGTAAGGAATAAATCAGATCTCTATATCCAAAGCTTTTATTTGTGACTGAATTTGTGGTAGTGATAGCTGTACCATTTTTTACAGTGAATTATATTCCCGTTCTCCCAAACACAAGCTCTTGAAGGCAGTTGTTTACTTCTGACACCATTAATATCTGTGGATTTATTAAGATGTAAATAACACTGTGAGGATGTGATCTAACCTCCTTAAGGATATATTTAGAGTGAACTCTCTAGAAGAAAGTATAACATGCAGCCTCCAGTAGCTATCTCATAAGTATTTAAAGATATGTACCCTAAATTTGATAGGGCTTAGTATGTACAGACAATAAATACATCAGTCTTCTGTTAAAATAAGCATTGTATTGCAGTAAATATAAAGGCGAGTAAATCTTCATAAATTGGAACTAAAATAAAGCAACAAAAGTGCTTGGTAATGTAAGACAACTTTTCTTACAATGCAGTAACTTCAGGCAAATGACTCCACTCTTGGCAATTTAATTAGGAAGGTACTATACTTTTAAGCACCATGCATACAGATTTTAGGACACAGCCAAAACAGTTAAATAGAATCTGTTTTTTTTTTTTTTCTTTTACCAAGTCTCACTGTGGTGATTGGTTATAGCCTCACATAAAAAATCAGGTTAATGCAAGTCTCTTGTTAGGTCTCACCCTGTCAAGCAGTCAGAATGGTAGACTGAAAATAAATTAACACAAGTCTCTTGCACAAGGGCTGAACTTGGTGAGTGATAATAAATCTTAAAGAATGCAAATTAAAACGCAGCCTCTAATTACATTTCCCACTACTCTGTAGTAACGATAAAAAGAACTCAACAAAGTAATGGACATTTTCTTTCTCCCCCTCCAGACCATTTGCTGCCATGCTATGCTGGTTTTCGTAAATACTGCCTTCTGTAAATGTGCTCTGCAATCAGGTGCACTGCTGCAGAATACCAGCAAATTGCAATTTTTCTGTAGATGTAAACAGTCTTTAGCACAAGAAAGTAACAAGCTCTGGTACACTGCTTAGAGCTTTGAGAAATTAAATGTCTTTGGCAACCAAAACACCTCTGATAAAACAAATACCTTAAGCAACCAAAAGTCTCTGGTAGATAAGATGGTCTGTTGTGTAATACCTAAATGGATGACTTGAACAGCATCTTTAGCTCACCACTCCTTCACAGAAAATACGTCTCAGAACTCTAACTGGCAGGACCACTAACAGTCTTAAAACACAGATCAAAGACTCCCTACTTTGGGGATTACTGAGTGGCCTCAATGAGACTTTTTTTTTACAGAAAAACTTTGCAGGTTTTCTGGATCCACAGATGCTGACTTCTGCCATATTGTCAGTGATCCTGCCTTTAATAGGCACCTGCCTTCAGTGGCCTATAATTACCTGATTCCTCAGGGGACCAGCCTCATACCATAGCGTCTTCTTAATGCTCTCTGCTACAAATTCTTATGGATACCCCACATAATCTGAAAAGTATGTATATATACCAGAGGTGCCATTATACTGTTTAACAGAAGGAAGCAGTTATGACCTAAGGTGCATGCAAAGGCTATGCTGCTGACATACCTGTAGCAAGGTTAGCAGAGGTCCAGGAGGAAGAAAAGACATCAGACAAATCTAAAGCTTTGTAATTTGTGCAAAGTGTTTGAGGTTTTTCCTGTACATTTATTCAAATCTGGGGAGCTAGCAAGGGGAAGAATTGATGTTCATTATGATCACTGCTGTAGTGTGATTCTTCATCTATGGGAATTATACACAGATGTATGCCTACCCTTGTGGTTTGACTTCAAAAGCTTTCAGATGTCCCCAAATTAGAGTTGGACTGTTTTCTTTGGCTGTTGGACTACACCAATACACAGTTTAAAAAACAAAGTAGTCCACAGCATTTTCAGTTCTTTTTTTTTTTTGCTGCAAGAAGTGAACAGTTATTAGCAGCACCAGTGTTAGCATACATAAGCCTCCCGTTGAGTTCTAGATTGGAGGCCCCATGCATGTCTTGTTTCTATATTATGCTAGAACTTACCTTGGCACTGCAGACAATCAAGTTAATCTCCACAGAAATGGTGTGCATGTGTATGCAAACATGCCTGAAAACATACACACACACACACACACACACACACACACACACACACACACACACACACACACACACACTTGCCTGTTAATGCCCATTATATCTGCATCCTTGTATTAAAACAAGGTAACCAGCACTGGAGAAATCAATTCACATCCATAGCAGTTGTACTTAATTGTCAGTTAGCCAATCATATAGAGGTTTACTCACTTACATTACCAGTCAAAAAGAATAGCTGTTATAGATCTTAGACTGCTAGCTTCTAGAAGTTAAGTAAAATACTGAAATACAAAAACTACGGTTTACTTTTGTAAATTATCTACTTAAAGCTTTATTTTTTAAATTAAAAAAAAAATAATTTTGATGGATAGTATGCTGTGTACCCCACCCTGTAGAAGAGAAATATTCCACTCTTCTGATGTAAGTGTGCAATACTGATATGATGGATGTTGACATTACAAAGCTCCGTAATTTTGACAGCTGTAAATATTCAAAGCTTACTGGGATTTTCATAGCATTGGCATTATTAAATGGTTTAACATGCATTCAGCTACACAGAAATCTTTATCACCACCAAGAGTAAGTGCATCTATTAGTGTATTAAAACTTCCACATGCAACAAGCATAATATACTAAGAGTGTTCCTAATTCGGTCTCTCTCTTTTTTTGTTTTTGCAATTTGGAGAATGACAGCTGTGATCCTTGGAAGAGAAAAACTGAAAGTATAAACATTTACATAATGTATTAAGTCCAATGTTGCTGTATCTCAATGAATTCTCTTTCATCTGAGGTGCACCAATCTTGGAGTTAGTATGTATCAGTATCAGGGTTGTAGGCAAGATATGGTCCGTGTGTTTAAAAATGCATTAAGTGAGTTTCATGATTCAGTGAATTGTTTGGGTTCATAAGCAAGTACTTGACAACCATTCAATAAACCATTACAACATTATAAACCAAGCCAATACACCATAATCAAAAGTTCCCCCTCCAACCTAAGAAGGGTAGTAAAAGACAAACTAGGGGAGAATTTGAGGTTTCCCATACAATTATCTAGCTTTACTTTGAAGCTGTCAAGGGTGCTAATCTACTTGACATGTAGTAGAAATTTGTTCCAGCAGTAGGAGTTGTATTATGATATGAATCTGGAGTTATATTATGATATGAATCTATCTCACCAACATATCTTATTTATACATTGATGAAGGTTTAGTTCCTTTAAATGGGTATTTAAGGAACCATTTGTTCTGTAAAGGAATAGGAGGTCAAGGAGTATCATCTTTCATGGCTCAAAAGGCTAGACACAGATCCCCATGGAGGAGTATATGAGACTGTGTACATAGACAGAGCTAGCAGTCTGGCTGAATAACTGAGGGTTTTGACACTATTGATTTTTTTTATAGTTAGGAATGTCTGCAGTCTTTCAAGCCAAGTGATAAATTTAGATAAATGCATTTAAAGGGGGATCATGTTTGTAGTTAATAGGAATTCAAAATTACAAGTTGATATCTCCACTGGCACATGTACCTTTTTAATCCTCGTCCTACAGCCACTTCATTATCTTGGAATGCATTTTATTGGTAGAATCATTTTATCGCCTCATACTGTCACATGCTAATTTCATGTCTTTGACCATTGTTTGGCTCTTTCCTTAGTGACAATTAGCTGTATTCTATAACTCTTGTCTTTCACACCTAACCTTTGGCAAGCTCCGTGTGCAGACATATTGTAATCAAGTAACTAAAACAAAGTTGTGGTCCATCCTTAACAGCAAGAATAAAGTCTCATGTTATGTCTTACTATACTGTCATCATTCCCAAAAGGTACTGCAGCACTTGTATAAGTGGTCAAAGTGTCTGTTTTGCATTCAGTTCCTCACATTTTGTTGGAGGTGGCAGTGATTCTCAGGTGCAAAGAAGATGAAAAACAGAAGAACTTGAAAATATCAAAGATAGGTACAGCAAGGAGAGAGGATGGAAGTGTGAACATAACTAGAAATCAAGAGAAGGGCTGCTAAATCAGTAATAGAGAATACAAAATAATCACTTGTGTTGTGCAGGAACAAATTGCTGACAGTAGAGGCTTTGTCATTGCTGAATGAGGAAAGCCAGGTTTTACTGTTCAGAAATGTAATACTAAACACTGTACACAGTACTCAACATCACACTGTGCCATTTGTACCACACAATCACTTGTCGCAGCCCTGGTGGACAGTTGCCACAAGGAACGATGAATGTCTCATGGTAACAGGAATGACAGACTACCAATTGCCTAAGTACACCATCTGCACTGAGTCTAAAGGGAGGATCTAGCAGTACCATCAGTCATTGGGATCAAGAGGCCATTTCTTGAGTGAAATGTACTAGCTTCCGTGTTAAATTTATAATTGTTGTACATTAAAACCTTTAATAAATAACTAGGCAAATTGATAGGTAGCCAGGGATTGTGAGAGCTGAAAATTAAGGGGCAGGATTTTGTTATTTCAGTGTCAGGATTCAAGATTAAAATCCTAGCAGAAAACACTACCAAAAATGGATCTTACTAAATATATATAGAATTTTAAGGGAGTCAGGAACATTCTGCTTGTTTATTCTGCCTTCTTCTTTACCTGATGTACAAGCTGTAGTTCCTTTTTAATGACTTATTATCTACACTTTTTTTTAGTTTCCACTCCATCTAAAGAATGCCTTATTTCCCCTACACTCCACTGCTGTTTTTGGCCCTACTATCTCTTCAAGAAGCCTGCTCCATTCATCATAATCTACCCACTTGTTGAAGTAATATGTCTTTCTTACTCCACTAACCTATCTACCTTCTGAGTGTAGATTGTGTTGTCTTGTCCTATGTCTCTGTAATTTAAAGGTTGTATCCTCTTGGATACTATGCATTTCTTTATGATAAATGAACATTTCAAATGCACTCTCTCTTTCCAGCTATTCTTTATATGTCTTCTGGTGCAGGTATTGCACTGATTTTGTTGTCTTCATGTGAACTTCTATCCTGTCCATGCTTTATAATGATATGGTTTTCAAAATATGAGGCAGTACTTCACAGGCATCTTTCAGACTATATACAGGGATAGTAATGTCTGCTTTTGTAACAATGATTCTCCTTACTGCATAAGACATTTTAAATTTAGGTGGTTCCATCTGCCTCTAAAATTAATGTGGATGTGGATAAGTTGCAACTCGATCAAAAGTGGATGAGAATAGAATGATTCTTTCTCAAATAAGAAATATTTGCTGGCTCTGTTTTTCTTACAGTGAATTTTTTTTTAAAAATGTCTCTTTTTTTTTCCCATGGTTGTGCAGCTTGGAATTAGTATATATAATAAAGGGGCTGTGAGCATTAGAGTCTTCCATGTTAAGGGGTGCTGGAGTCTTGACTCCAGCAAAAAAAAAATGCTTATTTTTATTTAATTTTTTATCAGATTAAAGTGAGAGATGATCCCACAAATTGTTCTTCTGTCACCAATTAAAATTAAATTAAAATTTTAGAGTCAAATGCTACGGTCTTTTAATCCACTCCATTGTCTCAAAGAAATAATAATATGCATGAGGTGATTTGCCATAAGATTGTATAGCAAAGAACACTGCTGCCTATGGCTAATGACCAAAACTAGTCAAACCCAAATAGATTCCACACTGCACAGTTGAAAATTCATTATAATCACTGGATTCCCAGAGATCCAATAACCTCAAATCTCAGCCCAGTGCTTTATAATGCTATATTAACAACAGTAACTGTATCCTGGCAAAACCTCTTGCAGTCACACACAGGAATTTTCAGTACAGGATAATAATACCTTGAATTGCTATAATGCCTTCCCGCTTTTGTAGTAATTCTGTACCTCTCACTGCCATCAGCCAGACCAGTCTGGGACACCATGGTTGCACATTACTGTACATTCTTAAAAATAAGCCACTTACCTTAAGATACTTATGACTAAGCAGTCTTTATCTTTGAAAGGCAGATGCCAGCAGTTAAAATTTACTGTTACATACACTGATAAGAAACCATCCACAAAATTTTGGAACTGTATCTTAAAATTCTTTATTCAAAAACGTTGAGAATTAAATATACAGATGGGTGTGGTAGTGTACATAGAAATGTTAAACAAAAAGTTTTGAATAGAAAGAGGGCTGTAAGAAAACACTAGCTTACTAGCTCTGACACCAGTACTGTTTTGAAAGGATGGTAGAATTTCTGTTTCTGACTTTTAAGACCATTTTGAAATGGCAGTCTTAAAAAGCCCATAGACATGAATTTACTAGTTCTGGAAGCAGGCAATTATTTATGTCATTTGTAGTCCATGGCAAAGTTCATAAAATCTATGTGGCACTCCCAGTAGCAAGTGTCTCCTGGTTCCTTGACTAGCTGCTAACAAATTCAAAAGATTCGTGGAGGAATTCTCCTCAAATGAATAAATGCTTGAAGGGTGCCCTAGAATGAACCATCACCAGGAGACATGATGCCATCAAAATCCTCTTTGGTGAACATTGTCTTCCTACATTAAGTCAGCACATCCTGCCTCCATCCTGTAGCATCAGATGTAAATACAGACAGACTTTTTTCTGGAGAGTTCCCATTGACATGAGCTAATGCATTATTGTGTCAGGAACTAGTTGCTTAAACCCTGCTAATGTGAGCATATTTATTGTCTAACTGCGAATAGCTTTATTCCTACAACACTGTTGCATTTTTCTACTGAAAAAAATGACAGCTTCTGTGTAATTTTTCATTTAGCATTCTTATATTTTGGTTCATCTTTACAGTAAAGCAGTTATATTTTGAACATTTTTAACATTTTACATCTTTGCTGAAAAACACTTGCAGGTTTTATACAGTTTATCTCATATTTTTACAGACATTTTAACAAGTGTTGTTCATCTTCAGAAACTAGTTACTTAGGGACATATAATGGAATCTAGTAGCAAGGAAATTATACTAAAACAAAGACTTTCATAGCTCATTAATATACTTATAATGACAATATGTAAGTTGGAATTCAGATATAAAAATGTAGCTTTCCTCAAATGTATAAATGTATGCAAAAACTGTTTCATACAAAAAATCTTACTGCCATTACAAAATAATTCATACATCAGTGAACATTCAACAGGGGGGTGTTGCTTGACTAGATGTTAGTTTAGATGGTAATAATGTGGCATATATAGGATTAAGTTTAGCAGGCTGCACAGGCTGGCATGATAGAATCAGTGAATGGCATTATGTCTGAGTGTGTGCTAAAACTCCTTAATTAAATACCACAATAATTGCCATTTCACATTAGGAATAGTTCTGCATTTGGTTACTTGATAAATTGTATATTATAAGTACTACTGGTTTAATATTTTTTTAGCTGGATACCTATTTTGCCTTATTTGTTAATCCTTCATGGTTTGTGTTTCGTTTTCAGTATGTTCTTTTTATGGCCCATGTGGTCTTACCTTTACTCCTTTTTTCATCTGGTATTATTTTAAAAAAATGTGTATCCATTTATGAAAACAGTTTGACATCTCAAGACATGTAGCTCTGCCATACAGAATCTGTCCACTAACATTATTAGCCATCTATTAAAGATCCAGCACTAAGTGCAATGACATTTCCTCAAACCAGATTGCTAAATGTGGATTATTCTTGTTACAGTGAGGAAACAAATGTTATACACACAAGGAATGAAAAAAAGAACATTGATCCTCAACCCCCATTGTTTAATATAAAACAAGCATGCATGCTGGGAGCAAATCCTCTTGCACCATCCATGTCCTGTATCCCATTAGTTAAATATACTGACTCCATGGTAGTACAATGTAGGGAAATGGACCCCCCCCAAAAAAAAAGAATAATGAGATCCACCATCTCTTCTGCAGCATTTCACCATCTCACAGTAAACTCAACCTGCTACTGTAGTTCAAAACACTTGTACTGTGTAGCAACCATAGAGTCAAACAGAAAGCTTACAAATATGCAGGCTCATCCTAAAATATAAAAAAGGCCAAATCTATCTGCTCTACTGACAGAAATATTAGACAAAAGATTCATGATAAAAAGGGAAACTCACTAATGCTGGCAATCAGTATTAGATCTTGAGTATTACTGACTGTGTTATAAATGGACTTCTACGTTGCTGACTGATATGAAAGGACAAGATAAAATGACAATATTCCCACAACTACCATTGTGTCATAATATTCATTGCTGCATAATTACATATATGATAGTCTACACACCTACTGATTTATGAGTAAACCATACTAGGATCACCCTTATTGCATTATAATTTACTTCCTCTCATAGACTGGAACACCTGCATCTTTTCTACTAGCGGCTTCCTGCACCAGTAATTGCAGTGTTATTTTTATGCTGATTAGATAAACACAGAAATTATTTGTTATGCATGGAGTGCCATCATTAGGCTCAAAAACAGCAAAATTGCATCCTGGTACAGGACTGAAAACCGATCTTAACACTTAAAGGGATGCTTAACAATTGTTACGCACCTCCTACGCTTTGTTAATGTTGGGTCTGCACTAACATAGCAGCAGCAGGGCATAAAATAGCTTTGTTTCAACTCTCATTATTGCCTGCTGTAAGCTAAAGAACACACAGTACCTTGGATACAACCGCTTCCCTTGGACAGGGAATACACAAGGATGTCATCCATTTCCCTACTGCTTTACTGGTTTTTAATGCCAGAACAACACATCTTGTTCTTCTTTTAAATCTTAACTTTTGATTACTTTGTAGTACACGGAGAAGATAAATCTCCATGCACTACAAAGAAGTTTTAATGGTTTGGCAATAATAACCCTTATGTGTTCTCAACAAGAATAAGATTCACCTCTTCAGCTTTTCTCTCTAGGGGAATTTCTTGGCATCTATGTCTCGAACACATAATAAAGCGGTTACAAACATCAACCTGCTCATAATCCTCTATATTTTACTCATCTGAGCAAGATGATGCATATAGTCTGCATCTGGTCTGCTGTCCTTTTTTGCCACACTGCAATGTATACCTTGTAATTGACTGCTCATTGTTTCCTAGTCATGAAACTGGAATCATAGTCCTAATTGGTTACATACTTCCACATTGCTGGGTGATATTAGTTGTGCCTGTTGAATTGTTTGGCAGCACTTCACTGTGCACATTAGCCATGCAACATTCTTCCCAAAATAATACCTAATTCTGTCACTTATTCAGTGTCAGCTCATCAGTGTCTCATTCACTGTGAACTATTCTTCCCAGAGCCATCACTGCCACATATCCATTTATAACAATGGAACTGCCTCAGATGGCTGGTAAAAGAAAGCTGATCACACTACAGCAGGCTGAATCTAGTCAGCATACGGCCAGGACACTGGGAAAATCCTAAAGGTATATTCTGTGCAAGGACCATCATAGAATCTTTAAATAAAATGTAACATTAAAATAATAAAATGGCAACAGCATGTAAAAAGCATCTAGCACATGCTTCATTCTCCATCACATCAGATTTGTAGAAGCTCAGGGGAAAGAAAACTAGTCCCGAATTTAAGTGACAGTTGTTGACATTTTATCATTGTTTTAGTATGATTTGTGTGGTATTTTTAAAGCAGTACTTTTGTATGCGACTGCTTTTCATTAAATAGAAAGTATATATCGTAAAACTAAAATGAACATATCACATATGTGCAAAAATAAAATCCATTACAAAACAGATTAAGCAGTTTTCCTCAGATTATTTAAACAACCTACTTTCCACCCCCACAAACAAAGGCATACAATCAGTCTAATTTATTAGTCATGGATCACAGCTAATTGCATGAAGGACATGCTGAACTGACAAACTGAGCTCAGTAGACTGACACAACTAATTTTCTATATACTGAGGGAGAAGCTGGCTTTTCTTTGTGTATCCTGTTTGGCTCTTAACTTGTATCACTTTCTAAATGGGAACATCTCATTTATTAACTAATAATAACACTGCTGAATGGGAAGTTTCCATGGGTATGGGATGTTTTGATCTTGGAAAGTTTGACCCCATTAAAATGGCAAGGTAAGAAAAAAAAAATAAACCACAGACAATTTGACATAAGGAAAAAAAACATTCTATATAGCTCATGCATCTACACAGTTACTGAGAAAATGTCAAAGATTAGTTCAAAAAAAAAAAAAAAAGTCATGAGGATATATATATAATATGGGTCCCCTTCACATAGTTGACATTTCAGAAAGCCAAAGATCATATGTCTGAGACCATATGATCGACTTTTGAAATGTCGACTATGTGGAATGGGCATCTCCGTACAGTGCGGAATGGTACTGTAATGTGATCTTGGAGTTGGTATATTCGGGGAGTGTGGGGATGGAGCCCCCCACGTGCGTGATAGCAATGTTTAGGTTAGTGTTTGTTGTGTTTTTTCTTTTTTTTTTTTTTACATGATCGACATTTCAAAAGTTGATCATATGGTCTCAGCCATATGGTCTTCTGCTTTGTGAAATGCTGACCATGTAAAGTAGATCATTATTTATATATATACTATTTAAAACATTCGCATTTCAAATCTATGTAATATTATTATTAATATTAATTTAAAATAATATTTATGTTTATAGTGCTAAATAATATTGATTTTAAAGTTAGCAAGTTAAAAAACTATTATTAATTAAATTAATTATATTTACAAATTAAATAAAATGTTAACTATATTAAATTCCTATCGAAAAAAAATCACGATTGAAATATTAAGCAATAAAATGCTTTTATAAAACTTTAAAAACTTTTTTTATATAATTGGGGTCAAATATTCTGGGTTCAAACTGTCGACTAACTATTCCCATAGAGAATAAATGTAAATTTAAACATGAAAGTGTATACAATTGCATTGAGGTTAAACTGCCCTGCTTCCTGCCATATTAACTCATTGGAAAGAAGTATATACTTCCAAAAGCTTGAATGACCTCCACCACTGCACTGTTTTGAATGGCCATTAATTTGGGTGTTGGATCGGAGGACTCATTTGAAAATCAGTTAACTGTTTGCCTTTGGACTACAAGTATGATTTGACACAGTGCCACAGGCTGCATTTGTGCAAATACAAATTAAAGAAAAACTAAGCCTTGATTTTTTTTTTGGGGTGGGCCTTCTACTACTCTAGCTCGTTTCTAGGGTTCCACACAGCTGTGGATTTTGTTGATGCCTAAAGCTGGTTATGGTCATTAATACAGCTGTTTTTTGGTTCTTTTCAGAGAATGACACCTAGATTTAGGAACATTTTCTACTTATAGACGTTCTTATTTTGTATGAATTTGTTTTAAGTGGATTTTATGTTGTTGTGTCTTTCGGCTTTTCCCGGTTAGGGGTCACCACAGCGTAGCTCCGATCCGCTAATAATTGGCAGTTGATTTTTACGTGCTTAGTTTCCGGCCCTAACGCACAACCTTCAACAAAGGTACGCCCATTCACGCATGTCTCTACAGAAGACGCTCTGGCTGAGAATCGAACGGGACGTCTTGCTGTGAGGTGACAACGCTACCGCAGCACCACCACCGTGGATGGATTAGTATTTCTGACATCTATAATACCTTATGAAAACCTAATTGATAAGTATATCTGCAAAAGGCAAAGTCTACCTAAGGAACACCGTCTATAATGTCTTTTCTGTCTAAGAGAAAATGTGTCTCTACCTTTGAGCAACTTACTATTTATGACATGAAGATACTTCCTTGCCTTGGTCATAGTTTGTGAGCTTTTCTCAAGTCCTAGCATTATCACAACATGAACCTGTCCTTTCCCAGGAGAAAAAAAAATAATTAGTGGCTATAAGCTTACCATTTCACCCTAGAAAAATGCCTGCAATGCAAAATGGAAAAGATAAAGATTAATAGTCAAACAATGATAAGGCAGAGTATGAGAGGCCATAATGACCCAACAACTTTCTCTAAGGCCAGGCTGAGGGTGTCAGAACCAGTGAGATACCACATTATCTACCCCTGATCTTACCAATGCTAGCCTATTTGGAGGCAGACTGTGGGACCTTTTCCTGTACTTTTAACTGAGCTTCTGATGAGGTGAGTGAATCTTCTGGACCAAACACCTGTTTCAAGGCACCTATGACGGAGATTTGTTCTTTGCAGGTTTCTGCTGGTCTTTTAGAAAGGTTCTCCCTGCAGGACTTTCAGACCATTTTCCTGTAAGAGGCTCAGGGGAGCCCATTGGTTTCTCATTATCCTGGCAGATGCCTTTCCACTAGGGGAGACTGTATTTCTAACTGCATATGGGCTATCATCCAGGAGCTGGATTCCTGCTCTGATAATGCCTGCCCCAGTCTTTGCAACTTTTGATTGTTGGAAATTGAGTGAGGGACACAGGAGCACATGACATGGAAGTAGTTTCTAGGTGGCTCACCCCAGCCCAAATTCCTGAGACATGGATAAGAAAGACTTGATATATTCAACATAGACCTCACCTGTGGACTATGACACAAGAGGAAGAAAACATATAATCAGGCTATTCTGCCAAGGATGTGTCCTTTGGGAAGCATTACATTTTAAGAGGAAACATTTTAAATGGTGGTTGAAGGGAGCTTTGGGGACACATAAGAAATGCTTATACCAACAGATGTCCCCTGGTGCTCCAGGCATTTAAAAGGTACCATTGGAACTGCATGTAGAGCTGGACTCCCAAACTTCAGTTCAAAAAACCTGAATGAATTTTATAGATAGCAGGACACTTGTAAATACTTTTACAAAATTCCAGCAACCAATTCAGCAAGGGTATCCCTTGAGGCTGCAACAGGGTCCAGACTGTCCAAATGTCTCAAAATGCACTCAACATGATAAGAAAAAGTAGGTGCTGGACTAATTTCAGAAAAAGGATTATATATCTGCTACACTCTAGTCTTTAGTGATATTAGCTGTCAAACTTGCAATAAAGTATTTGAGAGGTTTTCTCAAACAAAAGACATGGCTGGAGAGACCCCTGAGGAGTAGGATACATCAGCTGGACCAGCCTTTAACTTATTAATGCCTCCAATAAATCAGTTAATTAGCTGTTACAGTCCTGATTATCCAGAAGCTGGACAAGAAATCTTCAGAGCTAAGAGTAAAAAGAAACATTTAGTGTGAGAAAATCTTTTCAGCTGAACAATCAAAGCAGCTTGATGCATTTCTTATTCAGTCAAAGGAATTTTCTCATATTTAATGTGCCTTATATTGCAACTCAGTACCACATATTCAGTACAGTAACTGAGTTACAGTTGAACAGAAGTATCATGACAGGTCTGATTTTCAAGCATTGTCTGCAAGGCAGCCTACGTAAGTAGCACTGTAGATGTGATTAAGAACACAATGTGATGAGCACTACAGGCATTAAAGGCTGAGGAAAAATACCATCAAGTATGGAAATGACAGAGTAGATACTAGAAGAAATGTAACAGTGGGGACAGTTGTACCTAGGCATGCTTGTGTGAGAATCTAACCTCTACCAAATGATGTTTAGGTACAGCTTTTGAACACTCCCTTGGATAAAAATGTGTTGTTTGCCCCCATGAGATTTTTCAGAAGTTTAAAAAGAAATGAAGCACCATTGATTTAGTCAAACAACTATTTAACCCGCCATTTCTGATGTAGAGTAGAAACAACCATATAAAGCAATAACCTTTTTATAGGAAGCAGTATAAGGTTGACCATTTTAGACAAAAGAAAGCATTTGAGAAGAGTAGGCCTGTAAATGTGGTAGAGGCAGCAACATGCCAAAGGGCAATGGTGAGTAGGCTTAAACTCTCTTTTCCCTCCTTCCCTTTTCCACCTTCCCCTGTGATGTGTTTTGAGAGAAAGACTTACCTGCTTGAAAGTAAATTGGTTCCTCATAATGACAGAACATTGGGTAAGGAAGATTATTTGTATAGAGTGCAAAATGGGGCTGAAAACATTTCATCACTTTGTAGGAATGCCTAACATTTATCCAGATCAAGTGGAGCTGTCACAAACAATTTTGGCACAATTTTCCTATGAAAAACCATATCAACAGTCACTATGGATGAGCAGGAAAGGAGTTTTTTAGCCTCAATTGTTTCTATTCTCCGAAAAGGATGTCTCTTGGAGACTCCTAGTAGAGTTTTCCAGGCTGAGCAATGAATGCTTTGACATTATCCAGATTCTTATACTAACCTTTGCAAATAATTACCCCACTCCTTTTAAAAAAAGATGCCTTTGGTCACCTCAGGTCTGATGGGTGCTTGTCTGCACATCCCAATCTCAAATTCATGACAGGGTTCAACCACTTTCAGTTTAGTTCCTTGCCATCTTGTCTTTCCAGTGCATGCTGCATATTTACTAAGTGCTTTAAACCAGTTTTTGCCTACCTCAAGATCCAGAGAATGCATACTTACCCACATCTGGATAACTGATTCAAGTTACTATAAGGGAAGAGATACAAAGAGTCATGGAGTGATTCATATGCTTCTAGAGGAGTCTAGGGTCCTTCCTTAACTTACTCAAGTCAAGCCTAATTCTAGAGTCATTAAAGATTTTCCCTGGGGGCTTACTCAATAAAGAACTCCGTAAACTACCATTGCAGCTATTGTTTTTACTACCTTGGACAAGACATTATGTCTGGCCTTCCCCATCCAGATGGGGTTTAGCTGTTGTTCTCAATAGGTGTCGAGCAACCAAATAATTCCCTTTTTAACTCCAGAGTCTATGGATACCTCATACCGACCTTTAGGGGGCATATACTAGTCACCTGAAATTTTAAGCTGTATTGAGTGTCTCCATGGTGATAAGGCACAGCTACGTAAAAGAAACAATGACTCTGATTCTAGGCTTGTGAAATTTCAAGACATCTGGCAATGAAGAACCTTTGAAGTGGTTGCAGACAATGCTACAGTCATACGTACACAAGTAGGGAGATACTTATTCTTATCAGAAATGCAGACTGACAGTAATAGCCCTGTGACATAACCTCCCAGCTCTGCTTTTGCCTTCAGGCTGTCTACATCAGCTCACGTCTGGCTCAGTGATAGAAAAGCTGAAGACATCTTCATCCAACAGTCATGAATGGAGAATGGATTTTAAAGTCTTTCAAAGCCTGAGGCAGAGGTG
The DNA here is from genome assembly GCF_019279795.1 of Protopterus annectens. Taxonomy (NCBI): domain Eukaryota; kingdom Metazoa; phylum Chordata; order Ceratodontiformes; family Protopteridae; genus Protopterus; species Protopterus annectens. The sequence continues at coordinate 105,390,730 of NC_056729.1, forward strand.
GGGATTCCACGTGAAGGACCTGCTTGCACCAGGCTAATGAAGTACTGCCAACTGGAGAAATTCTGTACCAGTGAATGTCTTCTCCATCCTCTGAATGGGGAATTTCTGTATACCTTCCCACCCATTCCTTTCCTCTCATCTGAAAAATATTATAAAAGTCAAAAACAAAAGCAAAGCCAAGCTGATATTAGCTGTTTCTCTATGACCAAGATAGGCATGTATGTGTATCATATTCATCACTGCTGCTGTAGCTTTAGCTATTCTGTTATATTCTGCTAAGGATATAACTACTAGTACTGGCTAGCTTCCATAGCTTCAGGACACCTTCCACATGCTCAAACTGTTAGGTAGCTCAAAGTGAGCTGTGTAAAAATGCAGGCTTAAGCACCAAGCCCTTCAGAGCTTTCCTGCCATTGAAGATAGCACTCTTCTGCTGGCTTTCAATGATCAATGGTTAGCTTGTGCTGTTCCTTTGTTGGATAGTAGCTGCTCCCACCATCCATCCTCCTCTTTTTGTTTTTTTGATTACGCCAGGGTGTGTGTGTTTATATATATATATATATATATGTGTGTATGTATATATATATATATGGGAACACTTCACATAATCGAATTACTGAAATCTCGAATTTCATATGGTCGAGACCATATGATCGAGATTTCAGTAAATCGAATATGTGTAGTGTTTAAAAATAAGAGTTTATGTACCTTAATACATTGCGTGCACACAGAGGCAAGGATTCTTGTATGCTCTGTGTGTACGTAATGTTTTAATTCTTTTGCGGTGTTGACAGGAAATGAGAAATCTCCTGTCTTGTGCTTCCGCATACAGCGCAAGACGGGAGATTTCCCATTTCCCCACTGTAGCACGATCTTGGAGTTGATATATTTAAGTAGGGGGTCGCCCCCCTGCAAAAGCGAAGTTTGTCTTTTTTTTTTTTTTTTTTTTGGTTTCGCTTCAGAAGTTCGAGTTTACGAAACTCGATCTTTTGGTTTCGGTTATTTGCAGTTCGAGATTTTGTAAATTCGAGCTTCTGAAGTGAATCCATATATATATATATATATATATATATATATATATATATATATATATATACACACACACACACACACACACACACACACACATATATATATATATATATATATATATATATATATATATATTTTTTACCCCTAGCTCTGTCCGTCCTCTCAGGGCTCAGTCTCTCTCAGCACTGAAAATACATGTTTAGTTTTCTGTTTCTTTTTGACAGGAACAATGGGACCAACAGAGTTACTTGCAAACTGCATGAGCTC